>NC_066520.1:12844708-12942208 GCF_024679095.1 Eriocheir sinensis
TGCCGGCAAACACCCTAATGCTGATACCACACCTGCTCGGGCCAGGCATCCACGCCACATCAGGGCGACAGAGATCAGTGTTAAGGGTCCCCGACGATAGCGTATACAGCGTGCTTTGCCACTCTGCTAAGTGACGCTAATGTCTTGTGGTGTGAAAGGCGGGCCATTGAGCTCCGTAGCCACCCTGACTTGCTCCCCTTTTGCCTCCTTGCCTTCGTAGCGTCTACAGAACGTTAAGGGGACGAAACTTGGCGTGATTATGGTATAGTTGGGCAGGAGTAATGAACTCTGGGTAAAAAATGCGTAGAGTGGAGGACATGTAGAGAAAACACCTCCCTTTCAACGCCATTCTTAGCGGCTCGTATCGTTGTGGGTGTGTTCCAGGGTGGGCTGCGGGGCGCGTGCTGCATGCCTACTGCACGGACTGACTGTGGTGCGCCGCGGAGGACCTTTGTGCTGCGTGACCGTCCAGCAATGATCTTGAGCTCGTTTTACTTGAGTTTCTACAAATAGTTTATGTTTATTGGCTTGGCTGTTGGCTTTTTTTGTGTGCGTGGTTGGGCTGATAAAGCGTGACGTGAGGAGGGGCCGAGTGGCTTTGTGGTGCGTTGTTCGGCTCGTGACCGAAAGGTTGCGAGTTCGATCCTGACTCACGGCGGCTTCTTGGTGAGAGGAAGCGTCCTCTTGTAACTGGCAGATTTGTTTGGATTTAGCCAAGGTCCTTTCTTTAGACCTTGGTTTTAGCCACCTAGTTGAGTGGGATTAGTTTTCTTTTTCTCGTGGGTTACCGTGTTTCCGTGTGGCGCCTCTGAGGTGCCTGTCGTGGCGGAGCGTTACCGTGAGCCGTGTGCGTACCAGCAACACAAACACCACCCGTGAAATGATGTAAAGAATTCTGCCCTGTTATTCTCCCCCTCTCGTGTGTCGAGTTCCCTGGTTTCATTTTACTTCCCCTCCATTGAGTCCAGCTCCTCGCCCCCCGAGACGCAGGAAGTGCAACACGCCTGCGCCTTTGCGTGAGAATTCATATGATAGGTGAGGATAGTGCGTCGGTGTGAGGGAACGTGATGCAGTGAGTCAGCGTTGAACAAAAAATTGATTAGGACAGTGGAATGAGGAAGTGTGGAGCTGGTGAGGGCGGGGAAGGGAGCAGACCTGTCACTCACGGAAGCACCGCCACTCTGGCCACTCTGGCCTGACGGATTCCCTCGCGTGTGGCGGCCTCGGCGAGTGACGGGGATCCATGAAACACTGCGGTCCAGCTTGGCAGCTTTCGTGTTCATAAACTGTCTCTAATTCTAATCTCACATAATGTTCATATCTTCAACTCCCCCCATGCACGTGAATGGTGAATAGTGTTGGCCGTGATGATCGTGATGGTGATAATGGTGGTGGTGAGGCTGGTGTTGTTTTGAATTGGTTGGTTGACTGGTTGGTTGTTGTTGTTGTTGTTATTATTTTTTAGTGCATTTTTTGTTGTTATTGGTGGTGGCTGTGGTGGTGGTGGTGATGGTGATATGATGATAAATAGAGAGATATGGAGAAAAAACTTATTACTAATTCAAGCTCTTTTTGTGTGTGTTTGTTGTTCTCATTCTCATCACTCATTCCCTTCACCTGCGCCTTTGTTCACCTATTACTGTTTACCTCTTACCCTCACTCCACAACCACGAGAACCCATTACCCATTCACTCCACGACCACCAGCACTGCCATCACCACCACAACACCTCACCACCACTCACCACCACTCACCCTCACCACATCCTGACCCACTCACTGAAGTCCCTCACCACACATGTACTCACTGTTTCCCCACGTAAACCTTCCCATGGGACTCTTACTACTCACCGTCACCACAGTCCCTTAACACACACACACGTACATTGGATTAGGTTAGATTGGTTGTGGTAGGTTAGGTTAGGTGGATAAGTAGATTGGATTAGATTAGATCGCTTGTGTTAGGTTAGGTTAGTACACACTCAAAAAGTCAATCAATCGTCGTGTCATTCTTCCTCCTCTTACATTCGTTTCTTTTATTCTCGCTCCTTACCTTTGACCCTTTACTAATCCAACTACTGACCCTACTCATGTTCTCTTCTTTCTTTTACATTCGTTTTTGTTTTTTTGTTTTTTGTTTTCGCTCCTTACTTTCAACCCTTAACCCTTTCAGTACGGTGACGATGACGAGGGTTAATCCTCTTCTAAACCTCTTAATCCTCTTCCATTTCCTCTTAATCCTCTTGTAAACCTCTTAACTAACTCAACCACTATTTTACCCATATCCTCTTCTTCCTCTTACGTTCACCCTTTTCGTTTCAACTAACCCATGTACCTTCTTACCCATATACTCACGTCGTCTTCCGTCTCCTCCTTCTCCAAGCAGCGGGTCGTGTGGCATCCGAACACGGCACACAAGAAGTCATGCATGATGAAGGGCGGCAACGAGGAGAGCTGCCAAAACTACGTGAGGATCCTGACGGAGAAGACGCCCGGCCAGTACCTCATCTGCGGCACCAACGCCTACAACCCCATGTGTCGCGACTTTCGACTCAATGTAAGTGGCCGCCATTGCGTGTTCTTTATTGCAGTAGTAGTAACAGTAGGAGGAGGAAGAAGAGGAGGGAGAGGAAACATGGAAACATGGACTAGCAGGCAGCAGAAAGCCTGTTGGCTCATTACTAGGCTGCCTGCGTTCAGTGATTTAATCAATCCGTTTGCCACAGAAGTGGCTTGCAGGGAAGGATTAAAGCACTTGTGTACCTACTCTTGGGAACGTTCAGTTCACTCCTGTTGCAGCAAAGTGGCGATCAATGCGTTTCTTGAAGGAGTTGATGGTCTCTGCGCTAACCACTTCTGCAGGAAGGCTGTTCCAGTGGCGAACAACTCTATTCGAGAAGTAACTCCTGCCGATGTCGGTATTGCATCGCTTTGCTTGAATTGTTTTTCCGTTGTTTCTTGTTCTCAGGTTAGTTTGTAGCGTGAAGAGTTTGGAGTGATCAACGTTGCTGAGCTTGTTCAGGTACTTAAAGACTTGTATCATGTCTCCCCGCAGTCGTCTCTTTTCCAACGTGAAGAGGTTGAGTCGCTCGAGTCGTTCTTCATAGGGTTTCGTCCTCAGTGATGGTATCATCTTCGTGGCGCGGCGCTGTACTCTCTCAAGTAATTCAATGTCTTTCCTGTAATTAGGAGACCAGAATTGCACGGCGTATTCCAGGTGGGGCCTTACCAGCGAATTATACAAGGATAACATAACTCCCGGCGTCTTGTATTCGAAGTTCCTCGATATGAACCCAAGCATTGTATTGGCTTTCTTACAGGCGGACTTGCAGTGTTTTGTTTGTTTCAAGTCACTGCTGATGGTGACCCCGAGGTCTCTTTCCTCTTTCACAACATGTAGTGGTTCGCCACCCATGTGGTATATGTGGTTGCTGTTTCTGGATCCGATATGCATTACTTTACATTTGGTAGTGTTGAAGGACATCTGCCATTTTCTGACCACCGAGTGATCTGGTCCAGGTCTCTGGATAATTTCGCAGTCTGCCGTCGTGAGGGCCTTCCACCCACCTTTGTGTCGTCGGCAAATTTTGAAAGATTGGATTTTACTCCTAGTTCTAGGTCGTTTATATATATGATGACAAGTATGGGTCCCAGCACTGACACCTGTGGCACTCCACTTGTGACCGGGAGCCACTCGGAGGCCTGTCCGTTGAGTACAACTCGTTGTTTTCTTTCAGTGAGCCAGTCTTTGATCCACGCTGTCAGATCGTCGCCTAATCCCGCCGACTTAAGTTTCTTGAGGAGTCTTTCATGTGGCACTTTGTCAAAGGCTTTCTGAAAGTCTAGATATATAACATCACTGGGGATATGATTATCCCAGTTTTCATAGATACCTTGGAAGAAGTCCAATAAATTGGTTAAGCATGAGCGCTTGTTCCTGAAACCGTGCTGAGCATCGGAAATGATGTTGTTGTCTTCAAGGAACCTAACGAGTTTGTCTCTGATGATCTTCTCGAGGATTTTTCCGGCCACTGAGGTCAAGCTGATTGGTCTGTAGTTTAGGGCCACACTTTTGTCTCCCTTTTTGTAGATCGGTGTTACGTTCGCTTGTTTCCAGTCTTTCGGGACTTTGTTTTGTTGTAGTGACAGATTGTAGATGGCGGTGAGTGGCTTGAGGATTTGCTGCTTGAGTTCCTTGAGCAGCCTGGGTGACAAGTCGTCGGGTCCGGTAGACTTGTTTGTCTCGAATTTGTCGTTCGTCGATTGTACCAATTTCTAGGGAGTGATTCCCATCGGTGGGGAAGGGCTCTCGGGTACGGACTGGGTATTCTCGACCGTGAACACAGACGCGAAGTTCCTGTTTAGGATTTCGACCATTTGTCTACTGTCCTGTGTTAGTACGTCACTTTCATCTTTTAGGGGACCGATATTGCTTTTTGTCTTCTTTTTGGTTCTTATATACGTGAAGAACTTTTTCGGGTTGGACTTGGCTTCGCGTGGAGGAGGAGGAGGAGGAAGAGGAGGAAGAGGAAGAGGAGAAGGAGGAGTTTATCTTTTCATCAATAAAGATTTAATAACGTAGTGAATTCCGAATCAATGTGTGTGTGTGTGTGTGTGTGTGTGTGTGTGTGTGTGTGTGTGTGTGTGTGTGTGTGTGTGTGTTTAATGACTTGTAATGCTGAATCAACTCTTCCTCGTAGTAGTAGTATTTTTACCGTAGTTAATATTTTAAGAAACTTTGACTAATATACTGTGTTTATCTGTGTGTGTGTGTGTGTGTGTGTGTGTGTGTGTGTGTGTGTGTGTGTTACAGGCCGGGAGGCTGGAGCAAGAGAAGGAGTACCCGGGGCGTGGCTTGTGTCCCTTCGACCCGGCGCACAACAGCACGGCAGTCTATGCAGGTCAGCAACAACCCTTCCCTCCCTTCCCCTTCCTTTAGCTTTCCTCCCCCGTCACCCCACAACCCTTCCCTCCCGTCCCCTTTTCCTACCCTCCCTCCTCCGTCACCCGCCCCTCCCTCATTCATCTTCTCCACCAACAAAACACCAAGAAACACACACACTCGAGACAGACCCTCACGTAATCACCCTAGTGCTCCTACATCTCCCACACTTGCACACACTGTTAACCGCGGCGGCGTCCCCTCCGCACCGCCTCACCACATATTCACCTTCAATCCTGGTATCCCCATATGCCGCCACACTTCCCCTCTAAATAAACACCCAAAGGTATATATGCATAAAAAAAACATTTGTGTTTATTAAAACTATTTGTGTGTAGGATTTTGAAATACAGAAAATACTTGGGCGCGTGCTCGTGACCCCCGTTGCCGGGGCCTTGGCCGCCGCGCCTGGCGTCCCGCGGTGCACTTCTCTACGTTCATTAATATTCATCGCAAACTTTTTCATATATACATGTCGGCAGCGCGGGTTCATTTTGATGTTTGAGCGCTAATTTATACATGTCTGTGTACTTATAATTTCACTTTTCCCTCGGAATGAGAAGGAAAAATAGAATCGTCGAGATGTAAAATTTCCCGAACACGGTAAAAGTTTGTTACAACAAAATACGTTTGTTCTATTTAATTCCATTTCTTTTTTTAATATTTATTCATTTATTGTCGGTATTTGTGAGGGAGGAAAGGGGTCGGTAAAAATCTTTGTGGGAGCCATCAAAGGCTTTCAGTAATCCAGTGGCGCGTTTTTCCATCCCTGTGTGAACCAAGTCGCTAATTGGCGGCGCCGGGACGCCCGCACCGCCGCCCGCCACGGGGGAAAGATGGCCACCGTTTTGTTTACACTGAATAAACCTTTTCATTCCACTACGAAATGTTTTAATATCTGTTTTTACAGCTACGAGGGAAACAAGGCTAGCCGTAAAAAAAAATTGTGCTGTGTGACGAAATGCCAGTTCCGAGAGAGTGTGACGGACGGAGATACGAGAAAGAGATGAACGAAAGAAAGAATTGGAGCTTGCGACCGACTGTACGTGTGGAGGGAAGGAAAGATGAGGGAATAGGAGGGCGAACCAGCAGCAGCAAAGAGAACTTTAAAAAACAAGAGATAAAGAGAACAATGCGTCTTCTTGCCCATCCTTCCTTTTGTCTCCTTGAGTTTATTTTACTTCCCATCATACTTCTCTCCTCCTCCTCCTCCTCCTCCTCCTCCTCCTTCTCCTCTTCCTCCTATTTTTTTTTCTTCTTCTTCTTCCACCTCCTCCTCCTTCTCTTTTTTTTTACTCGTTTTCGTCCCTCTCTCCATTTTATTTTATTTCCATTTCCTTCTCTTTCTTTTTCTTGCCAGACCTCCTCTTCCTTCACTTCGTCTTCCGTGCTCCCCTCCTCCTCCTCCTCCTCCTCCGGCACCATCCTTCACGGGAACAAAGCGAGTCCGAGGCTTTGTCTTTCGAGGCTTTTATCCCTCTCAGGTGGCGTAACTGTTTGCAAATAGAGCTGAATCCAGAGTTGGGGACTCCGCGAGCTCTTGACGTGGAGCCAATTCACCTTCTTACCTTTTTCTGGGGTCTTTCTCTCATTTTTTCGTTTTTTATACTCCCCGGCTTGAGGAAAGTTTGAGGTGGAGGAATTTCAATTTATTGTTTCTTCTTTTGCGTGAGACGATGTAACTTTGAGATCGTTCTTTATCTCTTACTCGCTAATGGGTGGCTCTTTCTTCGTCAAGGTAGCGGAACAAACGGGTTTCGGGTTATTATACGTCTCGGAGCTTTCCCTTTGTGCGCCGTGACGTGATATCGTGAGGCTGTGTCCCGAAACATTATATAAATTTGGCGAGTTACTAAACTTTATGGATGGCATTGGGATCGGCGCGTCTCCCGTGATGCTGGGTACATACGAGATGACGAAGTGTGTCCATCCTGTGTTACCAGAGTACGCTGAACTTACAAACTCATTTTCGTGCCCCACTCAGTTCGGGGGATTCACATGATTGAGGTAAACTTACACAGAATGATCGAGAAACTGCACCTGAGAGCATGCAACTAGCCAGAGGATAAATATGAAGAAAACAAAAGTAGTGCTGATAGGACAATACACCAGGGGTCATATTCTTAAACATTTCGGCACCCAAGTCCACACATTGATAAGGCTCTTTCGTGGGAGTTGTGGGCATTTCCATGGAGAGTTTTATGCCCCTGGTGGTAGTTTGACAAAGCTTCTGTACCGTGAACGTGAAGACACACTCATGAGAACCCGATTAATCTCCTTTTTGGCCTTTGGAGATTGTTTTGAGAGGCGAAAGCGTCTGAGAATATCGATCCTGGAGCGAAACACTTCGAAAACGTCTCAAGCGCACCCTTCACCAAGATCAAGCAGACTGAGGGGCTGCAGGTGACGTCAATGCGCAGAAAAGGAGAATTCTGGTACGAGGCTGAGAAGACCTGATATATTCTGTTGATCTTGCCCTTCACTGAGAGCCTTATTTGCCGCGGCGTGAGTTATGGCAGCGACTTATGATAGTTAAAATGCACTGAGTTGTTGCCGATGACAGTGTATTTATGTCAGGGAGCTGAATGTTCAACTTGGTACATCGGGTTGTCACTTTCAGGCTCGTATTACTGCGTTCATGTGCGGTTGTGAGCAAAGATTCGAAACACCCTTCACTGAGAACCTTATTTGCCGCGGCGTGAGTTATGGCAGCGACTTATGATAGTTAAAATGCACTGAGTTGTTGCCGATGACAGTGTATTTATGTCAAGGAGCTGAATGTTCAACTTGGTACATCGGGTTATCACTTTCAGGCTCGTATTACTGCGTTCATGTGCGGTTGTGAGCAAAGATTCGAAACAAGCAGCTTTTTATCAGTCGGCGACTCAAGTAAACTAAAGTAGATAATTGTAACTGCCTTATGCCGCCGTGAAATAGAAAATATGATGTATAGATAGGGATGAAATGGTTTAGGCGCAATGAATGTTAACTAATCATTGTTTTCCCTTCTTCCTCGTGTGTGTGTGTGTGTGTGTGTGTGCAGATGGACAGCTCTACGTGGCCACCATCGCGGACTTCGCCGGGCTGGAGCCGCTGATCTACCGCAACCCGCTGAGGACCGAGCAGTATGACCTGGCAACCCTCAACTGTGAGTATAATCTTGTCCTAAGCAGGTGTTGTAGTCGCTGTGTATTCCATGCTTCTCACTCTCGGCGCCTTTTTTTCTGATCCATGGTCCTCCAGTAGAACCTTACCTTTCTTTTCCGTATGTTTTTTTTCTCTTTTTTCTTTAACATATATCTTACATGACTTGCTCTTTTATTTTGACTCTTCTTCATTGACATTTCTATTCCTCCAGACAGTTTTCAAACCCTCCTTGTTATCACGTTCCCTTGTCCTGGTCATAATTTGATCCATAGAGTATTGCAAACGAAACCTTGTAACTCTTGTAATCTCACCACTCACCAGCCTTAAATACTTCATCTTCTTCCTGAGCGTGGTTGTCAGTCTCCATGATTGTTGGTGTTACTATATCTTCAGCCACTCTTAAGTAATTAATTGTGTACTTCATCATTTCAGATCCAAACTTCGTGAGTTCTTTTGCACTGGGAGATTTTGTATATTTCTTCTTCCGGGAAATTGCCGTGGAGTACCTCAACTGTGGCAAGGTGGGTGCTTGTAGCTTGTCATGCGAAGTGTTACAAGAATGATATTATACTTTTCATTGTCAGAGTTATTGCCATTAATTAACTTGTACTGTATGAGGCTCATCAGTATCCATTTTATTTACTACTGGAGAAAACACTCGAAGCAATAGTAATTAGAGGCCATGTTATGCAGTGCTTTCCACTTGTTGGCCTTTGTTACAGTGAACATTGGTCATCATGACTTCAAGCATGTCAATCTCATTCAGTTTTACAAATCGGCATGAATTAGAGATTTGGAACGCTTCTGTCCGCAGACCCTCTACTCACGAGTGGCCAGAGTTTGCCGCCATGACAAGGGTGGACCACACAAGTTCCGCAACAAGTGGACCTCCTACCTCAAGTCCAGACTCAACTGTTCTGTCTCAGGGGACTTTCCATTCTACTTCAATGAGATTCGTAAGTGTCGTCTCTAGTTTGTCTCTCCTTGTTGCTGGGGCCGTCTCATTTTTCCTTGATTTATAATTGTGTTTCACTGTACTTTTTCTTCCTTCACGTGTACTTACAACATGTTAACTTAAACATATTTCTTTTTTTTTCTGTTTATCTCTGAATCAAGGGTAAAGTACACTGATGCTTAAAAATTTGGGTGAGGAGCCGAAAGCTTCTTCTGATGCATATAAACACTGGAAACTGCCATTCATTGTCTCACACACATCCTTCACATATTTATATAATCCTCCTACCATTTTCAGTCTCAGTATCGTGATCCTTTCTTTTTATTTTTGTTTTAATAAATCGATTAAAGACTTTTGGTTCAGGTCTGCACTTAGTCACAGTATTCTTTCCAAACTTTATACCTTACAGGCTTACTCTCTATGTTCAGAATAACAGTGTAGCAGCATGTAGCACTGCAACAGTGTCTTCCAAAGCACAGTTTTAACTAATGTTTTACTTCACAGAGGCCGTCACAGATCCAGTGGAGGGGCGTTATGGGGGTCATGCCACAACCCTGGTGTATGGCATTTTCACAACACCGGAGAATTCCATCCCAGGGTCAGCCATCTGCGCCTTCACTTTCCAGGACATCATGGACACTTTTGAAGGACCTTTCAAAGGACAATCATCAGTACATGCCAACTGGTTACCTGTGCAATCCACCAAGGTATGGCTAGTGTTTAGGTGTAACTTTCTCCTTTGTGTTTCTCTCATGTCTTTCAGCCACCCCTAACCTCCTAAATAATTATTTGTTGTAAATCATCTTCTTAAACACTTCATTCTGTATACTTATTACTGAACCACCTCATTATGTTTCACCCATCTCACCACTGTACTCCATACCTCTTGCTCCCACATCCATACCACTCACCCTGTACACATATGCATTTTTCCTCCAATCCATCTTGTTAACTTGTATGCCCTTCTCAAATAGCAGATTGCTACTCATGTATCCTTGCCTGTCATGACTTTGACTCCATCCATGCCTGTGTTTCTTAGGTCAGCAGAATTATACTATTCCTCAATCTCCTCTTACTCATACCTCTGGTTTCACACTTCAGGTTATCAGGATTTTCTTTGTTGATGTCATGGCTTGCCAAACTTTCACTACCCTTTCCCTCACTTCTCACTCTGTGGTCCCATATACATATATATACACATAGATAGAATTGTCATTAGATATCTGGCTCCCCCTGCAAAATTGTCTTTAAATTTGTTGTACTGACAGCTCTCATTACATGCATGGATTAGGTTCCTAAAATCTCTTATGGATATCTATTTTGTGGATAATGAAACTGGTTTCTCATTATAAATCATCTAAGTTCCAAACCCCTTCACTCCTAAAAGAAATGGGACATATGATTGCTCCACATAAATAAGTATTGTAAAATAAAGTAAGTGTTGTATTTCCAAAATTCTAGTAATCCAGTAAGTAAACTTTGTTTCATCATATTCCTCCCCAAAGCCAGAGGAAAGTATAATTGGAGACTTTTCCATTTTTTATTGTTATTATTGCATACATTCATGTCCTTCTTTAGGTCCCTGAACCCAGACCGGGCCAGTGTGTGAAAGACTCCAGTACACTTCCAGATGTCACTCTCAATTTCATCAAGTCCCATTCCCTCATGGACGAAGCAGTGCCGGCATTCTTTGGTCAGCCTGTCATGATCAGCACCAGTTTTAGGTATGTATGAGCAGTGTTGCCTTCAAGGGGAAATATGTTAAACTAGCCTTATCCTCAATATGGAGTGTTGTGTTGTTTTTATATATATATATATATATATATATATATATATATATATATATATATATATATATATATATATATATATATATATATATATATATATATATATATATATATATATATATATATATATATATATATATATATATATATATACAATATATATATATATATATATATATATATCACGTGAATCAGTTGATTATTTACATTTATTTTCTATTACAGTTACATGACACATTACAATGTACATTACAATGACACTTATGTTAAGCAATTCCTCTGAGCATACAATTTTTTTATTAGTTTGTCTGAAATTGCAAGAGTCGTGTCTTTAATAGCAAGGCTCATTAATTCATTTGTGAAGGAAAGCTATATATTTTTTAACATGTAAAGTTCTCATTGCTATAATTTTAATTAGTGTTTATTCATGAATGGACTTTCACTCTTTAGAGACATCATTATAATATGGTGTCCCTTCTTCATTAAGAACTCGATTATTGTTCTTCCCATACATGAGGATTTACTTGTGTCTCTACCCCTTAGGTACAATGGGCGATTCACAGCCATCACAGTAGATCCCCAGGTGCACACTGCCACAAAGAAGGCATACGATGTCCTATTTATCGGAACAGGTAAGTTACTCCCAGTTCAGAGGTGAAGGTATAGGATTGTGCAGGTTGTACTAACAGGGTGCTGCCGGAGCAGAAAATGCATATTACACAAGATGCATCATGAACATGTAAAGATTGTAAAATCACATGGTAATACTTCACATTTTACAAACATTTATTCCAACTCATTGCAAATAAATTGGACAAGGACTGCGTCACATCTCACCGACTGCCTGAGTCTGACTGGTTGAGTCCCCCAATTCAGTACCTACTGACTGCTACTCTTGACCATCTCGGGTCGACTACCTGCCTGCTACGCACATTAACTCTATTGTACCTCCTTTTTCTGTTTAGAAGGTTCTTGTGATCTTAGCCCTGGAAGAGAGTAGGCAAGATTTAAATTGAATATGTCCTAGAATCTAGATAATGACAGATCATACAAGAACATTCCAGAATCCGTACACTGCAGCAACGTAATGATACTTTGGGCCTGCACATAGAAAGACAAAATTAAAATATTATAAACATGTCTGGAAAGCAATTTTTTATTAATGTATAGCATTAAGGGGGTTGTGAGCACAGTGGAAAAAGGGCTTGTTTATTGAGTGACAAGGGAATGTTTTGTTGTTGTTGTTGTTTTTTCCATAATTTGACCTTAGTCTCTGGCAAACAAGGGAATCAATAATTACTGATTTAGTTTATTGGAGTTTACTGGCTGCTGACATGTTATCACGTGTATTGTATGGGTCATATCTGTGTTACTAAAACATCCTTTCATAATTTATTTTGTTGTTATAACATTCCTGAAAAAAATATAAAAACATAAATTACCATTCTTATGTACTAAATCAATGATATTATTTTAAATGATTAGCAGAACTTCCAATATTGCCTAAAAATAAACTTCCACCTGCCATATTTCAGATGATGGCAAAGTGATCAAGGCTATCAACACCAAGTCAGCAGACTCGTATCAGGAGGTGGAACCATTCATCATTGAAGAGATCTCAGTATTCCCGCCCCACATTGCTGTCACATTCCTGAAGGTGCTGAGGCCCAGAGGGAAGTCTCCCCGCCTCCTAGTTGGGTCACGCTCGAGGATCTACACCGTTGCCTTGGCGCGCTGCTACAAAGACAAGATCATGTCGTGCAGGTGGGTTTAGGTTGCAATGTCTTATATGGACGTGTGGATTAGCAGGCTGTCTTTTCTTGCAGTTTCATGCTTATCGTATGCTAAAACTGAAGGCATTAATTCCATTGTTCACTTTAGCTGATCAGTTTGTTTGCAGTACATTTTGGGAAAAAAAAGATGTAAGGTATTATTATTATCACTGTGACTTCAGTGCTCATATTATACACTTCAGAACTCTAGTATTATATTTGAAATTTAATTTTCTACTTTTCACACTAAATTCTCAAAAATTCCTTTGAAGTAGCAGTTTGCTATTCTGGCTATGAGTATGCTGTGGTATAATCTTATATGAGCACCTCAGGTATATACCTTGTGAAATAATCTTCAGTGTTCATAACAGTGGGGCATCGTTTTATGATCGTTCATCAAACATCGATAATAATCGTTAAATGTTGATATTGTCTTTTTTTATATTTGAATCTCATGTTGCATTTTTTCTGTTTGTTATGATCTTAGGGAAAGTTTGTTGGAGAAAATATGAAGATATAAACTGATAATAACTCCTCTTATGGTGTAGCTTTCCTTGTTTATCATTTTTGGTGTGTTTTGGCGCCTCCCATTTCATTTTAATAGAAAATGGGATTACCGTTGTGTTTTACCAACAGTGAATGTGTAGCCCTGCAAGATCCCTACTGTTCTTGGTACAAGGACATACACAAGTGCCAGCTAACCACTCAAGACAAGGAGTCAATCCAGAATGTGAGTGAAGGTGTACACAGCGACTGCGGCAAACCTGAAAAGAAGACCAAGGCTCCTTCCCGCTCTGCTTCAGTGGACAAATGGGACACCACTGGCACACCTCCTCCTGACCATGTCCACTCTAACCAAGGTATATAAGTGTCGCAAATGACTTTGGTATTATGATTAATTTTAGATTGTTTATGAAGGATCCCATTCATATTGTTAATACTTTAGCCATTTGCAGAGTATCATAATACCAAATCTTACTCCTTTAATAGGCTTTTGATGCAATTATTTAAACTTTTATGCACTGGAGCTGTGATGTTCACGATTTTGGGAAAGCTGGGTGATATGCTTTTCATAACTTTGAAGAAATGGATTCCAAACTGTAGTTCACTTTGCAAGCCAGGATGCAAAGCCTACAGCCTCCAGACCTCATAAATCCATAAAAAAAAAAAAAACTTTCATAAGAATAATATGTAAAATAGAAATAACTTTGTAACCATACCATGTCCATGCACTTTAAACATTAAAATCAAATTCATAACATCTCACATGAATATATTTTATCACCATGCATGAATTCTGTATGCATACATCTACCTCTACTGAAACACTTGTCTGTATCAAACCATATTGTCGTTACTTGGATTTTTTGGTTATTATGATATTTCTGTACACTTACACAAGCATTCAACAAGCGCTGTTGGTTCTTACATTTTACATGACGTTTAATAGCATCATTTTCTACCTGTGCAGATCACAACTTGCCAAGCACAACCAGCGTCCCTCTTCAGTTCACTGCTGAGACCCTTGCTATTGCCGTGGCATCAGCAACCATTGGTGCGCTAATATTAGGATTCATCACTGGGTTTTTCTGTGGCAAAAAATGCAACAAAGACGAGGACAACCAGCTGTATGCAGACACCGACTATGAGTATTTTGACCAAAGGCAAAACCCAAATAGGTTAGTAATTTCGTGATATTATTTTCTCATAGTTTTAAACGGAAGAAAAATGATAGAGTAGGATAATTTATCATTAGGGATTGTAATAATACTAGGACATTGAAAATTTTCTTTCATTGTTTTTAGTATGTTATATACTCTTTTGCTTTATCTTCTATTCTAGTATTTTTTTTTATTATTATTTCCACCAGTCATGCAGGGTTGTCCAAAAGACATTAGTATTGGAGAAATGTGTTCTCAGCATACTAAGTGACCAATTCTTCCCATAAAATGGGAACCAGTGTAGAAGCGAATCTACCCCTGCTGGAAACTTTAAAAATAATCCATGTTATTTACTGCATACCGACTTACATTCCTTCTCTAAATAATAATATTAATAATATTTATAATAATAATAATAATAATAATAATAATAATAATAATAAATTTGTTGGTGTGAAGTGTGAACATTTACCCAAAAACTTATTCAAAGATTGAATTTGAATTTTTTTTTTCTTTTTTTTCTTTGTGCCATTATTCCATTAACTTAACATCAAACAATGATTTTTCTGGAAAATTTGTTTTTATTTCTGCAACAAGCTTAGATCAAATTAAATTTTATCTCATTATCAAATAAAACAACATATGGTTGTGTAACAGCCAATATTGGCAAATTGCTTCAAATTTTTTAGATTTAGAAATTCACTTTGAAATTAAAGTTCCTCCATTATTGCCTACTACAGCATATGCTCCTCATTTAACATCGTAGCAGTAGTGACAAGAATTAAATAATATGATTGATGTACATAATTTTATTTGGCTACTGTGCCACATTGCATTCAGTTTTAACACATATAATTGGACAACCCTGACTCTCCTTTCTATTTTGAAAGGTATTTAAACCACTTCTGCCATTGTAGCATCTCCTCCAGACCAATGCAGCTCTTGCACCTTTCTCTAACTTTGTTTGTCTCTAAGAAAAATAATGAGCTTGTGTTATTAACTTCAGTTTCAAAATAGTGCCATGAAGCCTAACAGGTTATGTGCCTAAGAGGTTATGCTCTTGATGTAGTCCTTATAAATCAGTTATTTCTTTATTATTTTTTTCCTCATCTCTTTAGTTGAGTCCAGAAATGTAGTGTGGACAGCCATTATCAGCCATTTAAAAGTTATGCCTCAAAACCAATGTCAGTCATGTATAGGTTTTCTTGGCATTAGTTTTACCTTCCTCAAGCCCTTATGGTTTCCACTTGTTTTGTGGATCTTCATGTTTCTCAGTGTCTGTGTCATGAAGATTTATGAGCATCCCTTAAACTTTTGATTGTGGCCAGTAACACATATTGACTTCACTCTAATTTGTAAATGGCAAAGCGGTCAAGCTGGGGAGTTTGGGGCCATGGCAGTGGTGAACACTGGCTGCGTTCAGTACCCCGCCTCACAGCCTGATGCGCCTCCTCACTTCCACCCACCTCCCAACAAGCTCTAAGAGGTACTATGCTTCAAAGATCACTAAAAAATAAAGACTCTTAACATTGCCACCGTGGCTAGAAACTTTCACTGTAGCCTTATTCACTTTGCTGTGATCAGTAACAAATTTTACGTTTCTGAGCCACGTTGGCATGAGCAAGGGCTGCTGCACTATCACTGTAGAGGTGAGATGCTGGACACCTGTCAGTGGGATGTGCTGGAGACTTATGCTAGGGTTGGCAGCTCACTAGGACCCTACAAGCTTTGCCCTTTGGCCATTGAATTGGTATTTGATGAGCATTTTTGAAGTGCATGACTACTACCAACCATTTTAACTCATAATTTGTTAGGTGTACTTTCACTCAATTGCAAGTCCAGAATAACTGGTAACTGAGTGACTGTATTTACTGAGGGCTACAGAATCTTTACCTGTGCTGGTTCTCTCAACAAGTGGAAATCATGGTATGCCATTACACTGTCTTATTTATTTAATCAACATGATTTTTCTTGCCTAGTTTCTGCTTCTCTTATTTGGTTCTTTTACAAAAGTCCACAAAACTTGCAGCCATTAAATAGCTGAAGAAAACTTGCATCCAATTTGATTTTTGATGACTTTATTGAAAATTATTAGAATTCCAAATTTCTTTCTGTAATATTGAACAATTTACTGATACAATGTTCATCATCAAATAACTTGCAGTGAATATTCTTTTCATACTATGAGGAAGTAGCATACGAGGTGTGTACCTCCAGATTAGCCATCTCTATGTAGCTTCCAGGCCTCCTTTGCTTTATATTAATTCATATCAATATTTTTTTATTGAACAACATTCATGTAATTATGGAGCTTTGTGTGTTTTATTATGTTTCATCCCCTATGATAGCAATTTATTTAGTCTGAATTTATGTATGTGCAGTAGACCTTTGTTATATCACGGTTTGTGAAGAGAGAGAAAAATTATGGTAAATAACAAAATGTTTAAGTACACTCAAACCCCAATGATTTCTGATGTCAAGGCCCACAACATTCTGGACATACCCGAAACTGTAAAAGAACTGATAATTTTTTGAAAAATCACAAAGCATTGAAACTTAAAGCATTTCTGAATCACTTATAAGGAAGGACAAAATAACATACAACAATTTGAAAAATAAAGGGAGAAAAATAGATTTTTTATAAATTACATACACATTATTCTTCAATGTATATTCACTCCACATTAGAATTATTCATGAAATTAATAAATAGCAAAGATTACCTAAGAATGAACAGAGTAAGATTAAGTGTTTTAGGGAAATAGAAATTAAAAGGGAGAATGATTTGATCTTATGGTCTCGTGGAGAGAGAGGCTATTTTAGACTAACACTTTTACCCCAAACCCCCGCACGCACTACCACTCATCACTGTCAGCACTTGCCAGTTACAAATTATAGCAAATGAGAACTTTGACAAGAACTAACTGGAATTTACTCTGTGAAGATTGAGTTAATAAAATGTCAGTTCCATGGGTTTGAGTGTACTGCCTTGTAAACTGAATGCCAGATATTCTTTTGAAATATACGCAGTGATACAGAAAACTTACATTCACATACACAAAAAAAAATATTTTGACATGAGAGATTGCTTATTAACTTTAACACTGGATTTTAATGGATTCTTTACTTTCATATCCAAGAAGGCACAGCTCAAAAACAGACTGAAACTTCTTAAACTTCCTTGACTTTGACTTGTGGCTAGTAACCAATAATGTTCATGTACAGTGTCTGCAAAAGAAATGTGCTACTCAAGGATTGTAATTAAATTTTCATGGTATTTCTTACTCACTATTTTCAGTTACCTTCATCACTCTTTCAATCAGAATTCTTCCATGCGCCTTAACAGGTATGCTTAAGAATCTTATGCTTTTATACCTACCTCAACTATCTTTATTTTCTTCATCATAAAATGGCACAAAATATTAACATTCTTTGCTCTGATGCAGTCCTGTGATACCCTACTACATCTAAGTCAGCTTATGTCTAGAATGCCTCTAATTAATGACAGATTCACTTCCATATATCAGCATTTCAGCTGTTACTCCCTTAACTCCAAGAGAATTTCTCAACTTCAGCCCTTCAATTGCTCCTTTTTTCATTTATCATTAATACTACCTCTTGTACCTTCTGTTCTTGTTCAGGAGACCAGAGCTAACAAGGGATGAAGAGGGATAATTCCGCAAATGAATTGTGCTGCTTTAGTGCAGTAGCTTCTTGCAAGTGGAACATTTCTTTTGCGGACACTTTGTGGAGAAAATAAAAATCAACACCAATATGTAAATTTTGCCCTGGAAATTTCAAATAATCATCGGAAAACATTGAAATAAATAGGGTTTGGTAGGATCTAAAAGCCTCAATCCTTATTCATTTATAGTTCTAATTGGCACTCAAACAATTTTATGAATTCATTTAGGTGGAGATATGTAAATAGTAATGCAAGTACATAACATTACAATTTACATGTGTATAAAAAGTAACAGCTGAAACAGCCAGCTAGATTCTATGCCTTTGCAACTCATAATTACTTTGGCATCAAAAAATCAAATTGCATGAAAGAATATATTAATTGGAGATAATCAGATACATGGAAAAATTATTGTGTGGAGGCAAAAGAGTTTAAAAACATATGCACCAAATTTATGAAAATAGCATGGCTGAATAGCATAGCAGCATGAGAGCAAGTAAAAGTTTTTACTAGTGATCATGAAATGAAAAAGGTATTTACTTAGGTAGCTTTTTTTTTAGATAATGAAGAAACGTAAATTTGTAGGTACATGGAGTTAGCAGGCATAGTAATAGAATAAGGTAGCATGAAATGAAAAAAAGAGCTTGGCTGTGACAAATGGGAACTTTTATGAAAGGAGAGTATGAGTATGAAGATGCTGTGTTATAAAATTATTATTCACTTTCCATGTGAATGCAACATATATTTGGTTCAAGCATGAAAAGGAAAATGACGGTGACAAACAGTTTGAAGTTATAGTTCCATTAGATATATACATTTCTGCGTATGGTGCCGGTAGCCTTTCTTGACGGGGCCTGATGGTTGACCCCAGCCCGTTGTGGCACAGGCAAGTGTTTAAAGTGAGAGAATCTAGAGTAACATATGCTTCTCTGGCTAATAGACTGTACGCATTAGCTATTAGTTCTCCTCTACTGCATGAGGCCCTCACATGTGTCTCCGTGGTAACAGCGACGATTTATCCTTTGTTTAGTAACTTTTTTTACGATCTGGTGTTGTCTAATGCAGCTCCGTGTATGGAAAACACTTATTTCAAAGCGAGAAGTCAAAATAACCACACCTTCAGAAATAATACCAATCTAACATCAAATTAAATTATACAAGAGATGCTAAAAAAAACAATACAGTCATGAATGGAATATTCAAGAGACAAAACATCTCATGTTGCCTTCCAGACTGGACTTCTGTCATTCAAGAGGTGGATACAGGCATGCATACATTCAGCACCCAGTGATCATATTTACCATAAATTGATATAAACCTTGAAACCTACGAGTGATGGGTAATATAGTATATTTTTCCTGAGCAGCAGGTACCATGTCTGGAAATTTGTCTCCAAACAATAACTTGTATTCTGGAATCCCGAAAGAAAAGAAAAGAGCCAAGTTCACTAAGGCAAGTATACCTCCTAGATAGTTGTCTGGGTAGCCAAGTGTGGGGCTGCGTGTATAGCCAGTACCATCTATTATTTGATACTTCTTCAAAACCAGTCATGACATTCAGTGTAGCAATTAACTTGAGTGAAGTTACCACAGTATGTCATTTAATGACATATACTGTACCTTAAAGATAAACAGCTGCATGTCCTGTGTGATGTCTTTTGCCACGTGAATTCAGAGGTTATAATTGATCTCAGAAAATCTACTCATAGCTAGATTTTATCAGAAATTAGTTTTTTCACCTGATATTTTAGGTACTGGACTGTATTACAGATATATTATGAGGTGATTAAAAATCCTTTCTTTATTCAAGATTTGTGCATATTTTTAGCAGATATTGAACATAATATTATTGATTTACAGCTATCTTAATACGCAAGTGGTTTTATTAACTTGAGTCAAAACAGGCTGAAAAATCATCTGTCATAAAACTAACTAGAAAATATGTTACAACAAGTTTCGGTTGTTGAAATGTTTGTTGGCAAGACACCCCAAGGGAGGAGAACAGTACATGCTGTAATAACTCCCTGTGGTGACTCAGTCATTGTAAAGGAGCTCAGTACATACCAGTTAATGGGAAGCACAACCATTGCCTCCTGCAACTCTTCTTGGAGCAGGGTGAGCTGCTCATTACTCTACCACTGTACCACCATGGACCCTTGATGATGACAAGATGCATATGTTTAGCAACAATGCCTGTGAAAATTAATTAGTGTAGTAATGATACAGAAAAGCAAGCCGACCATGTTTTCTTTGGGCTTCTCCTGAAGTGTCTCTGTTGCTAAAGGACAATGGGCAGGAGCCCTCTAATTGGGATTAAGCAAATTGATTTTGATTAATATCTATTCAATGGCTTGCTATCATTAAATAGAATCTTATTTTCATTTATTTTCATGTCATAGTTCAAAAAGTACTTAATCTCTCTCAGACATTCAGTACAACTTGCTTCTTATCAGCACACATCACTTTCCTCCTTCTAAATATATGTGAAATGTCATAGAATGATGCAAAACTTTATCAAGACAAGTAAGTCTTACCCTTCAGAAATTGAAAACATTGTTGTAAACCAGAAGACTGAGTTGTTGGTGGTGTCATATGCATCATAAGGCAGGAGACTTTCATTTTAAGTATTTCCTTGGATTTTCCAATAAAAGTATCCAAACCTCTCAGCTTCCTGCTGACACACAAAGTGGTTGGTTCAGAAACTGTCAGATACTGTTTGACTTTTCTTCCAGGAAAAAAATCAAATTGTGATGTAAAAAAGGTTTACTTCATGAGTGTTGGGTACAAATAGAATTAAATCATTAATTCTGGTAACACTGTTAAAGGTTTTGCAAGAACACCTTGTACAGGAATTTTTTTAAAAGATAACACTTGACATTAAAGAACATTAAGAGTTTTAAACAGCATTAACTTTTCTTAATATATTTTTATAAATAAGACAACGGTAATGCAAAGACTGCAACCAAAAATTCTACTATTAATATTAGCTGATACATAGATAAAACATTTTTTATGGCATTTTTAAGTTGTTTTTAGTTAACAAATTGTTTTTAAAAGTTAACGATGAGTTTGTAAATGTTAGCGGCAAGTAAAAACTCAACGCTTTACTGGAATTTTGAGGTTAACAATTTAGCAGTTTTAACAGAAACAGCTGTTGATTGAACTGTAATATCAATAGCCTAATGTAAACGCCGTTGACGTATCTGTTTCTGTTTTAACGGTTGCCGGCATTAATGTTTTGGTTAACAGTACCCAACACTGTGTGTGTGTGTGTGTGTGTGTGTGTGTGTGCGCGCATTTATGATTGCCCCCGTGTGCATATCCACATGCATGAATACATAGAGGGATGGAACTGTAATTAGGTGGATGGATAGATGGAAAGGAAGATTGATAGATAATCTTAATCCAGGTACTTACCTGTGTTCCTGTCTGCCTACATACATAAACACACATTGAAAAGAAGATCCATAAGAAGCTGTAGGGATTAATGAAAATATATTTACTTTAAGACATGTTAACATTCCATCTTTCATTGCTTACTTACCACATAAATACTGCAGCATTTTTTCCATCATCATCTGATTGGGAATGATGCCATGGCTTGGCTTTGGAATGGCCTTTTATATTTTAAGTTGGCTGAAACATCTTACTGATGGGCAAATTGGGAAGATGCTTTGCCAGAATATATATATATATATATATATATATATATATATATATATATATATATATATATATATATATATATATATATATATATATATATATATATATATAATGAATAATCACTGATCCTGAAAAATGTCACTGTTCAATCATGATGGAGCTTGACAAGACAGCCCTCCTTTCAGTATCTGTCATCTAAAATAGTCCTTTATATATTTGTTGTTAAAGTCCAGCACATCTTTGTTTATGATAGTGTACTACTGCCACTATTATAGGGAAAATTTGGTAAAATTTTGATGAGTAAATTGATTGTCTCAAACACATTAGTAAGAAAGCATTTCATTGGATCAGCCATTTGGGATGTATTATGTTATGGGTGTTTTCTTGGTCTCATATTAAGTCACATACCCCTCTAAAATGCAAAGACTAAAGTCTTTTGTCATGCATGCTTACAGTGTTGGTACCGTAGTGTTTAGATAGTAACAGTAGTTCTCTGGTGATGGCATCTCCTGTGCATGAGTATATCATGCTGGCTTATTTGTCCTACAAGTGGTTGAAGTATGTTCTACCACTTATATACCATGATTTTGATACTTAAGCTACCACTAATGCTGATTATGATGCTTTTGCTAACTTTAGTATTAATAATAATGTAATCTCTATATGTACAACTGGCCATCCAATGGCAATAGCCACATGGTAGCTTGAGTTAGTACTGTAACCATAGTATGATACTGCAGCTATATATTATGCTGTAATATGAGACCTTATGTAAAGTGTATGATGTTGCAGCTCACTGTTTTATGTGTTTGATTTTGTAGAAACAACAGTCAGGGAGTTGATAGCAGCACGCCTCAGTGAGTTCTTCAGTGATGGCAGTGTTGTTTACTTGTATCAGTTTCCAAGACTTATGCAACAGCCTCACAGGAAGGGAATGTAACCAAGTTCTTAAATGATGATTACAGTCTTCAGATTTTTTTATTTCAGATTGTTAAAATGTATCAATGAATACTGTGATATATTTGAAATTATTCATTATATGTGTGTATGTGTGTGTTTAATTCATTATTGTCATGTGATTGGTTTGTGATCTACAACAAGTACCCTCCCTGAATGAGCATGGAGCTCAGGTGGCAGATCATTGGGTACAGCTGAAACCTTACATCACACCCACATGCATGGGAGGTGGGATAACCCTTGACTGACACCCAGTATCCATTCACTGCTGGGTGGACAGGAGCCATGAATTAAAAGAAACTGCCCATCCATTTCCACTCCTGGGATTCGAACCTGGTTGTGTGTTCATGTGTGTGTGTGTGTGTGTGTGTGTGTGTGTGTGTGTGTGTGTGCATGCATGTGTGTGTACATTCATGCGAGTGTACGTGTGTGTGTGCATGCGTGCTTGCGTACGAGTATACATACATACATTGAAACAGACATACAGTAGATCCTCAATAAAAGAGAGTATGTACTTAAGAAATGCATTCTAAATTAATTTTATGCTAAATACAGGTGTCATTTCAATGGAATTCATTGGTTTGGGACTGAAGAGAAAGACTTATTACCTAATATATATTTCTCGACACAAAAAAAGCGTGTAAAAATTGAGCAATGGCAATTATGGGTGAAAATTCATGGGAATGATGAAGCAAAGATTCTCTGGGGATGAGGTGCTGTTACATAATGCACGCACAGGGGGCGTACTGCAGGAATGGTCATGTTATACAAATTAGTGCAGTAAACTATCTCGGTACTGCTCAACACTGTGTTTATACACTTGGGTCAGGAGTCACAGATGATGCATACTGCTTGGTGGATAAATAATACTTAGGGAATCATTATTATTATTGTCTTTTATCTTTGTCACAGCCAGATCATTCTCTAGGTCAGAAGTTCTTGCACTCGGTAATTTCAAGTGGCGTGTGTGCTGTTGTTTGATATTTTTGCCTCTGGAACCAGTGGTTGTAAGAGTTGGCATTGATGGGATTTGATGATATGTTGACAGAAGTGGGTGACCATTTTGCCAGAGGTCAGTGGAGACTTGGTTATCAGTATACCAAAGTAGCCTCCATGAGCAAGCATTATTTTTTTTAACGGCAGTTTTTTATTATTCACATTAATTCAGTAGCCATTCTTGTTATTTCAGCTAAAAAAAAAAAAAGTAGTAATAGGAGGGCTTCAAATGAAAAAAATAAGTGAAAGTCGTGGGGTGGCAGCACCATTTCACTGTACATGTACACAGTAAAGGCTCAGTTATCCACATCTGCATTATCTAACATTGAAAATCATCCACATGGGGACTCAGCTCTGCAAAGCTATCACATCCTCATCAGGTGTGATTAAATCAGGGAAATTATCAATATTATGACAAAATGCACTAAACTATCATAATATCTGCATAACTCAAAGTTAAGGGTGGCAAATGATGCATAAATATATCACAAAATCAGGATATTGTGCTTCCTTTCAGTAAAGGTGTCAGCTCAAGGTATATATATAAAAAGAATATATATATATATATATATATATATATATATATATATATATATATATATATATATATATATATATATATTTATATATATATATATATATATATATATATATATATACTGAAAAAAAGACCCCAGCTGTCTGCCAGCAAGGAATTTAATAAGTGTGTATGTGAACTCATTTAATTTAAATATTATGAAAAACAATTTTAAATCTTAAGAAAATATATTAGGTACAAGACAAATAAAATTCATCAATTCAACAAAAAAGTAACAACAATCACTATGCACACACTCTCTTGATCTTGGTCACTGGATGCAAACAATTGTTTCTTGTTGCTTTGATGCTTACAGCAGGATCTGCCCTGATCGGGTGGATCCTGCAGTGTGACTGCTTCCCTTAGGTTGGCAAAGCTAGCTTGGCCTCTTATCCTAGGCTAGGGGAACCATAGTTTAACAAAGCTATCTTGCTGTAAGTGTATGAGATCCAATCTAACTGGAAAAATTAGTGCAGGTCGAGTGTGCATCACTTTTTCAGTAAACTTCTGGGAGGGTCGGTTGATTCCTTCCACATCATCCAGATTTTTTTATCCTTGAGGTCCTTGTCTAAAGTGATTTGGATAACTGAGAGTTTACTGTACATTTTTCAGACAAGATATCACTTCACAGTGGCAGTCAGCATGTGTAATACTGTGTGTCCCTTTTGGAGGAGCATCACTTTTTTTCTTAGCCTAATATCATATATTGAAAATACTCTAGTACTTTTAAGGGATTCAGAATCAGAAAATACACAAATACAACCATAGTTGTAGTGAATATTAATAAAATGTGTAGATTTAATGTAATAAAATACTCACAAATTATATACCTTCTTCCAGCCGCCTCACCAGTGATCTGCCAGAAGAGGTGACGTATGCTGAGCCAGTGCTGGTCCCTCAGCCCCTCAACAAACCTGTGAACCTGGTGTTGAATATGTCCCCTAAGGCCACCCTCAAGACCCCTGGCTCCAACACTCCTGGGGGAAACGTGGGGACTGTAGGAGCTCCCATGGGACCCTCCCTTGGGCTTCCTACAACAGGAGTGTCAGCAGGCCCTCATGACATTCCCTTACACTACACTCCTGAGTCTTACTCTACTCATGGCACCCTGCGCTCCTCTGAGAAGTACGGCACCCGGGGGCGTGACCACCGCCCAAGGGATTATGATCACAGGCTGGTGGACGGTTATTCTACCACTCGCTCTGTCAAGAAGGTGTACCTGTGAGGTGCCTGCTATCCTGAAGTCCTGGCCCCGTCTCTTCTCTCAAAGGGCCCTCATGTGTCCTACACAGGCCACTTGAGTCTTTGCCTTGACCTAGCTTAGCATATGCCAGAAGCGCACAGAAGGGCCGGCCATCCGCACCCAGGCCAGTGGCACACGGTAGTGTTCCGCTAATTCTGAGAGTGCCATGCAGCAGGCTCATCTGGCCCCTCTCGCCGCCAGTATTATGTAAATACTGTACCACCTTAGTGCCAAGGGACACTTCTGCTCCTCCAGTAAATCTCCTATAATCAAAGTATTCTGTAGCTAGTGTTATGTAAATCAAACTTCTGGGTCATGAGAGTGCTGGCAATACTCCATTATGACTAGCAAGCATGAGAAGACATAGGGTGTAAGAAGTGACTTAGATTATCTTAGAAACAATATAATGTTAATATTCTGGAGGTTGTAAGAAAATAAGCACATGACCTTTGATAAAATCTGTCACTGGACAGTAAAATAGTGAAAGAAATTTTATAAGCCAGCAGAACACACTAATGATGATATTCTTGTTTACTGGAAACTTCTTTTAAGAAAGATTTGACAGAACCAGAAATAACCAGCAGCCCAAGGAGATAAATCACACAGCGTTGGCTGGGGCAGAACTGAAAGTGCACGTTATTTAAGGTGTTGAATAGAGTGCACCTGAAAGGCCTTTCTTTTGATTTATTTCTGTTTTTTTCCTCCTTAAGATTAAGCCAAGTGTGAATGAATGATTGTAATTACCAAGGCATTGTATAGCTTCTTGGTTTTTACAGAAAAAAAAGCCACTAACCACAGAATGTATATTGGCTTTTCTGAGATGGGTCTCACTGACAAGAAAACTGAACCAAAGCACACTGTGGGAATCTTCCTGCTGCAGCCATTAAGGGAGTGCTAGGTCATAGTGTCCCATAGTGTGGTACTTTACAGTCTGACAGATGTGAATGTGCAACCCTTGCCCAGTGATCTGGACACTACTGTCACACCTGTATGTATAAGATGCCCTAGTGGGGATCAGTGACTTCCCTGTTCTTGGCTAGTATATATATGTATGAATATATATACTGACGTATGGCCCGTTCATATTGCTATATTCTCATAGACAATTTTGCCTGGCATTTCTTCTGTCTCAGACTTAGGATCATTTTTATTTCGACTGAATGAACTGTAAATAGTGTATTAATTGTCTAATGTAGAAGCAGTTATAAGTAGATGGCAGGATCAATGATTTTTAAGCCTCTGATACTTATTCTTAAAAGCTGATCCCGTCTGTAGCTTGGGTATGACTTTGGTGTAAAACATAATACAGGTTCATAATTGATGATCTCACAAACATGAACTTACAAGTCATACTTCAACAAATACCCAATGTTGATGAGGGAAGAAAATGGGGAAGTTACATTCCTAGGGAGATGAAATTTTCCTTAGTATTAAATAGTGTTAATATGCACACTCTAGTGCTAAAAACATTCACAATGATTATTCCACCTAAGTACATGCATAAAACCCCTTCAATAATTATAGAAAGAAGAACATTGTGTGGTCAAGCATGTGGTGTCAACCGTGTGGCAGAGCTGTGGAGACGTGCAGGACCCATCCTCTCTCACCCAACTGGTGGAACTACATTGCCCTTCTGAAGCATTTATATTTGTAACTCAGACAATTTATCAAGTGGCACAAAAGGGGCACAAAGCAGTGGTGCTTTTACATAATCTGAATATTATCTTCTCATTTATCAATGAGGGAAAGTAATGAATGAGTTAGTCGTGATTTTTTTTCTGAGAATGCATTAGTCTAGGTATAGGCACTTGGAAGTAGATGAGAGGAGAAGGCTCGAAAAAGGATATACCTGTGCAAAAAGACACAAAGCAGCTTTTTAAGGCCATTCTAAAGGGTGACTGGTAACACTGGTTTTCTCAAAGCCAGCTCCTTAGATGAGAATTATCTCAAAGCTACAAATGTAATGACTTTCATATGCTGATGTGTAAAGAGATATTATTATTGAGATTGTGTTACATTTATTATGAAAATTATTTTACTTGAGCTTGAAACATGGACCATTTAGTTCATAGATAAGTGTGGTCAGTGCATATTATGTCCTCTTTATAAGGTTATATGTATCTGTTATGAAAGTTGCAATTTCTAGGAAGAGCCAAACAAAATCATATATGCTGATTGACAATTATACTCTTCTAGGAGCCTTTTTGTGGTGGAGTCTTGAAGGGTATTCCATAATTTATGCATACAGTGCGTTCATTTTAGATCAGACTGTTAAGGCTAGAGGTATGGAAATATTGAGTAAAGAAGATTTTTTATAAATCACAGTGGTAGAAGAGTTGGTGTACAGCATAGCTTTGTGGTGACTGTAGTGTGGGTTTTGCTTGCGGCTGTAAGGGTGAGGCAGACCTGGTGTGCAGAGCTCTAGCATAGAGCAGTCACATCCTTTACACCAAATTTCTCCCATAAAATAATAAAAGAAATCACCTAGCCTTTCTCTCCCTCATGTTGATGGCCGCCAGGGTGGGAGGGGTGGAATGGAGGGCCACCAGAAGCAAGCTTCTGGTCACAAACAGTTTTGTGATTGTTTAATGCTGTGACTTAACTAGGCTTGTGTTCCGTCAGATACATGTCAGGAATTCTTGTGTTTTTAGAATGATTTCCTCAAACCTTCACGTTAACCGTTCATCTAAAAATATATTATTGTTTAAAACTGATTGAGGCCATTTTGCAAAACTGCTGAACAATGTATACTTTCATGTACCTCTTCGAAAAGAAAAAGTTTTTTTTAGAATCTTGATAATGGAAAATTCAATATGTAAGTCCTAGCTAGTTGAAATAGCTAGAAATAAAAGTACTAGAAAAATTGTTCACCATCTGCATATTGTTTCTGAAAGTTCTAGTTGCTGTGGGAAGAAAGTGAGGAGCAAGGCGGGTTAGACCAGTAGCAAAGTGCGTAGTGCTGTTAGTGATGCTTGAGGTGACATGCTGCAGAGGTCAGTGCACAGAGGTCTGTCATTAAGCTCTGTTAATAAAAGATACTGCACCTGTTTATCTTGACAGCTTAGTTCTTCTCTTGAAAAGGTTTGAGGATAGTATCTAATTTTAGACGTACTGAAAGACATTGTCCTAAGGTTGATATCAAGTGGCTGTATTACATCCCATACTGAGTGAGCCATAATATTAATGCATCATGTAGTGGGGGGATGGTTTGTCACAGCTGTTGCCACACAGTCCATTGCTCATAAGTCAATTTGACAAATTACCTGACCTAAGCCAGTTCAGGGAAGCAACTGGTCCCTCAAGTTACCTCTGGACCTCCATACCATCAGTACAGACAGGACTGTGTGGAGGTGCTGATAGAACCCATCACCCTCTGTGGCAGCTAATTTGTCATCAAATTTGAGAACATTTGCATTACATTATACAAGAATTTCCTTTAGGGTTATTTCTTCCACTGGGAGGAATCAGTTCTTGTGTGATAATTAACCCAGCATTTATACGTATTATTTTTAAAGGCAATAGACATTATCATTAGAGTTGCAAAAATTTAAGGATTAGAGATGCATCAAGTAAACGGTGGCATGGTCAGCCCCCAGCCTCATGTAGCCCCCCCCACCCCCGCCCTTCCCTGCCCTGCCCTGCCCTCACCCTGCCCTGTAACACCCTCGGCGGCTCCCAACCCCAACCTCCCCATAGGTACATGCTTCCCGCCCTCCCTCTGCCCCGTGCAGGAACACACCATCATTGTTATAATAAAATGTACATTAAAGAACTCTTTTACTCACATGCATTTTTTTACATACTGTACAGTGTTCCCTGCAGACATCATTGCTTGCACCACTCAGTACTATACAGACATGCAGGTGAGTGCACCACTCAGGTTTGTTTTACTTAGGTATGCATTCAACAGACTCTCCATCCCTTTTCAGGTTGACAGATTTTCTTAATTTATATATTCATTTAATCATATTCAGCCATCAGCCAAGTGTAGGTGATCAGGCCAAGCAACGCACTTAGACAAACATTTCTCCACAAAGCACTTGACAACATTCCCTGACATAATTCACAATATTCTGTATCCTTTCAGTGTAATTTTGTTTGCATAAAATTATGTCATAATTTTTGCAGAGAATGAAGAGTATTTTCAAACATTAGTTATTTGTTTTAATAACATCAAAGAGACTGAAGTGAATAAAATAAAAGAGATTATTTATGGAGGAAATTACATTTAAAATCATATGTGAAATAGAATCAAATAATGGAAAAAAGATGTTACCACAAGACAATTTTCATTTATCAGTAAAGTAGGAACACCGAGATGCAGAAAGCTCTCGAGACAAAGTGAGTTGGAAAGACAGTTAATACAGAAGTAAAAATCTGAAGTGCTTTATTGTGATTAGATCAGCGCTGATGACAACCAGTGAGGTATACATGAAACGAAAGTCATACATTATAAGTCCAAGAAGACAGGGTTAAAAGTCCAAGCAGCCGAGACATGACTGTAGACTGAAAGTAAGTAAATGTGTACTGTGTAGTACAGAGTCGGACTGGGGTGCTTATGGGGGCCATGCCATCTAGTGGCTGGAGGGGGCTCGGGCCCACAGAAGCTAAAATATCACTTAGCATGGGTTAAGTCCAGGGGCCCATGTGCCATTGGCACACGGGCACATAGGCCAGTCCGACCCTGGTGTAGCATGCATAAGTAGTGATTACCAAGTATCAGTGGTAAAGAAATTAAAGAGAGCAGTGGTCAGATACAGTACCCAGAAATAATTTGACTGCTTAGAATAAAAAAAAATTATAAAGAGTAAGATGCATGTAGAGAAGGCATGAAAAAGAATTCATGTAAAACTGAAGGACAAAGTCATTTTGAATCCAAAAGAGAAAGGAATTTATTATGTGTTGAAAAGAAAAAGACATGTGCCTTTTATTTTATTATTTAAGCGACTCTTAGCTTAGCTTTTTTTATTTTTTTGTCACCATGCTGTAACAACTATATTTTCAAACTTTTAAAAATTCATCACAAGTGAGTGAGTGAATGTTCTCATGAAAGTGGTGTGGACAGATCCCTTATTGGGACAGGCTATGTCCACATCCTGCCCGTCAGAAAAAAATGATTACCACGGTCTGTCTGTGCGGTCTGCGTTTGTTTGTAGCCACTGTCTGGAACTATCCATATGGCACGTGCTAGAGAAGCAACGTCCTATCTGCGTTACTCTTCCAGATTTTCTTTTTTTAATAGTTTTTCTAAACACTGTAATAATAAATAGTATCGGCTTGCCTAACTTTTGTTGCAACTTTTCACGTTTCCTGCACTCATTTGCTTTAGGGGAGAGCGGTGATGATTCGGACAGTGGGATGGTCCGGCCATAGCACTTATTGTAAAGTGTATGGGACTGAGTGCCGCGAGATTTTGTGTGAATGTGCAAAACTTTGTTACCTTGGCCCTCAAAGGGACAACCACGCCCTCAGAGCTGTTCTTTTCAATGCAAGTCCAATTTTATGTTTTTTTGCATCTTGTATGTAATATTTTCAGGGTGTATCATAAGCTCTCACTTCAAAAACATGGCAATTAGCGAGATGTAAATTATTTTGGTGACGCAGCGATGCACGGCGAAGGTATTGCCGTGAAACACAATCACCCAGCTCTTGTGCTGAAAAAGAGTGTGACCACACATTTGCTTTTTATGGAGTCGTGATGATTCAGACAGTTGATTTTTTCATTATTTTTATTAAATTTATATCAATTTAAACACTATATAGGTGTTGCAACGGTTATAAAAAGGTTAATTTGGTTGATTTATATTCAGATATTATGCTTGTGAGAAGAGAAGGAAGCCATAATACCAATTTTTTTTAGATATTTCTTGTAGTTTTCCTTTTATTTTTTTCCCCTATAAATAATGAGAGGATATTTTTGTGGTTATACAAATGTTTTATAGTAGATATAATCTTGTTTATTAGCCAATCAAACTTAAGTTATATAAATATTAAGCCGAGTATTATGAGTGTCCGTACCATCCCACCTCCCTGGCCGAACCATCACTATGGGTGGGGATGGTACGGACGATTTAGAAACTTGTCTTTCATCACCTACATCTGAAAACTGGAAATAGCTATGGGTGTCATATTAGCAGCCTAAAGAGCCAAAGGATGAAGGAACATTTTGAGATCAACAAAATTACACTACTTCTTAAACTTTTTTTTCTAAAAATATTTTTCTAAAAAGTGGCCGAATCATCACCGCTCTCCCCTACGTGTTCAAACTATTTTCCTTGATGTGCAAGAATTAGGGACAAGGGAAGCTTTGCCATCAAATTTTAAATAAACAGAGATGGAGGGGTGCGCGCACACGTATTTCTCTTGAAGCCGATTGGCTCGGGTTCTTGGGTCATAACGTATCGGCGCGATGATTGGCTCAAGGTGGGACGACCAATCACTGGCCGTTGGTGACTCCATAGACCCCACTCCGCGTTCAGCCACCGAGACAGTAGGGCGTGTTTCTCAGTGTTCCGAAATTGGAAGAAAGCGCTTGCTGTGGTGGCTGCTGCCCTGCCCGACCTCGTCCCGCATAACCTTCAGGGCTCAAGCCTGCCGGAAGGAGAGGGACGGAGGAGGTTACGGCCGCCCGCTGCCTGCATTGCCCCTGCCTGCTCTTGCTTCATTACTTCTCGTCAACTCGAAACCCGAAGCGAACGACTCAAATGCCAGGAAATACACCCGGTCACCATCAGGGTAAGTTTATAACCACAAAGCAATGATTTCTCACCTTCTCAACCTCCTCTGCTGACTATATGCTTGTGCCTTAATTTACGTACCCTGCCTGATACCTCTAGTTAATCAACCTATAATAGTCTCTTATAATATACAGCCTCTACCTCCGTGTTCCGGTGTAGTAGGAATTAGCTCGCAGAGGTTGAATTTGCTTACCTTACCTACATTTAATTTCCGCTATCTTTTATAACATGTCCTGTTTCCGGCCTCCAATACATGGCGCAAATATTAGAGCAACACTTGGAATCAAGAGAAGGCTTTATAACAAATGAATATGGCAGATTTTAGAAAATTACCTACCCCCCACTGATGTTCACTCAGTTCTTGCTTGTTTGGTCTGTTGGTCTGTTGTTTTCTTGCGGGCAATATCAAACATCACAAGTGGACAAACTAGAACAAAAACAGGCAATTTTTTTTTTTTTTTTTTTTTTTTTTTTTTTTTGCCGTCTACGTCCCCGAGAGGGTAACAGGTAGGCTAGAGTGATGGCCCATGCTCTCCGAAGTTCATAGAAAATGGGAACTCAACACACAGAAATTAATCTAAATAGGAATGGGGAGCCGTGATGGGTGAACCTCCTTTCGGGGTACCTCTTTGCCCGACTGGTAAAGGAGTGGTTCTCCCGTTACGCTGGTCGCGGGTTGGATCCCCGGCGCCGGCAAATCTTTCCTTGTTTGTATTAATTTCTCGTGTGTTTCGTTACACGCGGTGGTCGTGTGGGAGTGTAGTAAAGAGCAAATTCTTGCATTTCAACCGAAACTGGCGTCACCTACACTTGAAACATAAAGCCTGCCACCCGGATATAAGACCGACCCGTCGCCACCTACTGCTCCCCGAGTTAAAATTATTGTCTCCACTTCCCACAGCCTTTGTGGTTATTTTATTTGTACATGTGTAAATAAGTACAACGCACAGTGTAGCGTAATCATATATACATTGTCCATGGCCTACAAGAGGCATGGAATTCAACCAGACGATCTCCTCCACGACGCTTCACCCACTCCACTCCATAGCCACCATCAGAGCTAAGTACACTGTATTGATTTCCCGTGTGAATTTCGGTCGATTAACATATCCCCGAAATTCCTAAAGTCTATATGTAGCGGATCCGTTATATAGGAAATTGATCTTTGTAACGCTCCATGCCGGTTCCACATCTAGACCAAGTGAGTATAATTATAGTGTCGTTATTTGGTAGTAGTTGAGGTGAGACCGTGAGGGAGTGTTTAGCCAACTTTGAAGCGTGTCATCATTATGTATCGGACCAATTCATAATTTGTTCTGTGAAACCCCATTTAATTTTTCTCAATATTTTTGCTCAAACTAGATGAAAACAGAAACCAACTTCGAGATTTCACAAACTTATTAAACCACCAATTTCACCGTACCAATTCAATGATGTTTCTTTACTTGCATGTTTAACTTCCACCAATCGGCACTAATATGTGTTCACAGCATCCCTATCTTTAACAAGTTTTAGAGCACTGGGTTAATCTAGCTAACAACTGCTTTTAATATACCGAAAAAATAGCATGGGTACTGCATAGGATACTTCTTTTGCTTCACATTTGTGAAGGTTTTAGTTACTGGTCATACCAATTTACTGCGTAAACGGATTGATTACGTGGGGGTGCCTTGAAAATTTCTAGGTCCAGTGTTGTTGTTTGATATGATGGCTTCCTGAGTAGACTGAGCCTCTTAGCTGCCTTATACTACACCACAGAAACTAGTTTCTAAGTCAGTAATATCCAAAACGCGCATAGATCATAACGATTTCGGACAAAAAAAAACGGTCTTTTAAGAGTTTTACGTTATTTTTTCTATATATTAAAGCAACTAATGCCGCAGCTATTTGTATTTTCTAATTTTAAAGGAATACATTCGTGAAATTTTACTACGCGAGGGTGTTTCAGTGGCGGCACCTAACGGCGGGTTCCTTCCTGAAGTCAGTTGTTTTCAAGCCGCCATAATGGATGGAAGGCCCGACACTCTCACTCCCTCAAAATATCAGTCTACTTCACCTCTCGGTAAGTGTTAACTGAGTATTTAACCTCTTTATTGGTATGCATGTAGGTTGACAAAAGGACCGATTACTATCCCAATACCGGGTCCAACAGTGACACGGGCGTGTCACGTGCGCTTTGTGATTCGCGGTCACATGAAGCTGTGACAAGCACGTGTCAGAAAACAAACGGATATTGTTCAACGCGCGATAGTGGAGTTTGAGTAAAATGGAGGCCAGGGTCATACATAGCAGTTGGTAGGTCACTCCCGGGTCAATTAAAACAGCAGGAGCGTCAGTTCTGGATGACAGCTGTCACAAATCTGTTTTATTTTGTGGTAATGCTTTCTAAGAAGTCCGCCTCCCCCTCCACCACCCCAGCCCCCCTACCCCCAAGACAAGCCTGGGGAACTGTGGGGAACCGGGGTTTGGGGTGGGGGGAAGCCCAAATCACTGAAAAATGGGCTTCCAAAATTTCCCTAGAGAAATCCCTTAATTAAGGAAAATTCCTTGCATGTGGGGGGGTCCAGGGGGGGCGCAGCCCCCCTTGGTTAGTAGGGGGGTCGAGGGGGGCGAAGCCCCCTCGTTAGCAGGTCGTAAAGTTCGGTTGGAGTAGTTTAAATATGCTCCCCACAAAAAAAAAAATATTTTCCGGCGCATCATACATGTGGTGGGGTCCAGAAGGGGGCGCAGCCCCCTTTGGTTAGCAGGGGGGCGAGGGGGGCTGTTAGGTTATAAAGTTAGGACTTTCCTTACTTTCGAGACTTGGGAATTTTCTTTCATTTAGGGATTTTTCTAGGGAAATTTTGGAAGCCCATTTTTCAGTGATTTGGGCTTCCCCCACCCCAAACCCCGGTTCCCCACAGTTCCCCAGGCTTGTCTTGGGGGGTAGGGGGGACTGGGGTGGTGGAGGGGGAGAAGTAGTTGTTACCTAGTTTTACCACCCTCCCAGTCCTCCAGTGCCACAGTTGCCTGCCCTTCAGGAATGGTACGTTTTGCCTTTTACAGACGCAACGGTTCTATATGAGACTCCTCTCTATGGTTTGATTCAGGTTTTGTTGTTGATGTATTATTTGATTACTCCAAGACATTTCATGTTGGCCACTCTGCCTAACTGATAAATTACGATTCTTGTGTCAGCAGACCCTTGTTAAATTGGTTTTCTGACTTCCTGCAGACTTAAAAGGGTGTTGGTGTCTGGTGTTCATAGCTCCCCGAGGAAGGTGCATATAGTTGGGTCCCTCAAGGCTCGGTATTGGGTCACCTTTTCCATATTTATGCCAACCACTCGCTGTCATACATTAGAACTAAATGCAATTGTTTTGCGCCTCCATTGTTTATAGTGGTCAGCGTGCATGGCTACCATTCCACTGGTCTGGGTTCTATAAATCCCAGCCCGGGAAGTCGATGTGCAGCTCACCCAGCTGTTCATCTTACCTTTCAGGCTGGTCGGTAAATGGGTACTTTGGGAAACCTGGGGAAGGTTAACTGTGGCAATCCTTGATTTAACAGTGGCCCGTGTCCAGGGGTAACTGGTTGTTGCCCACCACAGGCTCAAGGGCCAAGATCGGAAATGAGCACCGCAGCCACACGCAGCTTTAGCGTAGGCACCCACCTTTACCTACACTACAGGATATGCTAACCCTATTGGGTCAAAATATGACTTCAAAATATGCAGTAACATATTCAGATTAGAAATAAAGAATACAGACACAATTAAGACTTTTTTATAGGTGTTGCACTGCTCCCTATAGCGCTGGTAGGCCTTCTTGAGACTCTTGAACGACCCCAACCCGTTAATGGCGCAGGCAAATTTTATTTGTAGTGGCTGCCGTGGTATTTGACTCTTGAATGATCAAAATGGCGGAAATGCATAACATGAAACTTTACTTACCTCTTATCTCTCCTCAGGAGAGCTCTATAGTCCTACACTCCTACTTGACAGCTCTACAGTATACTGGCAGTGTGACTTCTCGATATTCTCCAGCATTTCCCCAAGGTAAAGCCACTCATTGACCTTGGGTGTTCTTCAGCGCACTCCTCAAGAGTAGAAAGCAAATTGAACCGATTTAAGAATATTACAGTATGCCATATGCAATTGACGAATTCTACACATTTTTAAAAATATTAAGGACGAATAATCCATGCACATGATGACCCAAGCACGCATGCCTTGCGTAAGTGACACGTACCAGACGAGCCACATGCGCACGTATCAAGTCTACCGACAGGTAAAATCGCCCCCCCCCAAACGCTGGCTCTAAATTTGCGCTTCTGAGTGCGGGTGTGTGTGACGTCAGAGCGTGGGTAGGAGGAGAGGTTTCAGAGCTAACAGCGGCTCAGTCTCAGACTTGACCCCGTGACGTGTAGTGACTTGCAGGACATGCATGGGGAACTTCTCTACACACATATAGCATGTGACAAGAGGCAAAAAAAAAAAAAAAAAAAATTGTATACCAATTCTGTAGACAATGAAAATAAATAACCTGCTCGACACAGAAATAAATCAAGACAACGGGGACAGTCTCGTCTACACGGCTGTGCTGTGTAGACGTGCGTTGTCCTGTGCTCCGTCCGTGGATGCCCTGCCTTCCACGGAATAAACGGTGTCTAGAGGACATGGCTGACGAACATTCCTACTCGGCGGCTTCCGGGCAGTGTCCTGCCCCTGAGGAACGGCGCCTGTGGTCTGAAGAGACTGAAGAGATGGACGACTCTGCCGAACTTGACCCCCGCCTTTGTTCGGAGGACCACGTGGCCAGCGCTAGCAAGCGGCTCAAGCCGGATAATCCTGGCTGCCTCTCCCCCACTGCCTCTCCTGTTAAAGCTGCCACCGCACCCATGGAGGGTGTGCAGTCTGGTAGCTCTGAGACTGTCCTGGTCGACGGTGAGGTGCCCCTGGAGGACACGCACCCAGCCGCTCCCTCTGTTGCCCCGCGCCAACCCACCCGCCGCCGCCTAGACTTCCCCGCCGAGGCCGGGCTGACACCAGCTCAGCAATACACGTGGTTTGCATCTCTACTGAAGCAGCACGGTGAGTTGGAGCCGCTCTTCAAGGAGGGTAGGCTCCGACCTTATCTCACGGTCAGGGACGACGTCGCCTTCTACAAGCGGCTCCTCACTGAGGGGTTCCTCGACGTAGTTTTGGTCGAAAATGCAGCGGAGCGGCAGCACACTGTCATCATCCACAATGTGCCGCTCTACATGAATGCCAACCTCATTGAGACCCCAGACAACTTTCTGTGGTTAAAGCGCAGGTATGCGGGCACGGCCCCTCGCCCGCAGCTTCTTGGAGCGGTGGTTGGCCACGTCCCGACAGAGGTGCACCTCCTCGGGGTGGGTCGTAAGGCTGTGGAGCCCTACACGGCGGAGCCCGACATCTGTCGCCACTGTTGCCGGTGGGGCCATCAGGAGTGGCGCTGCAGATCGGCCCCTCGGTGCCGGTATTGTGCGGGCACGCACAAATCAGCTCTGTGCCTCCAGAAGATCCAGGCGGGCACACCCGTCCCCCGTAAGTGCTGCAACTGTGGTGGTGAGCATAACGCCCACTACCACTCCTGCCCGATGAAGCCTAAACCATCTCGGGTCGCGGCGCCTGACCACCACCCTCAGCAAGGCCGCCCTAGGCTTGTGTTCCGCCCTGCTCCTCTCCCTCAGTCCTCGGCCTGGGCCCGGGGGGCTCCCTCAACGTCCGAGTTTCCGCCCCTGCCGGGCTCGTCCGCCCCTGCTGCCCCAGCCTCACCCACTGCCACCCCTGTGCCTCGCCAGGCTCCTGCTCCGGCACCCCAGCCACAGCCTACCGTCCCCCCTGTGCCGGCTGCCAGTCCCCCCGCTGTCGATGGGTCGACCCCTGTCCTCCATCAGATCCTCGCTGCAGTCACCCAGCTGCAGGAGACGCTGGCTGCAACGATCTCCAGGGTGGCGGCCTTGGAGCAGCGAGTCTCCACGCCCCCGCCTGTGCGTGAGCTCTCCTCCATCCCGGCCCCTGCTCCAGCTTCAGCCCCGGCCCCGTGCCCTGCCCTGCCGTCTGCTGGTGAGGCCATGGACGCCGATAGTGGGGACAGTGTGGTTCCCCCTGCGGGCCAGATGCAGAACACCCCTGCAACCCCACCGGCTGTGGTGCCTGCAGCTGCCGAGGGAACGGCCGAACCTCGCCATGGCCAGACGGGTCCTTCACCTTCACCTGCTGATCCTCCACTGCAGTGGGAGGCCACACTCCAGGTGCTGCTGGCGCAGTTTGCTTCCCTGACTCAGCAGGTGGCTGAGCTCCATCATCGGATCACCCCACTCCTTGACCGGCAACCACCCCCTCCTGACCAGTGAGTGTGTCCGCCTCTTAACTTGAAATGTCAACAGGCTACATGCCCGCTTCACTGACCTTCACTCCTATGTCATCACTCATAGGCCAGATATCGTTGCTCTTCAGGAGGTTGGGCCACGGGTGTCGGACCTGAGGGGGTATGATTTATATGTCTTAGATGGCGCAGCAGGCAGTACCCGGGGGATGGCAACGTATGTCAGACAGGGGACGGCGATAGTTTTTGAGGACATGGGGATTAATGAGGGCATTGAATATATCACTGTTTCTTTACTCCATATGGGTGAAACCCTATTTTTTGTTAACACGTATGTTCATGCGGGGGCTTTAAATCTTGCTAACTTTCCTGATTATGTTCATGAGGAGCCGACTGTTCTTGTGGGGGATCTTAACTCTCGCCACCGAGATCTTGGTAGTCACCGCACCAATAATGTCAATGGTGTCCGCAGGAAGGCCTTCCTTGATGCCTCCGAGACGGCTGTCCTCACGGGGGATAATGTGCCCACATATGTTCAGGGGGGCAGGTTAGACTATGTCACTCTTTTTAACATGCCAGCTTTTACTGCCCAGACCCTTATTTCCAGGTGTTTGCTGAGTGACCACTTTGCCCTGGAGACGACCATCCCGATCCAGCCTGCCCCTGCTGTGTCCCGGAAGCGGTTGGCTGTCCCTGCTGCCGGATGCCGCGCCGTTGCCGAAGTCGGGCGTGGTACCATACTGTGAAGGGATCCTTTACCGACGCCGCCTCGCTGTACCACGGCCTGCTGGACACCGTCGAGAGTTTTGTTGCAGCTGGCAGGGTCCCTCCAAGGCCCGCCAAGCGCCGCCTGCAGACCTACGCCTCGGACCCGGCTGTCTCCAACTGTCAGCGGACCCTTGCCTCGTACCAGCGGCGCTGGCAGCAGGACCCCGCCGATCGGGCTGCCCGCGATGCCATGGTCGCTGTGGCGCGCCACCTCACTGAACTCAGACAAGAGGCCCGGTCACGACACTGGGTCGCCTTCCTTGCCAGCGTGCGCAAGACCCGCTTCCTGCGGGAGGTTTGGCACCATGTCAACAGGGTGAGAGGGAGGACCAAACGGCTGGTGAGTGACCCTGACCCTGCGGGCCGGGCCCAGGACCTGATGCGCCAGTGGCAGAGGGCCTCCTCCCTTGGTGGTCTCCCTGCACAACACCAGGCCGAACTTGCCCGCCACAGGGAGCGGCGGATGGCCCTCGTTCAGCACCACGTCACACTTCTGGATGACACATGTGTCCCCATTACCCACGATGAACTCCTTCTTGCCGTCAAACATGGCAAGTCGACAGCCCCGGGCCACGACGGGTTGACTTACGACATTCTTAATGCCTTACTCGTTGTGCAAGGTGACAACCCCCTGCTTGACCTGTTCAACATGTCGTTTGCCGCAGGTTGCCTCCCCCCTCGGTGGAAAGCTGCATTGATCGTTCCCATCCCCAAGGGTGATGGCACCTTTCGCCCTATCTCCCTGACGAGCTGTGTGTGTAAACTGTTAGAGCGGGTGATCTTGAACAGACTTCTCTATAAGCTGGGGGACCGGCTCTCCCCAAACTTACATGGGTTTATGAAGGGCCGTTCCACAAGTGACTGTTTTCTTAAGTGCCTTAGTACAGGTAACTCGCGATTTACGCGAGTTTGGTTTACGCGTTTTTTAAATAACGTGGGGTCCAAAATCCAAATAAATGTTTAATTTAGGCGTTTTTTTTCACTTATACGCGATATTTTATGGAGTGGCCACCAGATGTCTCACGCAACTGGACTCACACGGCCACACAAGCTGAACTCAGTTCTTCCCGCGCGCCACTTGAATAACAATACAGTACCTACGTTGCCACGCTACTCAACAATAGGGGTGGGCAGGTACCGATACCAGCAATACGGTACGGTACCGGTACAGACTGCTCGGTACCGGTATCAATACTAGCCAGCCCCTATAATGGTGTCCCTCATTTCTTCCTCACACGAGAGAGGCTGAGAATGAGTGCCTGAGTGGATATCTCGGTTCTGGCGACACGCGGCATGCAGCTGTTTGTTGTGTGGGTGTGGTTGTGTGGTTTGTAAACAATGCAAATGGCGGCTGGGCTGGGATTGTGTGAAATAACTCCTCGTACAAGACTCATGATGTACAGTTTCTGATATCATATTCACCCCATTATTCTCACTAATATTAATAATTAATAATGAAAACATAGACATTTTTTTCCAAAATGATTTTTTATGTAGCTTGTACTGCTCCTTAGTCATACAATCTTAAGCCACCTGTGACATCAAGACCAAGATCGTACAAATGGCACCCGACGGAAAAACGGGATAACAGCAAGGCATGGACGATCTTCCACCGATTTAGTCTTTGTATAGTAGTTATTAGATCGCCCTGTATTCTATGGTAACATATTATAGGACAGCTACGGACTATGAAGGATTATAAACAATAATAAAGGTAAGTTTGCCGTTGTTGTTGGATAAGACGAAAAACAGACCCTTAAAAACATCCCAAAGAAGAAAAACATTAAAAATTTGTACATTCAGCGTATAACGCGCAGGGCTAAACTTTCAGGCATTTTTTATGTGAAAAAATGCGCGCTATACGCCGAAAATTACGGTATTTATTTTTCGACAGAAACCTACCTCTTGTTTGATTTACATTGTTTTTGAATTACGCGACCTCTTCAAGAACGCAACACTCGCGTAAATCGAGAGTTACCTGTAATCCAGACGTGAATTGTCGCGCTTTTGTGGACTTAAAAGGGGCCTTGATAGGGCCAACAAGGATGTCATAATGGAGGAACTCACTCTGCAGGGTGTCCGTGGAAGACTCTTAAGCTGGATCAGGGACTATTTGTATGGTAAGAGGGCGCAAGTGGTCTTCCAGGGTGCTACCTCCACGGAGGAAGTGTTTGAGCTGGGCACACCGCAAGGGGGTGTCCTCAGCCCCATGCTTTTCAACATTTTAATGGACAAAATTGCTCGGTGGCCCTTTCCGGGCAATACTCAGGTCATTATCTATGCAGATGACATCCTTGTGCAATGCAGCAGTCCTGCTCTTCTCAGTTTAGCTTTGGAGCAGCTGTCAGCGCTGTGTGAACAAATGGGCCTTGTCATCAATGAAACTAAGACGAAATTTCAAGCCAGTGGGAGGAGAGTTTCTCACCTGCCCAGCGTTAATGGCACTCCTTTAGCTAGAGTTCCTACTTACAAGTACTTAGGCGCCCCTGTCAGCTTCCAGAAATCTGTGCAGAGCGTCACTCATGTTCAGGACATCTGCCTTCCTAGGTTAGCTCCTCTTAAGGTTTTGGCTAACAGGGGCCTTGGAGTCAGCATCCCTGTCCTCAGGATGTTTTACCTTTCTGTTGTCAGGTCCCTCATTGATTATGCTGCCCCTGTTTTGGTACAGTTTAGTGCGGCACAACTTCACCCCTTGGAACTTATTCAAAATGAGGCCATGCGCCTCATTCTGGGGTGCCCTAGAACTGCAAAACTTGAGGTCATGAGGGCAGAACTGAATCTGTCTCGTGTTGTGGACAGAATCTGGGAAATTACTTGTCGCACCGTCAGCCGCCTGCTTCGTGCTGGTGCAGTGCCCCTTCACCAGGCACTGGTAACTCTGCACCGTGACTCCAGGGCTCCTGTTACCTCCTACCTTAGGAAAATTTATCTCATGTTAGCAGAGACGGGTGTGTTAGAAGCGTGCTTAGGCCTAGTTTACTCCCCGGCCCAACCTGCCTGGCCTACCTATCGTGTCAGTGTAGACGTTGAACAACTACCTTTCCCTAAACGTGATTGGCTTCCCCATGTCCTCCAGGATCACTTCATGGTCAAACTGTCCAAGTACCCCCGTGTTCGGGCTATCCATGTGTACTGTGATGGCTCCGTAGATGGCAGCAGGTCGGGCTGTGGCGTGTTTATCCGGGATTACGCTTCCCCCACCCAGTACACTGACATTGAGGTTACCAGGCGGCTGCCGGGGTACCTGTCCTCGACCCGGGCTGAGCTGTATGCCATCCTTGAGGCTCTCCACACTGTAGCAGCTTTGCACGAAAATGTCTACTTGTTTGTCGATAGCCAGGCTGCATTGCATGAACTTGTGTCCTCCTCCCCTGCCGACTGATCTTGTAGCTAAGTGCCTGACTGCCGTCCGTGCCCTTGAGGCCGCAGGTGCCACGGTCCACTTCACCTGGGTGCCCTCTCATGTGGGCATCCAGCTCAATGAGAAGGCAGACTGCCTTGCTCGACGAGCCCTTCAGGATGACACAGTGGACCCTGGCACTGACTATACGCTTAGCTATGTTAAGAATAGACTTAGGCATTATTCATGTGATAGCATTGCTACCCAACTCGGACACTGCTGTGACAATGGCAGCGCCAGCAGCCTCCACTATGTTAGTGTCTCCCAGCGCTGTGTTTACCCCTATGGGCGACACAGTGCCCCTCAGGATGTGGTAGCAATGCGCCTTAGGCTAGGCTATAGGTACTACTGGGAGGTTAGTAACTCCCCTGGTGTCTGCTGCACGCTCTGTGCCAGGCCGAGGGGCCACACACTGCATCACTATGTCATGGAATGCCCTCTCATTGCTAAGTTTAAGCCACGGGACTGCCTTGACCTGCCCCAGACAATTTGTTGGTTCCTGAACCATGATGTCCTCCCTGCTATCCTCAAAGAACACCCTCAGTTTGCACCAAGGTGGTGATGCCGTGTGTGGCAGCCTGAACTACTGCCGTGCTATACAAGGCTGTGATCTCTGCACTATTTTACTTTAAGGACTAGTATTTACTCTATCTCTGTATTCATTCCCATCTAGTGCTTGGGCAATGTTCTCTGTCCCCACATTTTATTGTCTTATTGTCCAGGGGGAGGTACCGCCCCCTCCCTTGTTGTGCTTTCCTTCCTACCATTGTATCTTTTTAGTTTCATGGTGCTACCTACACATGTATTAATAGTTGTGTAATCACACTCTGTCCTGCCTGGGGGTTGGGATGGCATGTTCCTCCCTTCTCCCTTGTTGTTTACCTGCATCAATAAACTATCAATCAATCAATCAAGACAACGGGGAGCTCCGTTGAATGAAGAAGCTCACCCACGTCCAAGACCCAGACCTATACCACTCTGACGCCACGGGTATGGGCGGAGTTTACCTATACCACTCTTTGACGTCACGGGTATGGGCGGAGTTTAGTACCTTGCCTGCGCGAGGGAGGGGGGATGAGTTTACCTGTCGGTATCAAGAATACCCAGGATCAAAGGAGCCTGTGATCCTGAGAATATCCACCAGTCAATCAGCTGCCCACGGGCCACAACCCACTAATTAAAAGAGCGGGCTTTCCTTCTTAACACCAGCAGTCCCCTTCTTGCTCCTGCCTGAGGAACATTTGCAACATGGAGCTTCACAACCTCCTGACCACTGAAAATGTTGCGGCTGTAGTTATACTCACCCAGTTACAAACATTGATTATTTACCAAACCATAAATTACCTGGAATTGATTGATGCATTTGTGTAGATGCTGGCTCGATTCAAAAACATATTCACACCCAAATATAATAACCATTTTTTTACCTAACTATCCTGCCAAACCTTCCATACGCCCAAGAGCGTAATGCAGTACGTATCTTTAACGTTTTCTACTAGCCTCATTTTCATGTTGTACGTACACTGTGCAAAAATATAATTTGAGCTAGTCAAAAAAATATTGCACTTTGTTTCTTTTCGGTAGCCTCCACGAACTTTTACATGTTTGAGAAAACATCTCTAGAATCTAGATGCACCAAAATTCTTTTCCGAACGAGCTGCATCGCAATTTGGCTGTATTTGGGAACAAATTTGTGTGTGTGACGCGGCCTTGAGACTGCCACTACTGCTCATGTCGGGTGTATCTGTTACTACTGATCTCCTCCCTAGGCCTCCTACTAGTCTCACAGTCCCACTAGTATATCCACCTTCAGTCTCGAGCTCATTTGATTGGTGATCCTTCCAGAGGCTCAGGATGTTCCAGGACCCCCCCCCACAGATTCCTCTGGAGGTTAGATCCTAACCTGGTTCTACAAGAGGGTACCATATCTGCACCTCCCCCTGGCTGCCTCTAAAACACACCCACAAAAAAAAGGGCTACAAAACCCTCCTTCTTTGAGATACAGGGGTCCCCTAGGTTTTGCCCTGCACCATTCATGTGCTGCAGGTTCACCTATTGGGGATGTGGATGCATCAATGGGGTCTAGTTCATAGTTGGGCCCACAGCAAACTGGGTCAGGGCTCTAGAGAAACTGCAATAACACAGTGAAAATATCCCGTAATGAACACCACTCAGTGGTGTTCATTACGGGATATTTTCACTGTTATTGCAGTTTCTCTAATGTATAATACACCATATGTGCCAAAAGGGGTTGATTAAAAAAGTTTCCAACAGTCACGAGTGTGAACGGGGTCACCTTCATGTTCACAGTGCGGGGCTGGGGCTTCAGGTATAGGCCGTAGAAGTGGCCTCTGGTGCAGTGACCTTTTATCTCATCAGTGGCATAGTAGGTATGCTGCCCTGACTTCTACTCAGAAGGCTCGGGTTTGATCCCCGGCACTCACTGGTGTTCGTTACGGGGTCAGGGCTGCAATCAAGCATTGATTCCAGCCTCTACCCATGTTTTTCAGCTTGAGTTAAGTTTTAAGGAAAGGGGTTACAGTTCCTAACCCAACCAATTCAGATCAGGGATTGGATGAATTGCTTGGCATGATCAGGGAACCAACCTACAAGAGCATAAATCACCCACCATCCACAAGAGGAATGGTTCGGCAGTAATGAGGTGTCTCATGCGGTCAACCCTTGCTCTAACGAATCAGTTGGAGAAGGGGGTGAAGTTATATCCAAAAATCTGTTATAACCAAGGGATTCAACATAGAGGCATTACAGTGAAGTACAGTGGGAGGCAGCACACTTGGTGAGGCATGGGAGGATGCAAGCGGAGGCGTTTACAGTTGACTAGGCTGACTAGTCGCGCAGCACCCAGTCGGTTTTGTTTCCACCATTTCCGACTGACCGATGTGTACATGTTTGGCCACCAAACTGAACCCCTCATTTACCAAACTTGTTTGGTATATCCCGCTTATACCAGACTGGCCCCAAAAGTTCCTTCAAGACAAAATTTGTCATATCAAGGTCTGTAAGCTAAGGTTTACAGTATGTGTGGGTTTGCCAGATAACGGCTTAGATAAGTATTCAGTGTATCAGGACTGAGTTGTGTACCCTAAGCAGAATTAGGTGTTTGTTAAGGAAGATATTGTTGACAGAATATAAAATAATCGATGAGGATGACTTTGTGAAGTGAGTACAGAGCTTAATCAAGGGAGAGGGTCTTAAGGAGAGACCAATAGAGGCTCATGATAGAGCTGGCCACTTTGAGGGAAGTTCCTGTGAGGGGATAGGGAGTTGGAGGTATAGATAGATAGATACTAGAACATTCTTTGGAAGTCTCATCTATATTACTCAAACAGGGGACTTCTATATCACTCAAACAGATTAACAGTTTCTTCAGATTACTCAAACAGTTTAACAGTTTCTTCAGATTACTCAAACAGTTTAACAGTTTCTTCAGATTACTCAAACAGTTTAACAGTTTCTTCAGATTACTCAAATAGTTTAACAGTTTCTTCAGATCATGTGTGGAATGACTGGAATCATTAACCAGAAAGCTAACAATTTAGTAATGAATATAAATAAAGTTGCAGTTTAATTCAGATCTTTACTTAACATAGTTGAGTGTACATTACATCCTTCTAAATAAATACTGATATAATGAATATAAAGTCCATGATGTACATGAAAATGAATAATTTCTTAATACTTTTTAAATAACCTTCAAAATAATTCCATTTATTTTTTTCCACAGGAGAGTGAAGTGATGATGGTGACTCTGGCAGGATCTCCCTTCCTTTAATTGCCATCATCGTCTTGGTCATCAGAGTCATAGTAGCAGGTGTCCTGAGAGGTGCCTCGCTCGCTGCTTATCAAGTCAACTATGGTGTTCAGCAGCATGCCCTCCTTGCTGTTTCTATCCCAGCGGGTGATGCCAGGGTGACTGATTTTGTACTCAAGAAGGTGATCTAACTCATTTCTTAAACTCTGAAAATATTGAGTATAATTAGTCATTTTACATAGAAATGTTGAGCATGTATAGATATAACATGAAAAGATGTAGTGGATAAGTGGGTGTCAACTCACAGCCCATACAGTCTACTGAAGTGATTATGAGCCCCCTTGAGAGCTCTATATCCTAACAAAAGGCCTTTGGCTTACTACCCAGCACCGGAATCGAACCAACGTGTTGGTGTCCTTGCCTGCCTTGCCACCCAAGGGCTAATAAGGAAGGAGATAAGTCACCCATTTGCCTTCCTTCTTTGATACAGCTCGGTGGGGTTAGCTGAAAAGGCAAATGGGTGGCTTGCCTCCTTCCTTGTAGTCCCTCGGGTTCGATTCTGGTAATGGCTAGTAAACAACTTGTTATTAACTTAAAAGGCCTATTGTTAGGATAGAGAAGTCCTAAGGGGCCTCATTGTCACTTCTCTTACCCAACTGAGTGGTGCACAGAGGATATGGTTGATGTCATGAAGTTGTTTAAGTGCCTTGGCTAACAAGTCCATGTAATGTAGTTACCTACCAAGCAACTGTGGGTATTGATAAAAACAGCATTCTATCACTGCTCAACAAGCCAAGAACTCCAGTAAATCCTCTAGTAGGAAAATTTGGGGCATAGGGCTAGGGTTGTAAATTCCTGGGAATTTTGAACTGGAAAGAACAGGGAAACTTTCCAAGGGAATTTTCAGGAATTTTGGGGAACTTTGAAGAAAAAAAATACGTTTGCCTATGACACCTTTAGGATGATTGTTTTAGGCTGAGGTTATTGTTACCTTGTCAGACTTCAATTCTAGGGGGCTGTTGAAGAATGTCCCTTAGCCCGTTGGTGGTGCAGGTAGGATATTTTAAGTGACACCTATTGAGGCTCATGCCGCCCTCCAGTGCTCTCAGATGCACTCACAATCAGAGACAGAATTCATAGCAGCATGTGGGTATTCCGTTACTCAACGACAGCTTGAAATTGTATGTAAATACAATTTTTATTGCTTGAAAATGTTTAATTAATGGTTAGATTAACCAAAACTGGTATATTTATAACCAAAATACACGTGTGAAAAATGTGAAAATTCCCAAAATTCCCAGAAACTTTCCCAAACTTTGCAAGCCTACAAAGGGCCCTCTGCCAGTCCCATAACATAAGTCTGTTATTCAATTAAGTTAGTAGGGCCTCTACCCCAATCATGCCTATTTGAGAGGATTTACTATAGCTCTTGGCAGGTTGAGCAGTGATTGGATGCTGTTTTTACAATATATATATATATATATATATATATATATATATATATATATATATATATATATATATATATATATATATATATATATATATATATATATATATATATATATATATATATATATATATATATATATATACAGTAAAACCCCGATTATCCGAAAAACCAGATTATCCGAAATTGATCTGGATAATGCAATTATTATTTTTTTTTTTCTATACTAAAACGTTATAAAACATCAAAAATAAATAAAAGTAACTACATATGTACTATATTAACACATTTAAAATTGATAAGAACAGTTAAAATGAATATGCTTTCTAATAATGTATTGCGAAATAGCTTGTAACGAATAGATCAATGTATTAGACAAAAAACATTAAACAAACTCTCAACAACACCACGTCCGCACCTTCGCCCCAGCAAGGACGTAGGTGCGGCGAACGAACAAACTACTGCACGACTACTCTCACACCGTACTCTCAAGACAACGACACAAACACGACTCCCCTCTCCACTCCATGCCACATTCCCCTTCCAACATACGAGTTGCGCGATAATATGAGTCATCATACTGTGTCTCCACCTGCACGATGCATCAAGGTCACACTTGCAAGCTTGCACAACCATTCACAATTCAGATCTGCAACGCTCACAAGTATCAACATACACTGGTCCAGACAAGGAGACACACAGACAAACATACAATAAAACATTTACATCACATGTTTTAAGCGTACTACTTTGTTTAGTGTAGCGTGTGTATGTTTGGTTTCATTGTTTACATCGTCAGTCGGCGGCAGTCGCAACGCCACAATGCCGACAATCAAACTGGCGGCGATCAAAATGGCGGCCATAAATCCGGATTATCCGAAAAATCGGCTTCCCCCCCTTCCATTTCGGATAATCGGGGTTTTACTGTATATATATATATATATATATATATATATATATATATATATATATATATATATATATATATATATATATATATATATATATATTTTTTTTTTTTTTTACGTCGCTGCCTGTTGCGCCGGTAGGCATCTTCCTGGTGGGGGCCTGATGGTCGGCCCAAGGCTTCTTCCAGGTGGGGCCTGATGGTCGGCCCAGCCCGTTCTGGCGCAGGCGAGTGTTTATAGTAGCGCCATCTTGCATTGGCTCATGCTGCCCCCCGGAACTCGTTCTTGATTCGCTTGGACGGCTTCCTCTAGAGTCCGGGTTGATGGGTGGTCTTTAGGACAGCATGTGGGTAGTTTTAAGCCACTCGGCGGTTACTGGAAAATCCGAGTGGTAGCGTGGGGATTCGAACCCGCGTCGTCCATCACGCGGTGAATATGGGCCCAGTACGCTACCAGTTCGGCTTGGTGAGTCACTACACAACATTAGCCAAGCCACTTTGTGAACAACTGCATGATGTCAACCATATCTAAACTCAAGAGAAAAATACCCCTCTCCCATCAACACTGGACTCGTTCATAAGCTCTACTGTAGTAAGTTTCATAGTTGCTTTCCCTTAGGAACTTCCTCCTTTCCCAAACAGTTTTCCTCATGGGATGACCCCAAACAAGGTTTCTTGAATCCACTCCATCATTTAGTGTTTTTGCTTACACACTTTCACTTCACACGTTTGCCTCATCCTCAACCTATATTGTCCCCCTTCACTCAGCTCATACACACACATTCTCTGTCAATCTTTCAAAGTCTATCCTCTCTCTCGCCATTTTAAAGATCCTACAAGTGCTCCCCAAACATCTCCATCGACACCACACCAGTCATGCAGATCCACAGTTTATAGGGTGATATATAATATTTAGGGCAATTTCCCACAGTTGTTGCTCACTGCTTTCATATAATCATTATTTGGAGTGTGGTGTAGTGTCTGCTCATATCTAGCAAACACCTGACTACAGACATTCTGAATAGGAGTAAACATGGCAATACACCTAAGTCAATGATTATTTGCCATCCAGTTCACCTAAATATTATCCCTCACCTGCTATCAAATGTGGATCTGCATGTGGCAGGGATGGAAAGAACAAGAAAGAAGTTCTTAAAATGGTCTGGTTAGTTGGAGAGGAAAGACTTTGAAAGAAAGGTCTCTCTCTCTCTCTTTAAAAAAAAAGAAACTGACGATCTGTAGTACACAACATATTTGTTTTTGCCGACAACACTTTATGCAATCATTCGTAACGAGAAGCATATGTTTCACTGTTCACTTTTCAGGGCTTAAAATGTCACTTTTTTTCTTGTGCATTATTTCAAAAGCCCTTTACACTTGTTCACTGTGTATTTAGCATCATTAGTGCTGTGGGGCATGTTCTTCGCCACCTGTGAGCAACCACTTTTACCTGCTGGGTGGACATTTCCCTCACTGTTGGCCCTGCTGCAGTGAACGTGTTCCACAGGCAGGACATCCTGGAGGTGAAGGTCCTCTGGTGCTGGCTGGCGCGTGACCTTGGCACCCCAACCTGCTCGTGGCTGGAGAGTACCGTTCTCGTATCTCTCACAGCCTCTCGCGGGGGGAGCCTCAGCCTCACCAGGTGTGGTACTCCTTGTACCTGGGCCTTGTTGAACACCACCAGTTCTTTGCGAACGTCGGCTTAACCACATACGAATCAACTCAAATATCATTAAAAGTCGAAAACCGTAATCACCGTAATGACGCTCCTAACATCCCGGTCGTGCCCTCTACCCCCACCAATCTCGCACTTTTCAGACCTCAGCCAGTAGACCAGAGCACAATCATCTTAACTGTAAAACAGCTTCAAAATACTAAATCGTTTGGTTGTGATAACATTTCCCTAAGGTTTATCAAAGACTCACTTATAGTTATCATCTTCTACCTCACAACCATCATAAATACCTCAATTGTCACAGGCATTTTTCCTGCCTCCTGGAAAAACGCTGTTGTCACCCCACTATATAACAATGGAAACCCAGACAAAATAGGAAATTATCATCCCATCTCTCTACTTCCAATTTTTTCAAAAATATTAGAAAAAGTAGTTGCCAATCAATTAATGTCATTCTTGGAAAGTAACAACTTCTCTCTCCAACCCAACACGGCTTTGGACCTAAACTCTCTACAGAGACAGCGCTGCAAGTCATCACCAATAAAATTTATGATAATATAGATAACAAACAAATATCACTTTTAACACTCTGCGACCTTTCTAAAGCATTCGACAGTGTCAGCCACACTATCTTACTCCGAAAACTTCAACAGATTAATGTTGACACCTACTGGTTTGACAATTACCTCGCTGACAGGTCACAGTCAGTCCGCATTAAAGACATAGTCTCATCCAAGAAATCAGTAGCCTTTGGAGTCCCCCAAGGTTCAATACTAGGCCCAACATTATTCAATATCCATGTAAATGACATATCTACCTATATCAATAACTGCCTTCTAGTACAATACGCCGACGACACACAGTTCCTCCACAGCGGTAATATCAACGAAATAAATACTTTAATTAATAAAACTGAGATCACTTTGAAACAAATAAGAACCTATTTTCTACAGAACGGCCTTCAGCTAAACATCAATAAGACACAAGGTATCTTCCTAGGCACACGCCAACTCCTGGCACACATACCTAATAACACCACCATCAGATGTGCCGATGGTGTTATACAACCCCTCTTCCATGTTAATAACCTTGGCTTACATCTGGATTCACACATGACCTTCGACAGACACATAAATGAAATGACTAGGGAAACAATGGGAACCTTAAATTTCATTAACAGACACAAAGATCTTTTCAATAAAGAAACACGCATAATGGTTACACAGACTTTGGTATTAAGCATCATAAAATACGGCATCACAACATGGGGGATAACAAACTCAACTTTAATAAACAAAGTGCAGAAACAACAAAACTTCGCAATAAAAGTAGCAGATGGGAAAGCAAGGAAATACGATCATGTCACTCCATTATTTAAAGATTTATAATGGCTCAAAATCAAAGACCTAATCACCTTTAACCTCATAAAAAAAAGTGTTTAAGCAGAAAATAAAAGATTACCCAGACCACATCCTCTCTCTCCCAACTGTTAACTATATGACAGACTCAACAAAACAATCTGTACATCCCGAGAACCAACACCGACACAGGTGCAAGATCCTTTCATGTATTAGGTCCTAAATTATGGAACCAACTACCAAATGAAATAAAAGACTCATAATCTGACCACATTAAAATCAAATCTTAAAAAGAAGCTGTTGACCTCTGTATGAATGTATTGTCTACTCCACTGCCTTATGTATATTCTATCATGTATATTTAGATGTATAATCCACCATGTATATTTATATGTATAATCTACCATGTCTATGTAGATGTTTAGAATAACCACTTTTTAGTGGAAATAAAGTTCATCATCATAATGCCTCCCCAGCCACATAAAGACTTACCTGCACAAGCTGGGCTACATGGCTGGAGCTGCGGACACGAACAAAGCCGTCCACATTGATCACACTTTCTTTGTGGTTGTAGTTCAGCTTTTCCCCAAAGAAGAGAAGTGGATAGTTTGGAACCATTGAACTATCATGGATGAACACCTGCAATGATTTTGGTTATTTTAGAAACCTAAACTGTGAATTGAACTGTGAATTAATTCAATGTAAATATCAAAGCATAGTTAAGTCCTTTCATTCCTATATCCCCTCTTTCAATATTCAACCACAGTTTTCCTATTTTACTTTGGGGTTGTAGTCTTCTATGCAGTATCAGCTTAACTCATAAATAATTTCTTTGTCAGCTCATTCCTTCCTGTTTTCTTCAAATGGCCAAAATACACTTAAATGCTGCCACAATTCTACAATATGTTCCCCCTCCCTTACTAAACCTGTCAAATTTCTTGTGAACACCACTGTTCTCACCATCATCATCCTTGACACCAAAAGCACCTCTCAAATAATGTATTATGTGATGACTTTTGTTCTTAATAAGTTGATTGAAGAGCACATGATATGAATGTTGTTGTATTAACATGTCCCTTTCTTCACTTTCCTATTAAATACTTTTATGTTTAGGGCAATGATTAATATAATGTGCTACTTTACTTAGTATTACAATGTCTTCCTACTAAATTATGTATTATCATAGACTTCACAACTAGTTGACGGGAAATCTCTTCAGTCTTTTGTTATGGCGACTTTCACTGCATAACTCAAACACACTCTGCGTTCTCATTTAAGTGGAAACAGGACGAAATCTTCAAGTTTTAGTGCATACAAGCAGGCAGGAGTGTCTCTAGAGTGATTTGGTCGAGGATTCAAGGTAACTTATATAAAATAGCACCATGCGTGCACTTTGAAAACGTTGTGTAAAAAATGGCAAATTTGCGTAACTTTAGGTTGAAATCTTTACGTAAAATGAATGATAACTGTAGGATAGTGAAGTCCACAGTTTTACGTATTAGGAAACAAGAAATGTACGTTTAGTTAGTGCCTACATGGCAACTCAGCTCAGTTCGCGCTGCCTAACTCGCCTTAGGCACGCAGTCAGCTGGGCACTTCCTCTGTAAAGGATTATCGCTGTCCTGCCTCTGTTTATTCTCAAAGTAAAGGACCTACAGTTATTCATCGTCTCTGTACCCTTCCCCACAACTGCAAGGATCCAGAGGACGATACAAGAAGACACAGAAGGCAGTGGATCGAGTGGAAGTGACGGAGGAGACACAAGATATGAGGACGCCGTGGAGTAAACTGTGGAGGAGCCCGCCATCAGTGCAGTGACTCAGTGTTGTGTGCAGTGCAGTGGTGTGTTCAGTGCAGTGTGGTAGTGAGGGGCTGTTCACTACGCCCCCAGTATGTGTGCATGGGGAAGGCCAACTCTGACCCGACTGAGCACTGCGCCAACTACTGGACGGCGTGCAGAACTTCATGGTGAGCAACAGGTTGGCCCAGCGCCTGCATTTGCTGAAGCTCGTCGGGTTCTTCCCGGGACGTGCAGGCCGACCTGGACCGGGCCAAGGCAGAGGAGAAGGAGGACGACGAGGTGATCTTGGCCCAGCTTGCCAGGGAGCTGGCCGACGACCAGCCGGACTCCGCCGACGGGATGTGTTGCCTCGGCCGGTGTCGGGCAACTAGCTACCTGGCCAGGAAGGTCCAGGCCAACTCCTCTGTGGTGCCCAGCAGGAGGAGATGAAGATTACCGTGGAGCTTGAGAGGGCGACCGCCCTCTGTGATGTTCGACGCCTGGTCGAGCTGGTCGACAGGAGAGCTGGAGACGCCATCTCTCCCAATGGCCCACATGGCGTCCTTCGATATGTCAGGGACTCCCTGATGTGCAGGGAGGACAAGAAGGCGCAGGTTGAGGTTCCTCTCCTTGCCATGCGCCACAGGGACGGGTTCAGGCACCTCCTGGAGTTCCTGGCGGCCTCAGACCCGACCTTGCAGGGGTACAGGTGCCAGGAGGGCACAACCTGGCCAACACCATCTTGCCGCACATCAGCAGGTCCCTCTTCAACTGTTTCGTGCCTAATTTCTCCAAGGACGTGACCTCAGAAGCGAGGAAGAACAAGGCCTTGAAGCAGCCGACCGTCAGGAAGAGGAGCAGTATCGAGGAGGGCAGGAAGGAGGCGAGGAACAGGGACGTGTACAAGTCCAGGAAACTGACCGGGGCCCACAAGTCATAGGCCAAAAGGCTAAAGTGATTGTTCAGGGACGAGGGCCAGATAGCCGCAATAGTGACATCGAATTCAACCAAAATAAGTTGTGATTGTATATAGAAAAATAAATATTTTGCTTTTGTTGAGTAAAATTAAGATGTTTCTGCATGCTTTCCTCAAGTATTAAGTTTCTAATGTGAAAATTAAGTGATTTATTAGATGTTAAAACTTACGTAAAAATTGCACTAAATAAAAAAAATAAGTAGCTATTTAAAACTTATAAGATATGCTAAATATTGCTATTGATTCTGAAAATATAAGTGATTATCTCTGCATTTGGTGATGTTTGTGCATCTAGCGTAAAATCTGAGGATTTTATAGCCTTTTTAAGTTTTGTTATACTTATATAAAAAACAATTAATCGGGATTTTATTAGGGAACGACTTTGAATTTTTTGATACCGCTGCTCATGGAGACTCATATATGCCTAAGGGAGGTGCCTGTTTTAGTTTCAGGTCGCTAGCTGCTTTGGTTTTGAAAATATTTAAATTTTAAATTTTTGAAAATCGGCCCCCTGCGAATCGGCCCCGCGCCCCGTTTCCCGTCAAGAGATTGTGAAGTCTATGGTATTATGTAAATTACAAAGTTCTAGTGCTTAAATACAGACCTTGGTAGACTTTATCTTCTCCCTGTACATGAGCCATGGGTAATCAAATTCCCTCTCCTGCTCATTGACTGACTTGGGATGGAGAACAACACTTCGCTCCTGCGCTGTTCGAATCCTGAGTGGTTTGTTTGGTTTTGGCTTACCCTTATGGGGCAAAATCCTGGCAACATTGGGGTAAAGGCCTGCAGTGATGATGGCTCGTACCAGTGCAGTGTTTTCAGAGTTTCTATTGACCTCAGCTGAAAAAGTCAAACATAAATAAACATATCCATAAGAAATAAAGGAGAATGAATGAGTAATATTAATGAGAAGAATATGCAAGAATGGAAGATACTGTGGGTGAGAACATAATATATATAATCAGTGAAAACTGGAGTATATATTTGAGTGTGTCCTTGTGATACAAAGCCAAATTGTCCAGCACCTCCCTTTAAAACTTATCTATAATCTGATGACCCTATCAAATATCTGTGGCTAAAATATCAGTGTAAATGTACACATCTTTATCAATAAAGCCATTCAAAGGTCATAGAAAATAGGTTGTTTGAAGAGTCCTAAATCATTTATGAAATATTTGATCAGAAATGTATGAAATCTAAGCCCTCTTCTCCCTCTGTGGTGATTGGGTTAGCATGCCTAGCTATGAATCCATGGAACTGGGTTTGAATCCCACCCCAGGTAGTTGACGTTTAGTGGTAACCCAGATGTCACATTTGCCCCGTGTCCTGGTAATGTTTTTTTCCCACCACAGGCTCAAGGGTCAATGTGACATAAACACCAAGGCCATGTGCAGCTATAGCACATGCCCCTAACTTTACCTTTGCCCTCCTCACTAAGTTTAGATTTTAAAAGGAAATATGCAGGAACTGGTTAACAAGTAGGGCAATGTGTGAATAGATCAAATTCAGCAGGAAAGTAGTTCATGCAAATATACTGGAAAGTCAAAAGATGGTTAAATAGATATATGGATGGAGAAGAGTGATGGTGATTGAGTGGTTTTCATGAGCTGTCACATGTAGGTTAATTGACCTCATATAGTCTTCTTATATCTCTGTACTCTAGTATATACTTTCATGTGAGGAACTGTACTTGTACAACTTTAAGGATAACTTTAAGGATATACTCAATTGGTTGTTTCCTCTTCAATTATCTTTTCTTTTCTTGGTACTCAAGATAAAATGTGTGTATGACTCTTTTCCCCATATCTCAAACTATTAATTCTACACTGGTCAAAATGTATAACAGCCTCACCTCCATTGGGGTTAGTTGTGTTGACAAACTTATTGTCATACAGGTGACCCATAAACTGCCTCCTCATGTTCCTGAAGCAAAAGGAAAGTTAGTGAGTAGCTTCTTACAGAACAGCAGTTCATATGGTAGGAAACAAGATACAAGTGTGTTAATAAAATCAATCTTTACCAAGAAGAGATGGTCCTACAAAAAAAAAAAAATAAATAAATAAATAAATAAATAAATAAATCACCTAACGAAAGACTTGGGAATTATTTCCCCAAGTTGAGGGATGGCCTGTGGTATTATCCCACAATTTTTCCCCTCCTCATTGCCATAACTATTTTTCACAATGACTTTAATGCATTTATGGGTGTTATTATAGACAGGCTTCATGCATAAGCATTTAAACCTTCATGAGAGATTTTCAATAAGTGTACTGAACATAAATCATTTAAAAATAATGGTCTGATAACAGCAATATCAAGCAGTAACCTACTTCAGCTGGTTTAATATTGAACCAGACAGGAAATTGTCCCAGCAATAATTCCTTTCATCACGGTGCTGGCATGCCTGCTCCCATCCTTCAAACACCTTCACCAGAAGCAGGTGGTCACTTCGCATACTCTTGCACAATTTCCGTTTGATTTCATCCACTTGACGCTCTTTGCCCTGAAGAAGAAAATATTAATGAAGAGTAAACAAAATTTACAGGTTGATCATAGATATATCATTTTACATCAAACACTTGAGCTCTTCATCAGAATGTAGTCAGGCTAGAAGGCAGGTTTTCCTCTCTATCAAATTCGTGTTTATGCACAGTTTCGTCAGACATACCCTTAGCAAAATGACCCACTTAGTAGAGCCCATGCAATGACATAATAATCTTTTTGCATAGTATAATAGATGGAATTGGTTCATGATAGATAGCAATAGGAATCTCTTGTGTGGTTGGTCATATCTAACATCATTGCATATCTAAAAATCCCTCATGAACACAAATTTAACTACTGTGGTATCCATAGAAATACTCAAGGGACCAACTACCATAACATAACTAGACACCTCAGCCCCTCTCATGTCAGACTTCCTGTGGGGCCTGAGTGTAAGGGGGGGCCTTCCTTTTACATTGTCAGTTGATTTATCAAACATTTAAGGCAATACCTTCCCTAAATCCTAGTCATATACAAATCAGACAAGTTCCTCCAAATCAATTGGATTTATTAATCATAAATCACGGGTTAAGGGTTTAGGTATTCAGGTTCAGGGGGCACATATGACACACGAGTATATGGACCCACCTGCTTTTGCCTGACACAACCCTTCACACTATCAGGGCATTTTAAATTTTATGTATTTACATCTTTATTAAATACCACAGTTGGCACTCAAAACACCATATTAACTGAGTGACTGATTTGGAAAATTATAATGAGGAATGTGCAACTGTTACTAAAACTGTCATAAATACATAGCCTGTAACACTCTATAAAGGAGTAGACACTGGGACTCACCAGATAAATACTGTCTGCACACACTAAAAAATGGTGATATAGTAAAAGATCATACAAATTTTACTCACCAAGGGAGTCACAAAAGGATCCTTGAAGGACAGAGAAGCAGCCACAGTGAGGACTGGAGAAATGCAGGAAAAGATGGCACCCATGAGCAGCATGCGGCCAGTGAGAGGGTCCACAGGCAAACGTGCAACATGAAAGCCAAGTGGGGTCAAGTTCTCATCTCTGTCCAGTGCATTGATGGCTTGCAGCATCTGGAAAAGAGTGAATAAAAACATTAAAACAAGTTACTCAAATTAATATCAATAACTTTATTTATATTCATTATTCGCTTTAATGGCATATAAGCTTACAATCCAAATTTTATAAAGTCGTCTTCAATCACCATCCACCTCCTCTTTGTCATCATCTATGACCCCATTCCCCACTCAGAAAATGAAAGTGAAAATGGCCATGTTACTGCTTTCTGGGCAAAAATGGCTGAAGGGTGGCCTAGTCTTCACCCGAATTTTCTTTATCATAGAAACAATGGCCCAATAATTAACACGCACCTTCCCTGGCACAGTGAGCCATGTACAGTAAACCCTCTATTTGAGGCAAGATAGGTACTAAAGAAATTTGCACTAAATGGAAGAGTTATGTCAATGCGATTTATCAATTTGGGAATGGTATATATATATATATATATATATATATATATATATATATATATATATATATATATATATATATATATATATATATATATATATATATATATATATATATGTGTGTGTGTGTGTGTGTGTGTGTAATTCACCTCTTGGTCTGTTGCGGGTCTCTCTTGAGACAGCCAGCCGTTCCCCTACGGAAGGAGCTCGGAGCTCAGTGACCGATCTTTGGGGAGGACTGAGACTACTCACACACAACACAATGCGACAACAAGGTCACAACTCCTCGCCTTACGTTGCATACCTACTCACTGCTAGGTGAACAGGGGCTACACGTGAAAGAAGATAAACCCAACTTATCTTCACCCGGTCGGGGAATCGAACCCCAGTCCTTCTGGTTGTGAGGCAGACACTAACCACTGAGCTACCGGTGTGTGTGTGTGTGTGTGTGTGAGTCAGCTCAAGGGTATGTTATAATGAAATCCTTAAAAAGAAACTCACTAAATGGAGGGTCTACTGTAATACTGCAGTAGTTGTAGTCCTGACGTTTCCCCTCTTAGAGAGGGACAAACATCTACTTTTGCAATCAGCAAAAAATGGTGCCAGACTGCCATATGACAGTCATGACTGCATGCAACGCACTGATGCTACAAATACCAAACTTCCTTTTTAACTTTGCCACACCCTCACTGACCTCGTCAAGAGAGGGAGAGGTTTTGTCAGTGGGCAAGTCAGCATCCCCTATCTGTAACCCATCAGTTAGGAACAGCCCACTCGGAGTGTGTGCCATGTACAGCTACTGTGCTCACCCCCACCCAACCCTCTGCTTGTCCATGTCTGACATGAGACCGGAATGGGAGACTTAAAGCAGAGCTTCTTTAGGCCTTAGTGAGCAGGTCAGAGGTCATTTGCAATGAAATGACCCTCAAAATCCTCAGTGAGACTCCTGACACATCTCTCAGAAGTGCTCTAGCCATATGTGACAGTCCTATATTGATCCAGATTCTCAGCAAATCTGGCAGTGTGACTCTATTCAATATTCTCCAGCATTTCCTTGAATTTAAAACCACTTCTTGACCTCAGGCACTTTCTATTGCACTCCTCTGCAGCTTAAGAGTGTTTCATGTTTGAAGGTATTCCACAGTTCTACGTGGTCAGACAGATAAATATAGATAGACATACAAACAGACAGACAGAATGACTGATGGACAGGCAAGTGAATGAGCAGATGGAGAACTGGATAGACAGAAATACATAAATACTGACAGACAGACACAGATAAATTACTACTGACCTGGAGGGAAATTTCCACAACAGATGAATCTGGAGGCATCATAACCTTAGACAGGAAGGGTCTCACAGAACCCAGTTTGAGAATTTTTATGTGCAAGATAATTTCTTCAAGGCGGGTACGCTGAATCTCGGGCAGTGGGTAATCTTCTAACAACGCTTCTCGTGCCCGAGAGTACAGGTGGTAACATATTCCCGCCTGCACTCTGGAGAAGAAATTCTAATGGCATTATTTTGCTTTTGTACTTTGGAAAGAAAACCACCAATGTCTCATTCTGAAGGAGTAACATGAAAGTGGCATATATCACTATCATGCTAAATTTTATCCCTTTTAACATGAGGTCAGATTTTTTAGTATTTTAGTGTCCCATATAGCAACTCACCTGCCAGCCCGTCCTCTCCTTTGTCTGGCATTGGCAAGGGTGACCCACTCTGCTAGCAATGTTACCAAGTTAGCCTCTTTGTCATAATTCTTCATCTTGATACGGCCCCCATCAATAACATACACTATGTCATCAATGGTTATACTGGTTTCAGCAATATTAGTAGCAAGGACAATTTTTCTTACACCTGAAAAAAATATAAAGAAAATTAAACTAACAAACTGTCTCATAAAATTATAAATCATATAACTAACATGTTCCTACAAATGTCTTACCGTACTGGTTTTTACATCACTATTAATGTATTCACTTATGTCTTAGGTATAATTTGACTTCTACTCTGCTGAGCTGAATGAAATATACACATTACCTTTGGGTGGAGTGTTGAAGACTTCACGCTGACTTACAGTGGGCATCATGGAGTGTAAGGGAATTACCAGGTAGTTCCCTGAAAACAAGAATGTATTAGATCAAACTGTATAGGAAAAATTAGTGTGTGTGTGTGTGTGTGTGTGTGTGTGTGTGTGTGTTCGTGTGTGTGTGTTCGTGTGTGTGTGTGTTCGTGTGTGTGTGTGTGTGTGTGTGTGTGTGTGTGTGTGTGTGTGTGTGTGTGTGTATTTACCTAGTTGTGAAATACAGGAAAAGAGCCGTACTAGGCTCGTGCTGTCCCATCTCCATAATACTTATTATCCAGTTTGGCTTTAAATTCATTAATTGTTTTTGCACACACAGTCTCCTTGTCAAGTCCATTCCATGTTGTTATGCTTCTGTATGGAAAACTGTATTTCTTGATGTCTCTCCTACAGTTGCTCTTCTTCAGTTTCTTACCATTGCCTCTTGTCATACTTCTGTCACATACCACTAGGTCTTCCCTGTCCAATTTCTCCAATCCCTCTTGTATCCTGTACAATGATATTAGGTCCCCTCTCTCTCTTCTTTTCTCCAGTGTTCTTAGTCCCAATTTCTTCAGTCTTTCTTCATAAATACGCTCTCTCAGAGTTTCTGGTAATTTAGTTGCTGCTCTTTGTATTCTTTCCAACTTTCTAATTTCTTTCTTCAATCTAGGTGACCAAACTAATGCTGCATATTCCAGTCTTGGACGTATCATCGATGTTATTAGTTTCTGCACCATTTCTTCATCTAAATATATAAATGCTGCTTTTATATTTCTAAGAAGATTGTATGTTTTCCCAGTTATTCGGTCTGTATGTTTTCCAAAGGATAACTTGTGTGTTATGATCATTCCCGGATCTTTTTCTTCAGTTTTTTTCATTCTTCTTTCATTACTCAGAGTAGTTCCCTGATATTCGTCTACTGCTCTTACCAAACTCCATCACGCTACACTTCTCTGTATTGAATGTCATTTCCCATTTGTGTGACCATTCGCTTATTCTATCGAGATCTTGTATGGGAGTGTGTGTGTGTGTGTGTGTGAAGTACTTACATATTTGTGATATATAGGAAATAAGCTACACTTGTAGAGATCAGTCTAGTATCAGTTAAGTTAAATTATGCTTGAAACTCATTTCAGTTTTAGAATTGGACAACCTCTTTGTCCAGATTGTTCCACTGTTCAGTGTATCTAGTGGGAAAACTGTATTTCTTGATCTCTCAAGCATTCTATCTTTTTCAACTCAGGCAACTTACTGAGAAAAGTTTAAGAAAGTAACAAAAGTGATATCTACCTTTAATGGACCTAGAGAATATACCAAAAAAATAATTTCAAAGGTTTGTGTATAGTACTAAAAATATATGTGGTACTGGTGTGAGAGCAATGAGAAGCTTCAAGTTAGCAATGCATGTGTGTAATCAATGAAAGCCTTAAGAACTACAGTAAGTGGTTTGGTGTGCAATACTTGCTGATTAAATAACTACTTCATAAAAAATACAAAATGCTGTCTCACGTGAGTTGAACATTGTGTCATCCTGTATCATGTTGTGGAGCTTGGAGATCATGTCCCAGCCCGGCAGGAACACCAGCACTGCTCCCATCGGCTGCCTGCTGATGTGCCGCAGCAGCTCCAACACTAACTCCAAATTCAGCTCTTCACTTGCTGGCTTGTACAACTCTTGTAAGGTCTGATAAGAATACTGCTGCCTCTTATCAAGATCTCTGAAAATGAAAATCATGATTCCATTTAATCTTCATATATTTCATAGAATGATTCTAAAAAGATTAAAATTAATGGTAAAAAAAAAATCACATGCAGTATTCTGCTGTCAGGTTGGAGGCTCAAGTTAATAGAAACAAAGAAATATTTACAATTAAAAACATATGAAATGGGATAATCGACACATTCATATACCATTTCAGTACTTTTTGTATCTGAACTTTACACCTGTGACAACTGTTTTATTGACACCACACATCTTACCTCACTGCCCACCGATCAGATACAATCCATCAAACTGGTGGCTTAATTAACAGCCATTTCCTTTTCCTCAAGTACCTCATTTTTTTCAGAATGTAACCATTCATTTTACCTCTACAACATAACTATTCCTACCTCTAACCTCATGCCTAAACCACCTTTATGTAGGTATACTGACACTCATTCCACCACTCCACCCTCAAAACCTTTACCTCTCTTGACAATACTTCATCTATAAACAGTCTTGTTACTAAATAGATCCAATATTGTTAACAAATGTTCCATCCCATCTTCCTAGCCCACATACTTTTCTTCATAATTTTTATCTTAGCTACACATCTCCTTGGCTGGTGTGCCTTCAATGCTGGTATTTCTGGGGTAAAAATCAAAGATTATCTATAGTAACTCTCAACCTCCTCTTTTACTTCCTCGCTTTAACTTCTAACTTTCTTGATTTAAGTAACTGAATGTGCTTAGAGTCATGGTGTCCTCTGGCCAATAGCTGGATTTTAGTCCTCTTCCTCAGTTTTACAACCAGTATTGTCTCTCCTTACCTCTCTAGACCTCTTGCTGGGCACTTACCTGAGGTAGGGTGTGATCATTTCTTCAAAGCTTTTGCTCTTTTGATTGTTGTTGCTCCTTCTTTTCCAAATAGGTAACTCCTTTTTGTCTTGAAATTTAAATCTGTAAAGAGAAAGGAATTATTAACATCATGATGAAATCATGTTAGTGTACAAAAATTGTAGAATATAGACAAGAGCAATGTATAAAGCACGTGAAAGGACTACAGTTGTTCAGATGAAGTACAAAGTAAGTAAATAATGTGGTGGCAAATATTTTTCCCCTCTCTATTTGAGTCTTCATTCATGCAGTCAGTCACCATTTGTAATATCAAGGTTATCTCTGCCTGTTTGCACAGACATTCAATAATTTTGCTGGATATATATTTTATAATTTTTATCTATAATCAAAAAAATACCTTAATATATGTGAAGTTATAACCATTTCCAAGAAAATCAACAGATAATTAAAAATCATCTTACTTGGTAGTTTCTATTACATCTTCAAGATAATATTCTTTGACAGGGTATGTAAAGCCAGGAATGTGGATCATTGGGCATCCTCCAAAATATTCAGAGAACTGCTCAGCATTCAGTGTAGCACTCATTAGTATAACCTTTAAATTGGGCCGCTGCAAAAGATACAACATTTATAACAGTACGAGGAGCACAAAAATTATGGAAGTTTGTCATGACTCAAGAGTTTTTACAAAACAATTATCTAGGTTTCTGGGAAAAAAAAATAATAATCCCAGGATCCTGCACCTTTCCTCTATCATGTGGTGAAACATCTGCAAAAATTAATAATATCAACTAATTGCAGTATTTTTTCTAAATTCCTCCATCACCACTTGACTGATATTCAGCATCACAGCACTCATATATATATATATATATATATATATATATATATATATATATATATATATATATATATATATATATATATATATATATATGTATATATATATATATATATATATATATATATATATATATATATATATATATATATATATATATATGTAGGGGAAATGACGGCACATTTTTTTTACTAAAAACTCCATCTCAAGAGTACTACACTTCACTCATTCTACCACTACACAATGCTCTTTCTTTGCTGTTAAACCCATAACAAAGCTCTTATATAATCGTCATGCATCCCATCTTGACAACCCACATGCTCCTTTTATATAGCTAATTTCCTCTGCATGTATTTAGGACTGTTGTGCTATATTCTAGTCATACCTCTGATGCATATGATAAGAGTCTGAAGTACAATGCTATTTCTAATATTTTTTTATCCCTATGCTCACACTTTCTTTCATATGTCTCTTCAATTCACCTGCTACCCATCTGCCCTTCACTGCTCTCTCCATCCATGCTCCCATGCTTACATAAAACAGTCCCTCAGTACTTCTTCCATCCTCTACTCCAAACAAGATCTTACACACTTGTGTTCTCTCCTCTAACTCTATGGTTACAAAATCAATAGTCTCCTCTCTTTCACTCTCAAATACTATAACAATACCAACATTTACTTTCAACTTTAAATTAAGGTAAATACCCTCTCACACCATATATTCTCAGGATATCCCATAAAACCTTCCTGTCAACTTTGTCCTAAGCCTTCTCATGGAATGAAGAACTGGTCAGTTATCTCACACCAAATCTATCATTATATGTGTAAGGACAAGCAGCTGAAAGAACTGCAAGCCAAAGTTGATCTCTGAACAAGTAACTAATTAACCTTATATGCTCTTACCACTTTGATGAGATCTTTGGCAATGCAAATAATAAAATCTGACAACATATCTCGCTCATGTATCTCATCTAGCACAAGATGTGACACCTGAGCAAGCAGTGGGTCACTCTGAAGCCACTGGAGCACAATGCCTGTGGTACAGTACAAGATGGACCCTTCATTTCGTGGCAACACCCTGGAAAGAATTTATTCATATCAGTTTCATCATTCTAAGCTTCTTTCCTGCTTTAAGAATGGTGAACAAGTTACACAAAATTAAAAGCATCAGCTGGCTACTTTTATATAGCAAATAAAGTAATAAAGGATATCAAAATTGTTGTATATGAAGTCAATATCTTCATTGTTGCCAATGATACAATTTCAAGGTATAAGATGTGAATGTGTTTTATATATATATATATATATATATATATATATATATATATATATATATATATATATATATATATATATATATATATATATATATATATATATATATATATATATATATATATATATATATATATATATACAGTCGTCCCTCAAATAGTACGGTTTCCAATAGTACGGTTTTGGTTTTATATGGATTGTCATATAAGAATTTGGGGGGGGATTTTTAAATTTCCCCCTCGTCGCACCAAGTAGCCATGGCGTGAGTGGCAACACTGTTCTACTAAAACACCTGCTGAAAACACCCCAAAGCATTCGAGATAGGTGTTCACCTTGCAGAAGAATTTAGATTTAGGAGAAATTATGTTTTGGGATGAGTTACGTTGCAGTAGGGAGAGCATACCACGTGAATGAGAGCAGTGTTCGCTGTATCTATCATAGTGTAAAAGAAATTCTTGCCTCAGTAACTGCCAGTGCTCCAAGAGTGCTGCGAAAGTAAAGATAAAGGCCGTCCTTTTACTAAGCCTCGTTGTTGCTCTGGTAACGGCATCTCACTCGCAGCAAAATGGGGTACGCTGATCTACCTGATGCAATGGAAGCACTTATGTGTTTGTTTGGGCCGCCATATTTGCTGATGATGTCATCACAACACACAGGCGTTCCACCTCTCAAAGCCGGGAGCGGAGCAGACATGCCGAGTTGGCAACTCGTGCTGCCGCGTCACCCGTTTGAGAGCACTCAGGATGTACTAAGTCCCGATTCCTTCTCTCAAACGCAGCCCAGGAGTGTTTCTAGGGGGGGCAATATATATATATATATATATATATATATATATATATATATATATATATATATATATATATATATATATATATATAGTCACCCCCCATGTTCGCGTTCTCACACATCGTGGTTTCGCGTATTCTCGGTCAACTAAGTGTCACACCCCGCTTATACGCTGCCCCAGTTTCAGATACGGATGCATTGATGCTAAATAGGAAGGCAGAGAGGAGGGAGGAGGAGGAAGAGGGAGGGAGAGAGGAGGAGGAAGGCAGAGAGGAGGGAGGAGGCAGAGAGGAGGGAAGGGAGAGAGGAGGCGGGGCAATGGACGTTAAGGCAGTGTCACACTAGCACTTTTCCGTCGATTAATGCCATTTCCGTCGATTTTCATCGTTCCGCATGAACTTATCGCATGAATTTGTCAGACGATCAGGATCGTTTCTGCCTGCAAATTTCCGCCTTTGTTTATATTTCCAAGACCAAGACCGAGACTTTCCGCTTGGCTTCAACCTGTCTCAAACGCTCTCCTGCAGTGACAGCCTTCCTCATCCTGGTGTCACTTCTGGCAATGAGAGGTGTCACTAACTCCAGAAGTCTGTGGTACTGGCTCTTGTCCAACCTGATCCAATTCTTCAGAGTCTCATGATCCTCTAAACTCAGCTCTTTTAACAGCCTGTGGTACACACTTTCTCTTTCCCGACGAGCCAACCATGAGCGCATCCATGCATGCTTTTTGGCTTGTTTAGCTCGTCTAAGTCTCACAATACACAGTATTAGGTTCAGAGCAGCGTATCTTTGCCGCAGCGTGGACTCCATGTTTGTTTACATTCCCATGGTCTGTGCCGACGGAAAGTTTCAGACGAAACACCGTTTGTGTGTGACAGGCCGCAGCCAAGATATCGACGATTTTCAGAAAAACGACGGAAAAAGTTGACGGAAAAAGTGCTAGTGTGACACCGCCTTTAGGTTGCTCCTGAGTGACGTCACGGTTAGACTGTGACGTCATGCTTTCCTATTGGCCAGCAGCTCACTCAGGGACGACTGCTATTGGTCGAGATTTTCTCATAGCAACATTATCCTAAAAAAAAAAAAAATTCACGCGCCGCCACACTGCAGTGTTGCCAGATTGGGCTACTTATCGCAAATTGGGCTACTTTTGGGAACGAAAAAAACATGTTTTATATGACGTGTCAGAGGTGACTTCCCCAAATGCATATTTTCCCATAGGGTTATAGTCCCGCCGTTCATGCGGTTTCATCATCGCGAAGTCCGAACTAAATACCGATGACTATATATATATATATATATATATATATATATATATATATATATATTTATATATATATATATATATATATATATATATATATATATATATATATATATATATATATATATATATATATATATATATATATATATATATATATATATATATATATATATATATATATATATATATATATATATATATATATATATATATATATATATATATATATATATATATATATATATATATATATATATATATATATATATATATATATATATATATATATATATATATATATATATATATATATATATAACTGCTTAATAAAATGCCCCTGCCATTGCATTAATTCTAAGTAGATCTGGCAACACTTTTACTTGGCAACTGTGACGTCTTGCCTTTAGTCTCCGTTCCTGTAGATGGCTCAGTGTGCCTCGTGCCTTGACAAGGAGAATGTTTGCCATTCCATGGTTCTTTCTCCCGCCAATTTTTTTGAAAGGCACGCTATACATCCAACCCCTCTACTGCTAACCATGCTGAAGAAAAAGCAACTCACAAAGGCTCAGATAGAGGCCATACATGCTCTCTACAAGGAGGGAAAGTCTAATCGGTGTATTGCCAAGAACACTGGAATTTCAGTCCGTACAGCCCAGCTATGGACTAAGAAAATACGTGAAGCAGGACCCGGTCCCCTCCCAACCCATAAGAAAAGGCCTGGGAAGAAAAGGCTGCTTTCCAAGTGGACCCTGAATGCCATCAAAAGGCAGGTGGAGTGCAGCATATATATAAATATAAATAAATATATATATATATATATATATATATATATATATATATATATATATATATATATATATATATATATATATATATATATATATATATATATATATATATATATATATATATATATATATATATATATATATATATATTATACACACACAAACACACACACACACACACATAGTGGAAACAGTGACTGTATGAAAATATGAGCGATAGCAATAGAAACCCTCGTATATAACATGGGTGTTTTTGAGCAGCCAGTTTTTCTGTGGAAGTCTCTAACATTTCCCCACTCCTCTTGTCTCATTTAAGTAGGGCTATATTCACTCCCAACCCTGAGTCTACATTAAATGGAAAAGATGTGAACCAGAATATTTTAAGTTAGTCTCCTATATTGAAGCTGAAGTGAAATTCCAGAAGTAGAATCTTGCATGATAATATTCTTCATTCTCTGACACTGACATTTTTAGTGTTTCCTATAATTAAACATTATTTTGCCTTGCAGCTTAACTTACGCCTCAAGCCTGATCTGATAGCCAACGCTTCTCCCCAGCTTCTCCCCACGTTCATCTGCCACCCGCTGAGCAACAGAGATGGCAGAGATGCGGCGGGGTTGAGTACATACAATGCGACAGACTGAACCGTGCCCTGATGATATTGCATCTTCCTGGATAAACTGAGCAACCTGGGTTGTTTTGCCGCAACCTGAAAAAGTGTTCAATTATGAATATATATCTTAAAACATTATATGGTAGGAAAAATTACATATTGAAATTATCAATATAACCTTCACACACACACACACACACAATTGCAGGTGGGTGTGAATAGAGAAAGAACTGGAATGCTGAGTAATCTCAGATCAAGAATATTCAAATTGTAAAAAAGTAACTTGATCAACATGAGTAGACACATTGAAACTACACAGATTAATAAGTGATGACTAAATGTTTAGCAATGATCCAATATTTCCTGTTTAAAAGTGAGTGACACTTTTGCTATAAAAAAATAAAGAAATCTTTATTCATCCCATATTTACTATTCTTCACTTATAAAACAAAAACAGAAAGGGAAGCAGGATGATCAAAACAGTCTCACCAGTCTCTCCACTCAGCACCACAACTTGGTTACTGTTAATGGTGTTGACAATCTCATCCCTCATCTCGTAGGATGGGAGTTTCTTACGCACCTCCAGCATACGTTGGTACCTGTAGAATGGATAATTGTGACCAAAGTCTTCTGCTTACAAATATTGGAGAAATCAGCTGAAAATAAGGTTATTTTGAGTGTGAGACTGTCTTCTACTGAGATAAAGTAAGAATTACAGTGGGACTTCAGTTTAACATGATATAGATACCAAAGAAATTCACACTATTGATATACTAGAACTGACCACAAGCCAACCTTGTTCTATGAGGGGGGGTGACATTCTGCAAAGCCCAAATTATGTACCACAAAGGTCGTGTACCTTTCAGTCACCAATGATGATGGACAGTGAAATAGAGACATCATATGAAACTCAGTCATTAATAGTTCATTAAAAAAATGTACATTATTCTATAAGATCATAAGCTATGAAATCACCTTAGTTAAAAGACTAACAAAACTCTGAATTCCTTTTGTACTTACATCTGGCTATTCCTCTGAGCCAACAGATCTTCATACAAACGTTCATCAACATCTGATCGTCGATGCAAGGCCCGTGATCCTTCCTTCATGGCCTCCAAGCCCCCACTATCACGCAACTGTAACACAAAAACGCTCGCTTTACATTAACAGTAGACAGATTCTAATAATTTTCTAAGTGAACAGTTAAACTCTCATTACGTTAAGCTTCAAAGAAAACATTTGTCGATTCACATACAGGTAGCTTTTAAAAACAGAAGTAGTCACTCATTACCTGATTGCCATAGACATTGGCAAGATAGGCCCGCTTGAAATCTGACTCTTGGATATTGTTCAGCTGCTCTGTCAAGGAGTCTCCACGTTGCTTTCTCTCAAACTCCCCTTAGGAGAAAATCAATATAAAGACGTAGCAAGTACAAAGCACACATGAAGATAATTATTACTAAAGGCCCAGATTATAAATATTATTAAAAATTTATCATTGATGTTCAAGACTTGGACACCAGTTTATTATAAAATTTGGGTCATAGTAGATTACAGCATAAGGTTTACACAACTATACTGAAAATAATAATCTAATAAATCATTCATGAGTCACAACACAAATTACAGAAGTTACTCGTATGTCAAACCTCTTTAAACTTTTAAGGGAGTATGAGGCAGACAATAAGAATGAAAATATCGATTCATGAATTTCAGGAAAAAGATATCACAGTAAGATACTTCTTCAGAAACCTTCAGATGATAAGAAAACACTGTACAGGATAACTTACAAGGTAAAAGAAGGTAAAAGAAAACTCTAGGTATCATATGGAAAAAAATAAACCTTGATTGACCCCTTCACTCCGGCGACGCCGACATCACCATATGGAAAGGGTTAGTCCTCTTCTAAACCTCTTGATCCTCTTCCATTAGCTCTTAATTATCTTCTAAACCTCTTAAGAGGAAATGGAAGAGGATTAAGAGGAATTTAGAGGAGGATTGAGAGTTTTAGAAGAGGATTAATCCTCTTCCATTTCCTCTTGACCCTTTCCATACTGTGACGCCGACGTCTGTGTCACGGATGGAAAGGATTAAATATTTTTGATAAACCTCATTAAATAATCAACCCAACAAATAGCTCCCCCACCAAAAAAAAAAAAAAATAAATAAATAAAATAAATAAATAAATAAATAAAAACTCAACCCTCCACCATCTGCCAGTCAGCAATGAGTCACTAAGTCTCAGTCTCAGTGACTTGAGGGCAGTTGCAGGAGGAGTTCCATGCACCAATGACAAGCCACCTTTACAAAAATTGGTAATTTAGTAAAGAAGAAATTAGTACAGAAGAAAATTTCTTCACCATATCCAAATTTGCTTTTTATGTGAAGAAATGGCAGAAAAAAATTGCTGAATCTACAAGTCAAAATATATATTTCCTCTCCCATGGGTCCACAGTGTAAACAATAAAAGTTACTGTGCCGCAAGTTCACAAGGTCTAATTTCGCTACAATATGAGCAAAAGTTGGGTGTGTAAAACTGCTATCGAGACTTCAAATCTGCCTTTTGATGGATCAGAAAAATTCCTTTTGCATCATCCAGATTTTTCACTTTTCCACAAGGGCCTTGGCTGGCTGAATTAATACAGATAACTGAGTTAACTGTATGGTGTCTGCTTTTTCTAATGTCTTATTCCCTCCTAACCAGAGGATTAATCCTCCCAGGAATCCTGCGTCCACGCAGCAGGCTTCCCCGATGCATCCACATCCGAGGAGCCTGCCGTCAATAATGGGTGCAGGGCAAAGCCTATGGGACCCTACACCTTGAAGGAGGAAGGGCCCCCAAGCCCCTCTGTTTGTTTTGGTTGTGACCAGGGTTGTACAGAGGCTGCACTCCCCCCTGCAGAACCAGGCCCAGGGTTAGCTTTCAGAGGGCTCTGTGTGTGGGCTCCTGGACCGTCCACTCAGGATAGGAAGGGGGCCTGCATGGAGACTCACCCAGAGGGACCCTCGGACTTGGCGTCATAGGATGGGCGAGGCAACGCGCCCCCCGGTGTATGCCCCCATTGATTGATCGATTATTACCTTTGTAGAGTTATATCACAAGGTACCTACAAGTGCTTTTCAATCTTCATAATCCTTGTTTCTTGGAATCACCTCAAACTATTTTCACAATATTTTCCACATATTCTTAACAGCATTTATAACATAGAATTTACACACCTGATGATCTCTTACGTTTTTGTGCATTTTCTTGCATCCAACTATCTGGGTTAGAAAAGACATCAACTTCTTGCTTGACATGCAATTCTTGCTTGACATGCAATTCTTGCTTGACATTTGCATGACTGCTCCCAGCACCCACATCATATCCTAGAATACAGAAAATAATAAACACTAATCAAGACTGCATTACAAGCAAGAAAGTGAGCTGGGCTGTCTCCCTCAGGTTCCATAAGGGGCCCTTTATCACCAAGAATTTAAATCTATAATCTATATTTTAGGACAGGAAAAAGCAACAAAATATGCTCTCTTCATAACCTCTCCTTCTCTCTCTCTCCATGCTCCCAAACTTACAAAGAACAATCCCTAAGTACTTAAACTCAAATCACTTCCTCCATCCTACCAACCAGACCTTACACAATGTTCTGGGGTGGGTTTCATCATAGTGCTCTCCCAAGCGTGGTGATGTCACGCACAGTTGGGAGAATTTATTGGGCGTGTTTCATCACCGCGCCACAAGCACTTCCAAGTAGGATTGGGGGCGGTCTTGGGAGTAACCAGCGTTGCCAATCTTCCGCGTTGCTTTGATGTCTAATGTGTCTTCAATTAACCTAAATTACACTTCTTATGTATAATTATGGAATTATAAATATAAACAATTGATATTTAGTTGAAATACAGCGATAGTATCTTCATTGTAAGGAATATGTGCACGTATTTTTGTTCCGTCTGCATCTTCAACGGCACCACGGTGTAAACAAACATTTAGTGAGTCATGAGTAGACCCTGGCCACCTCGCCACCATGGCCTGCAGCTTGTACTGTGCATCAAATAACACTTGCACATTGATGCTGTGGTAGTTCTTGCGGTTGACGTACACTTCTTCGTGCTCATGTGGGGCCATTATTCTTACGTGGGTGCCATCAACAGCACCCACCACACCGGGAAAACCAGCAATTTCGGCAAACTCCACCTTCATTCTCTGCTGCTCCCCCGGTTTAAATGGAAGCCCATGAACCGCCTCATATTCTCTTGTTTCACGAGAGCATCCACGGTCTGGGTGATGATTCTGCTGACTGTGGCCCGGGAAATTCCAAAGTCATCTGCGCTGCACTGCTGCATTTTCCCAGTGGCGAGGTATCGCAGAGTCAACGCCACTTTCAGCTCCGCTGTGACCGCACGGCTCCTCTCAGTCCTGTTGCCAATCACGTGTCGCACCAAGTCAGTGACGAACAACAGGCCAGCACGATCCACCCTGTACCTCTTCTTGAACTCAGTGTCATCGTACTCGTTAAAGATGTCCCTTCTCGGGCGAAAATTCCTTGGTCGATGCTGGCGGGGTTGTTCACGGGCTGCCATGTTTACAGTCAGACACTTGGAACCTTCCTTGGGAGCGCTTGGGAGACCCCGCACGGCCTCCCAAGGCGGCGAGCGAGATAGGCAGAGTTCCAAGGCTTGGGAGCTTTCGTGAAACATGCCCAAGGTTTCTCGCACGCTTGGGACTCCTTGAGCACACTTCCAAGGACTTGGGAACTTTGATGAAACCCACCCCTGTTCTCTGCCCTAACTCAATATGGTTTGATCTGCTTTCTTTTCTCACAAATACCATAACATGACTCTTACCAACATTTGCTATCAACCTTCTCTTATATTTCCTGTCAAATTCATCTATAATCTTCTGCAGCCTCCAATCACCTTCTGCCAACAATAATACCATCAGTAAATAGCCCTCCAACCAGACTGCTCTCTACCTCTCACTTTCAGCCTTGGGCCTCACTCTCCTACTCTGGCTTCAATTTTACTCATACAAGCATCCATTTAAACTTTGAACAGCCATTATAACATCACACACCAATGTTTCAAATCCGTATCAGCACCAAAACTCGTACACATACACAGAGGCACTCACATCCTTGTAAAAAGACCTGATCCTTTAAAATAAAAGTCCTCCTCTACCATATATCCTCAGGATATCCCATAAATCCCTACTGTAAACCCCCAAATAAGCCTCCACCAAGTTCACATCAATAATGTAAGAACAGAAATATTAATTCACTCCTAGCTAGGATTAACTGTAATTGTCTACACCAGATGAAGAGTAAATGCACAAATCTGCAATATAAGGTATTCTAATTCATAGTAGATAATAGTTATGCATCCACAAATTTTCAAAGTACAGACCTTCATCAAAATCCAGTTTCTTAATAAAAGACAAGCGTTGGTCCCACTCCTGGCCCAGCTGATCATCTCTAGAGGGAGGATGGTTATGTCTAGCACCTGACCCTCCCCCACCATCCAGGGAGTCTAGTGTGCGTCCAACATTATGCACTTGGTTGGCATTCATAGAAATTGATGGTAAATTATGTTCCTCACTCTTTTCTGCCTTTTCACGGCCTTTCTTGGCATACCATAAGCCTGAAAGTATGTTAATATCATTGTCAACCAGTTAACAATATTCAAAAATTCTAATTATATCCACCTAAATCACATACTCATCTAAATAAATTAAGTCACATAACCATCTGAAAACAACTGTACTATAAATCCACCACAATTTTGCTCCATGATATACAACAGGCTCCTATTTAACCCTTAAAGCGCGGGCTTGTTTTGCCGTGCCTGTCCTCCCACGCGGGCAGATTTTGGCAAAAACATATCTCACTTCAACCTTGCTTACCTTCACTCCTGCTTAACCCACATTACAGAATGAAGTATCATTGTAAAGTACATACCCTTACCTCTCTTTTGACGTTGATTTGAAGTTTATATGACCATTGGTAGGGCGAATACTGAATAGGATCACTGAAAACGCATTATTATAAACAGTTTTCCACCCCTAGTGGACTTCCCTTCTATGATCTTTTAGTAATAAAAAGCATAACTTTTTTACAGTTTATGTGAAACACACCCAAGAAAAACTTTACTTCCGGGCCTTCCTGATGCCCTTGATGGGTACTGAGGTCAAAGGGTCCCCATCTTGTGGATGAAATTCACTGGATTATGAGAAGAGGTGGTATGTCTAACGGACATCTTCTCAAAGCTAACACAAGGCATACACTGACCAATAATTAGTTCGGGAGCATGGTTGGGTATTGTTTCAAAGAAAATGACATGCTTACTGTGAAAGTGAAAAAATGGCTTGTCGACTATTGTCGACACCTGCAGTTTGAGCCCAGGCACCAGCTGTCAACTATTGTCGACACCCGTGCTTTAAGGGTTAAGGGGATGAACCCCAACAAAAATAATATTACTTGGGCTAAGATGGATTTTGGTATGACTTGTAAGTTGTAAGTGATCCATAATTGCTATAACATTACTTAAAATATGCAGAATTACTACAGTCATTGAACTCCCAAAATCAATATCTAGATACAGCTTCAATGTACAAATACTGAAGCATGAGCTTTACACATTAGTAATAGACCATATTCCATAGGCAAGCAGTGCCATCCTCAACCACGCAGAAAGTTTTCAAGATGGGTCGATGCAGTTGATGCTACCTCGCCTGGCATTGCTTCAATATCCAATTAATTAGAGCAATGTATTTGCAGAAGTGGCATTAATTTGTGTTTAAACAAGTCATATCTCAGGCTAACATGTATCAGAGGTCATCAATTACTTTTTTAATGGACTTAGAGCAAGACCTGATCAGAAATGTTGTTTTTCACCTGCTGTTTGCTGCCTATGATTGGAGATGTATCATGGTGATGAAAATGCTTTCTATATGCACGACTCATGCCTATTTTTAGAATATACTGAAAAAAGAGGCTGTCTTGGCCATAGTTTCATTAATTCTTGAGCTGAAATGAGCCAGTCCCAAATTACAGCAGATCAGAACTGCAAGATTAGAAATTACAATGTTCAGGAAAGCATATGCTTAGTTCCAAAGACCAAATGTCCTGTATATCCATTTTCTTCCTCTTTTATTCTTGGGGTTAGACAAATCCTTTCCCATGATACAAATCAGGTTTTAAAATGTCAAAGTGAATGACTGTTTGTCCTTATACCAACTTAAATTGCTAGAAAATTTACTAAAGAATACAATTAATCTTACCTATTTCTCTGCCTGTTAGCCCAGGTGGATGCCTCATTCCTCCCCTTCCCCTACCTCTTCCTTTCCCTCCTCCTCCTCCTCCTCCTCCTCCTCCTCCTCTTCCTCTCCCTCCTCCTCCTCCTCCTCCTCCTCCTCCTCCACCACCACCTTTTCTTCCACCTCTATCGTCTCTCCAGCTTCCACCTCTATCATCTCTCCAGCTTCCACCACCTTGGGAACTCCCTGTAAAGTGAAACAGAAAAAAGAATGAGTATAACAATAAAGAATATTGTCAAAACATCATGAATAAATATACCATTTCTTACTTCTTCCCCTATAACAGCAGAATGGGTACCCAAATTTAGTGACTCCCTCATTCTGATAGAAGCCACTGAAGTTGTGAATGGTTGTCTCAATTTAAATAATGACTATGCTTCAGTACCACATTGAAGCCCTTCCTTCCAGCTTAATCTGAATCCTGGTAATACTGCTTGACACATTCTACTCCCAAGAAATTAATGCTGGGGAAGTTACTTTCCTTTTAAGATAATATCCTCATATGGTGCATAGCCAAAATAGTATCCAATATTATTCAATTAAATTTCATGAATGAATATTAAAATCAATTATGATTTCATGATTGAAGTAATGGAAATGTATATAACTTACCACCACCACCATCGCCCCTAGATGCCCCATACATGATACTGAGTGCAGCCACAGATCTGTAGAGAAGAAATAAATGTTAAATCAAGGTCACTTTCATAAATAAATGATCTTGAAGACTAAGTATGTGTACAGTACCCTCTCGAGTTTCGTGCTTGCTTCATTCCGAAGGTATGGCGCTAAACTCGAGGATCGCGAAACTCAAGGTACTGAAATCCATGTAAAAGTGCTTATTGGTTCCGACCCGTTGAAAATAATGACTTTTTCCGACTTTACTCCCTTGTTATCACCTTGAAAACCTTGAAATCACTAATATCATGATTGACTTTTCAATGCCTACTGAGCGTAAACCGCTGCCGCCGCCGCAAAATAGGTCACAGAGAGGTTCAACTTGTTTACTGTTTCCATATTTCCCTTACCACTCACAAAGATCACAAGCGAACAGACTAGAACAAAACCAGGCAAATTAATACTTTAAATTCTGTGTATTCCCACAGCGCGCATGCGTGGTGGACAGCAGAATGACTAATTTCATCAGGGAGATATTTCTGCAACACCGGCCAATGTAGTGGACCTTCTTCTTCTTCTTTTGACCTGTAACGCTTTGTATCGCTGCTTAGGTCCTCCTCCACACTTTTATGCTTCACAACATGCACTTAGGGCCGCCTTCACAGTCATTTTGTTTGTTTTGATCGTTACCAATGGCGGCGGTCGTCGCTATAGTATTTCCACGTGAAACTGGCCGATCAGGTAGTGGCGGCTGTGGGGTTAGCCTAGCCCCGCACTTACCAAACACTCTCAACATCTCTTGCTTCGTCTGCAGCCGCCACTACCCCATCGGCCAGTTTCACGTGAAATACTATAAGCGGCGATCGCCACCACTGGCAACGATAAAAACAAACAACATGACTGTGAAAGCGGCCCTTAGTTACGTAACAGTACGCACTTATACACTTCAACCTGAACTTAGGTGTTTTTCTGTCCTTTCCTTTCCCTGATTTTGCTTTTCTATCCCCTTTTGCAATTTTTTACTATTACTTTTCACTATCGCTGCCATGCATTACAGGTCAGAAGAAGAAGAAGAAAAGGAAAACAACACCGGGAGATCTACAATTTTCATAGACTTGAGAAAAAGATTTTTGGACTGTGGTTCCACAGCACGGGGTGTTCTCTTATCTTGTTAATCAAATAGTAAACAAAGCAGCTCTGCCAGTCCATTTTACGAATCTCTTGGTGGGCCATCTTCCACTGCTCCTCACTCCTCAGCCACTGCCATCGTGTGTTTGTTTACGTGCAGCCGTTCGGTACCCATGTACCCATGCTCGCACTCACAACCGTTTTCCATTCATAATGACAACCAATAACTCGCTCCCAGTTGGGCATACGGGCAACCGCGGTTGCCCATAGCCCCAATGGTTGGACACCGCCTTTTAAGGCAGCACGAATGATGCCGACGGTAGGTAGACGTGACCTGTACATGTCAAAGCAGCGCAAAACTCGTGGCAGTAATGCGCTAAAGTCGTGATGGTAAGAATTTAGGACTTAGCGCTAAACTCGAGGATCGCGAAACTCGGATGGCGCGAAACTTGAGAGGGTACTGTATATATATATATATATATATATATATATATATATATATATATATATATATATATATATATATATATATATATATATATATATATATATATATATATATATATATATATATATATATGAGATGTGCTGATAGTATCGGTTTATTTGTAGTATCAGTATTGGTAAGGAAAAAATATGGCCGATACTAGTACTTTTCTGGCTTATTTATTATGTGATTCAAGACCAGTAAATGTAATTTTATACCTTTATAACCTTACAATGTAACCAAAGAAAAAAAATATCGGTATCGGCAAAATAAATTTGTTAGTATTGGAGTATCAGTATCTTTATCGGCCAACATCATTTTATTGGAACATTTCTAATATATATATATATATATATATATATATATATATATATATATATATATATATATATATATATATATATATATATATATATATATATATATATATATGATCAAGCTTATTTCAAGCAAGAAAAAGCTCTAAATAGTAAATGAATATCTCTAGGCTACTTAAGACAACTAATGCAAACACATCCCTCATTATAACCCAGAATAAAAGACATAAAAGATTGGGATTGTCATATTCTGGTGTTTGAAACAATCTTTCTTTATAACTCTTTACAATAGAAATTGCTCAATTCTACATTTTTTTTTCCTTTACTTAAAATCAATGCAGGTGGGTGATGTGAATAATTTTCTAACGATAATTAAAGGGGTCAAGGGGGGGTTAATTTTGCCATGCAGAAGGCGGATACCACGGCCAAGTCATCTGCCACCGTAAAATGGATCCTTTTATGGATATTTACCAAGGAATATACAACTACTGCACCTTGCCCTCCCTACAAATTCCTCCTTGTCTATAATGATGATAAGGTACTAATTTGATGGAGCAAAGCTTCTTCCTCCTTGATTACATACCACTGGGGCAAGATAATCATAGCATTTCGAAAGTGAGGCTATTTACCAAACAGTGCACAGTAAATGATCTTGATATAATGTAGTCATCTGCCAAGGACCTTAGAAAATAACTCAATCAATATGGCTGTCAAGGCTCAACTCCAGTGTCGTGTTTCTCCACGTCCCCCAATTTCTGGCCATTCATTTTGTTTACAAACCAAACGGCAGATTGCTTTTAATACAGATCCATGTGCACAGCTGGTTGGGAAAGACAATTTTGTTTTTTTGAAAATGGCAAGATGCTATTTCCCATAAATTTATTGATGAATCACTGCATGAAGGCTATTTATTGGTCCTTCACTTCACCTATTACAAAGCAGACCGCAGTACTGGATTCATTGATGTTTTCCTACGAAAGAATACAACAATATAAGAACATAAGAACATAAGAACGCAGGAGTCTACAAGAGGCCGGTAGGCCTGTACAAGGCAGCTCCTTTGACCCTAAGCTCCCGTGTATCTAACCCCACCTAATATCGCTGTCCATGAATTTATCTAGTCTATTTTTGAATGTGACAATTGTATTGGCACTCACCACATGACTGCTAAGCCTATTCCACTCATCCACCACCCTGTTAGTAAACCAATTTTTGCCTATGTCCCTGTTGAATCTGAATTTATCCAGTTTAAACCCATTACTTTGTGTCCTACCCAGTTCTCTTACCAACAAAACCTTATGAATGTCTCCCTTATTAAAGCCCTTCATCCATTTATAAACCTCGATCATGTCTCCACGCACCCTTCGCCTTTCTAGAGAATGCAAGTTTAACTGCTTGAGTCTTTCCTCGTATGGCAAGTTTCTCAACCCCTGAATCATTTTAGTCATCCTCCTCTGCACCGATTCTAACATTTTGATATCCATTCTATAGTAAGGTGACCAGAACTGAACCGCATAGTCAAGATGAGGTCTAACTAATGCTAAATATAGTTTGAGGAAGACTTCGGGCTTCTGTTGATTATGCTCCTTGAAATAAATCCCAGTACCCTATTAGCTCGATTTCTAGCTTGAATGCATTGTGCCCTTGGACGGAGATCAGAGCTCACTAAGACCCCTAAATCCATCTCTCACCCAGACCTGCTTATGAGAGTGTCATTTAAGCAATAGTTATGTGAGGGGTTGTTCCTACCTACACTCAGAATACTGCACTTCCCTACATTGAACTCCATCTGCCATTTATCCGCCCAGTCATACAATCTGTTGAGTTCACCTTGGAGAATACTAGCGTCCTGATCCGACTCAATTACTCTACCGATCTTGGTATCATCTGCAAATTTACTAACATCACTACTAATTCCTGTATCTAAGTCATTGATATAAATAATAAACAAAAGTGGACCTAATACCGAGCCTTGTGGGACCCCACTCGTAACACATCCCCAGTCAGATCTTTTACCATTGATTTGCACTCTTTGCTTCCTATTGCTAAGCCACGCCTTAACCCAGTTCAAAACTTTACCCTCTACTCCGTGAGCCTGTAATTTAAGCAACAGTCGTTGGTGAGGAACTTTGTCAAACGCTTTACTAAAATCAAGATAGATTACATCATAATTTTTGTCTCTGTCAACCGCCTCAAATACTTTATTGTAGAAAGACAAGAGATTGGTGAGGCATGACCTACCTTTTGTGAACCCATGCTGCGAGTCATGAATTAAGCTATGTTTCTCCAGCACCTTGCCTATAACCGATGTTAAGCTAATTGGGCGATAGTTTGAAGCAACTGACCTGTCCCCCTTTTTAAAAATCGGCGTCACATTAGCTATTTTCCATAGGCTCGGCACATAGCCAGTATTTACCGACATCTTAAAGATGTCGGTTAGTGGGTCACTGAGTACATCACCTAATTCCTTTAATACCCTCGGAAATATCCCGTCAGGACCTGGCGACTTGTTCTTCTTAAGCTTATCTATCTCATCCTGAACTACTGCCTGGTAATGATTATATCCCTCAATTTATCGCCATCCCCGCCCTCGTACACCTGAACTCTTTCTGGTATAGTCGTTCGATCCTCCTGTGTGAATACTGAAAGGAAGTAGTCGTTCAACAATGTGCTCATATTTTCGGAATTTTCTACTAGCTCCCCTGTGTTTGTTTTCAGCGGTCCAATTTTCTCCCGTGTTTTTGTTCTATACATCTGAAAGAAGCCCTTAGGATTACTTTTCGCCTCATTTGCTACTTTGATCTCATAGTTCCTTTTTGCTATCCTGGTGTTTTTCTTAACTAATCTAGACAGTTCGACGTACCGGCCCCTGAGATGTGTTTCCCCATTCTTTATTTTCTGATAAATTCCCTTCTTTAACCCAATCTCGTGTTTTAGTCCACGAGTCATCCACTTAGGATCATTGTTTTCTTTTCTAAGTGTTCGCTGTGGTATATGCTGTCCTTGCCCCTCTACTATTACTCTAACTAAATTATTGTAAGACATTTCTACCTGGTTCTCCTGGCTCTCCAATCCGCAGTGCTGGCCCTCATGAATCCCTAGATTATCCCAGTTTACCCCTTCAAGATGTCTTCGAAGCCCCTCGTAATTTGCTCTTCTGAAATCTGGCACTAACACTGGGTTTGGTTCGCGGGTTACCGCCCAGTCTAAGCTAAAACGAACCGTTCTGTGGTCACTATTTCCTAACTCTCCGCCCACCTCCAACTCACGTAGCAAGTTCCCATTATTGGTCAGGACTAAGTCTAATATGTTATCTCCTCTGGTAGGCTCAGTAACTACCTGCTTAAGGAAATTATCTTGTATAACTTCAAGAAAGTCCTCGGCTTCCAGGTCACCCACTAAGTCTTCCCAGTCTATATTCCTATAATTAAAGTCCCCCATTACGCAGACATTTCTACTCCTACTCGCCCTGCCAATCTCCTGTAGTAATATACTCGTGTCCTGCCTGTTAAGGTTGGGTGGCCTGTACAGAACTACTAGAGTTAGTTTTTCTTTCCCTTTGTAAACGTCCACCCAAACTGATTCTGAATCCATGTTAGTTTTGACTGAATTGTTAACTAAACATTTAAGTGAGTCTTTAACATATAGCGCAACTCCACCTCCCTTTCTGCCCCTTCTGTCTTTGTGAAACATCTGATAACCCGTTATTTCAAATTCTGATCTAAAATTTCTATTAGCAGTGTCTATCCATGTCTCAGTGATCGCTATTATGTCAAAATTTTCTGAACAAGCTTCACCCCTTAGTAAGTCTATCTTGTTTCTGAGGCTCCTGCTGTTTGTATAGAAGATTCTTAGCCCGTCCTCTGTTACTCCCCTAGAATTACTTCTAAGCTGCCTGGTTATATTATGAGCTAGATGTCCTCCCTCCCCCCCTCGCCTATACTAAAAAATCCCTCAGGGTACCAAGTGCTCGCTCAAGGGAATCTGAGAGAGCCTCAACACCCTTGAACGTCAAGTGTATCCCGTCACGGGCGTAGAGGGCGTCATTGCCACCCCATGCTTGAAAACACTATGTACCAGCTGCATACATGAATGCATACATGTTAATAGCAATCTGCCTTTTGATTTGTAAACAAAACGGATGGCCAGAAATAGGAGGACGCGGAGAAACACGACACCGGCAGCAGTAGAGTCCACCCTCCCAATGGTCTTGTGAGGGCTCAAGTGTATTTTTCCTTATTTCTGCATATTGTGAGAAAGAGCCATTTATTTCTAGTGACTTTGCTATCCATTTACATTTTTTTTAATTACTAGATTTGGGAGGGGAGAAGGAGAGGGAAATTTGGGAAATAAGTGATTTCCACAGGTTAATGCTATTTCCTTATGTGTTTTAATGTGCTTATATCATTCAGAACTTTCCATAACAAATTTTTCACTTCAAAGTATTTTAATATGCTTATATCTTTCTGTGAACTGCTTCCATCACAAATTACTCATCAGGTAATTGTTAGGTTTCATTAGTTTAAGAGCATGCATAAGGCCATTTCTGAGTGGGTGTAATTCTGGAGTTTTACCTCGTTTCCTATTATACCAACTACTCTTCTGCCGCCATATTTACGTTCTAATAACCTTTAAACCTCCCGGAAAACATAGCAAAGACAGTAGTGACCAAAACAAGCAAACAAAAAAGTGAAAATAACCATGAAACGGCCGTGGTAGTCCAAGGACCTCATAGTGTGGATTTGTTAATGCGCCGAGGTCCCTTTCCTAATCAACCAACTACTCTTCTGTTACCATATTTATCTTCTAACCTTTAAACCTAACCAAGGCCATTTTGAAGTGGGTGTAATTCTGGAGTTTTACCTCATTTCCTATTTAAGCAACTGCTCTTCTGCTGCCATATTTATCTTATACTAACTTCTAACCCTTTCAATACGGTGATGCCGACGTCGGCATCACAGTATGGAAAGGGTTGAGAGGAAATGGAAGAGGATTAATCCTCTTCTAAACCTCTTAATCCTCTTCCATTTCCACTTAAAAGAGGATTAAGAGGAAATGGAAGAGGATTAAGAGGTTTAGAAGAGCATTAATCCTCTTCCATTTCTTCTTAACCCTTTCCATATTGTGACGCCAACGTCTGCGTCACGTATTGAAAGGGTTAAACCCCCAGGGAAACATAGCAAAGACAGTAGACCTCCCCCCCCCCCCAAAATGAAGATGGCAATGAAACGTTTATGGTATTCCAACTTCCAAGGACCTCAAAGATTGGTTTTATTAACCCTTAGATTACGGCGATCATATATATAAGTACACTACCACATGCCCCACCCGTACAGGGATCATATATATAATCATTACAATCTACGCTCCCTACGTTTCAAATATACCGCCGGTTCTTGACTCAGAAGAATAATGGCGGCATCTGGCATCCGTACACACTTTCATTCGTCTCCAGCGCGCAGCCTACCGAAGGTCACAGATCATTTTCCACTTTTGTTCGGAATACATCTGACATGTCTCGCAACACGTCAACCAATTCCTCTGCTCCGGGCAGAAGTAGAACACTGGTGAATCAAAATGACAGTGACATTGATGACTGCTATGGTAGTGACATTGACAGAGGAGGGAGGGGCAAGTAGGTAGAGAGAGAGAGAGAGAGAGAGAGAGAGAGAGAGAGAGAGAGAGAGAGAGAGAGAGAGAGAGAGAGAGAAAAAAAGATTTACATAGATTTACATAGAAAATCAGACCACACAGACCCCATGGTCCAGACTTGGTGGTCTGTCCTTAAACCTAAGTGATTTTACATTAATCAGAAGAGAGAGAGAGAGAGAGAGAGAGAGAGAGAGAGAGAGAGAGAGAGAGAGAGAGAGAGAGAGAGAGAGAGCGAGTGGGGTGCTTCCACGCGACGCATCACAGCCACGAGAAAATGAGCAATATTTTCGGCTGTCATAACTTTTTTTTATTATTATAAGGAGAGATGTTTCATTACACCACAATATATACTAGATGAATATACAATTATTGCAAAGAAGAAAGACACCATTTCCACCTCTTTTAAATGCCTAAATTTTCCCCGTGCACACCATCCAGAGATATATATCACCACCCGTACTCTAAGGGTTAATGCGCCGAGGTTTCCTTTCCTTATCAACCACCTGCACTTTTGTTGTCATATTCATCTTATAATAATCTTTAAAACTCCCAGAAAACCTTAGCAAAGGCAGTAGCCCGCCCCCCCCCCCCCCCCCCCCCCCCAAAAAAAAACACTTGGAATATAGCCATGAAACGTCCGTGGTAATCGAAGGACCTCATAAATTGGTTTCATTAACGCGCCAACGTCTCCTTTCTTAATTAACAAACTGCTCTTCTATTACTAAAATAATCTCCTCCTAACCTTAAAACCTCCCAGAAAACCTTAGCAGACAGTAGACCCCCCCCCCCCCACACACACAAAAAAAAAAAAGTGATGTTAGCCATGAATCTTCCGTGGTAATCCAAGAACCTCAAAGATTGGTTTCATTAACGTGCCAACGTCTCCTTTCTTAATTAACAAACTGCTCTTCTGTTGTCATATTCAAATTCTACTAACCTTAAAACCTCCCAGAAAACCTTAGCAGAGACAGTAGACCCCCCCCCCCCCCCCCAAAAAAAAAAAAAGTGAAAATAGCCATGAAACGTCTGTGGTAATCCAAGGACCTCATAATAAATGGTTTAATTAATGTGCCGACGTCTCCTTTCTTAATTAACAAACTGCTCTTCTGTTGTCATATTCATCCTCAACTAACCTTAAAACCTCTTAGAAACCTTAGCAAAGACAGTAGACCTCCTCCCCCCACCACACACACAAGAAAAGCCATGAAACGTTATGTGGTAATCCAAGGAACTCATAGATTGATTGGTTTCATTAACGTGCCAATGTCTCCTCCTCTTCTGTTGTCATATTCATCTCCTCCTAACCTTAAAACCTCCCGGATAAAATTAGCAGACAGAAGACCTCCTCCTCCTCCACAAAAAAAAAAAAAAAATAAATAAAGATAGCAATGAAACGTCCGTGGTAATCCAAGGACCTCATAGATTGGTTTCATTAACACGCCGCCGTCTTATTTCTTAATTAACAAACTGCTCTTCTGTTGTCATATTCATCTTCTACTAAATTTATAAAAAAAAAAACAGGAAAACATAGCAAAGACAGTAGACCTCCTCCCGCACCACTAAAAAAAAAGAAAAAAAAAAAAGCCATGAAACGTCTGTGGTAATCCAAGGAACTCACAGATTCCCCGCAGCATCCAAGAATGGAATCATCTCCCATCACATGTAGTTAATAGTCCCACTCTTGACACATTTAGGAATAGAATCATCAATCATTATCTCCCTAATCCTGGCCCTTTACCATATCCCAATACCTTTCCTCATCCTAACCCTTATCCTAATCCTGTCCTGGCCCCATGAATACCCTGCATATCATCCCACCCCAAGTGGCCCTCTGCGGGTCCCCAAGAAATGAAAATGAAATTGGTTTCATTAATGTGCCAACTTCTCCTTTCTTAATTGATAAACTGCTCTTCTATTACAATATTTATCTCCTCCTAACCTTAAAACCTCCCGGAAAACCTTAGCAGAGACAGTAGACCTCCTCCCCCAACCACTACAAAAAATAAAAAAACATGAAACGTTTGTGGTAATCCAAGGACCTCATAGATTGGTTTTATTAACGCGCCGACGTCTCCTTTCTTAATTAACAAACTGCTCTTCTGTTGTCATATTTGTCTCCTCCTAACCTTAAAACCTCCCGAAAACCTTAGCAGAGAGTGTAAAGAGACCAAAACAATCCGTGAAAATAGCCCTGAAACGCGAGTGAGATCAAAGCGGTGGGAATCTTAAGTGAAGGATTAGTGTAGCCTTGAACTCCAGGAGCCTTTCGATCCTACCTGTGTGGAGCCAGTATCCTGCAGGAGTATCCCACGCAGCGCCCCCAGGTTGACAGGATCAGGACAGGTACGGGACTACTTGCGGGCAGGCGGCTTGGAGCTGGTCTGGGTCTGGGTCGTGGAGGCTAGTGTTGTTTTACTATATTTATAAGGCATCCATGTACGTTTTACTACTTTTATTTATAGCAGATGGGTTTTTAACTTTTTACTATATTTATAAGGCCTCCATCTGTGTTTTACTACTTTTATTTATAACAGATGGGTTTTTACTATATTTATAAGGCCTCCATCTGTGTTTTACTACTTTTATTTATAGCAGATGGGTTTTTACTATATTTATAAGGCCTCCATCTGTGTTTTACTACTTTTATTTATAACAGATGGGTTTTTACTATATATTATTGTCCAGGGGGAGGTACTGCCCCCTCCCTTGTTGTGCTTTCCTTCCTACCATTGTATCTTTTTAATTTCCTGGTGCTCCCTTCACATGTATTAATATTTGTATAATCTGTCCTGCCTGGGGGTAGGGATGGCATGTTCCTCCCTTCTCCCTTGTTGTTTACCTGCAACAATAAACTATCAATCAATATTTATAAGGCCTCCATCTGTGTTTTACTACTTTTATTTATAGCAGATGGGTTTTTACTATATTTATAAGGCCTCCATCTGTGTTTTACTACTTTTATTTATAGCAGATGGGTTTTTACTATATTTAAAGGCCTCCATCTGTGTTTTACTACTTTTATTTATAGCAGATGGGTTTTTACTATATTTAAAGGCCTCCATCTGTGTTTTACTACTTTTATTTATAGCAGATGGGTTTTTACTATATTTATAAGGCCTCCATCTGTGTTTTACTACTTTTATTTATAACAGATGGGTTTTTACTATATTTATAAGGCCTCCATCTGTGTTTTACTACTTTTATTTATAACAGATGGGTTTTTACATAAATAAGGCCTCTATCTGTGTTTTATTACTAGCAGATGGGTTTTTACTATATTTATAAGGCCTCCATCTGTCTTTAATTCATAGAAGATAGGTTTTTACAATATTTATAAGGCCTCTATCTGTGTTTTATTACTAGCAGATGGGCTTTTACTATATTTATAAGGCCTCCATCTGTCTTTAATTCATAGAAGATAGGTTTTTACTATATTTATAAGGCCTCCATCTGTCTTTAATTCACAGAAGATAGGTTTTTACTATATTTATAAGGCCTACATCTGTGTTTTATTACTAGCAGATGGGTTTTTACTATATTTATAAGGCCTCCATCTGTCTTTAATTCATAGAACACAGATGGCCTCCATCTAGCTGTCTTTAATTCATAGATGGGTTTTGGCCTCTGACGCCCCTTATGTGAGTCACCTTCATGTCCTTATGTAAGCATTCACTACATTAACCCCACATTAACCCTCTGCGATAAGACCAGCAAACGCGTAAACATCAACCAATGACCTCTGACCTATACACTCTCTCTCTCTCTCTCTCTCTCTGATCGGCGGTAAATAATAAATATTTCAATTCAATTCAATTCAATACTACTATATTTATAAGGCCTCCATCTGTTTTTCACTAAATTAATACAGCCTCCATCAGTTATTTTTTATTTTATTATGTGGCCTTTTTTTTGTTTTTTACTAGCTAGGCTATACATAATTTATACGGCCTCCATCTGTATTACATTTATACGGTCTTTATGTGTTTTTACTGCATTTGCACGGCCTCCATTAGGTTTTTTTTTATGCATCTGTTACGTAATTTCCTTGGAGATAATTAAGGGGGGCGACTACCCCCCCCCAGCTCTCTTTGGTAGTCCAAAATAGCTGAAAATTTTATTGTTGTTTGTTGTGTTGTTACGAGAGAGTATATATTTGAATTTTGAGATTGGGGGAAATGAGGGGCACTGAGGTAAACGCGTTTTTTTTCAATTTGTTTTCACATTATATTTTTAAGTCAATCACTTGAAAAAAAAAACAATGAAACTTTATTATATATCTACATTTTTTGTCGGGAATTTGATTTTTTTTTTTTTTTATTTTTGAGAGAAAAATTTTTTTTTTTTTTTTTTTTTCTCTCCGCTCTGTCTCCGTTTCTATGGCCATATTGAAAAATCTATTTCCAATAAAAAATTGGCAAAATTGAAGGTTTTATTGATACCTAACAATTACCAGTCAGATGATTTTTTGATTTTTTTGAATTGTTTTTTGAACTTTAAAAAATCGGCTTTGAAATTTTTTTTCTATTTTTTTTTTTTTTTTTTTTTTACCCGATTGAGATATTGTTTCACAATTTTTGACAGATTGAGAGATTGACTTCACATGATTGTGGGCATTTGGTCCCCTTGATGTAAGTATTAGTTGATCTGGTCCTTGAGGTGTCAAAGGCGCCAAGTGGTATGTTGTGTGCGAATTTATCAATATTCTCCAGATGTCATTTCTCATCCTTCTTATCAATATCTTTCCTCTTATTCTTCTTCTTTTTCTTCTGCTGTTTTTTCTTTGACTTGGTGTTGTGTGCATCTTTGAGATTTTTGCTTTCTTTCTTGAGAAAGAGATTTAATTTCTTGATTCCCCACGCAATGGCTATGTATGTTCCCATCCTCTCCTCATAGCAGTTGTCAACGCGTGATCTACCTCCCTCGGCCCTTAACTCATTCCAGGAAGAATCAAAATGGGTTACAGTACATGGGAGTCGATTTTTTGTGCTGGGACGTTTTGCTATGCTACCGTACAATTAAGTTATATACAATTAAGTTACAAGTTGTTTTATGTCAACTGCCTCGATACCAACAATCACTAAGAGCATTTTGCCACTTTTTGCCTCCACAGCCTCCTCAACATCTATACCTCCTTCCTTTCATAGACTTTCAACCCCCAAAATTATATCCTAAACCCCCCAAAAGCCTCATTCTCAAAGACCTCAACCTCCTCGATCATTATCCTCACACGCCCTCCTCGATCTCTTCAGCTTTTCCTCCTCCTCAACCTCCACAGCCTTCCCCTTGACCTCCAAAGTCTTATCTCGATCTCCACAACCTCCTCTTCTACCTCTTTAATCTCTTCCTCAACCCCAAAAACCTCCTTCTTGACCCGCAACCTCCTCCACCACCTCGACCTCGACCTAGCACTCACCTCCACCTGCAACCTCCTCTTCTACCTCTTTAATCTCTTCCTCAACTCCAAAACCTCCTTCTTGACCCTGCAATCTCCTCGAACTCCTCAACCTAGCTCCTTAACCCCCATCGACCTACCACTCGGCCTCAACTTCTTCCTCGACCTCCAGGATTTTCTTCGACTTCCCCTACCGCCGACTGGACATCCAGAGCCTTTTCCTCGACCCCACAACCTCCCCAATGACCTCAAGCAGCTTCTCCTCGATCTCCATGCATCACCTCCTTTACTTCATGAAACTTCGCCTCTATACCTCCAATACCTCATATAGACCTTTAAATTACAACCTCCAAATCATCCTTCTCGACCTCTATTGCCTCTCCCTCAACCCCCTGCTATCTCCTCGACCTCTACAACTTCCAGGGACTTATTAACTTCTACAACCTCTTCATCAACTTCCTCAACCATCTCCTCAAAACCTCCAAATGCTTTTACTCAACCTCTGCAACCTCCTCCTAAACTCCCACAGCCACCTCCTCGACTTCCACAACTTCCTCTTCAACCTCCAGCAACTTACTAACCAAACCTCGACAAACTCCTCCTTGACCTCTAGAATGTCTCCCTGACCTCCATCTCGATTTCCAGAATCTTATTCCTTACCTCAATGACTTCCTCCTTGATTCCTACAACCTTCTCTTCAATCTCTACAACCTAATCTTCCTCAACCTCCACAACCTCCTGGGGATAGGGGGCACCCACACTCTGTGGAGCAGTGGTTAGCATGCCCAGCTATGAATCCGCAGGCCCGGTTTCAGCGTACAGCTCACCTGTTCATCCTCCCTTTTGGGCAGGTCAATAGATGGGTAGGGATGTAGTGCAGCAACTTGCTTGATGGGCGAGCCTCCCATAACTCACTCTGCAAGTGGGGGTCCCTCTTTGGCTGACTGGTTAAGGAGTGGCTCTCCTGTCTCGTTGGTCGCGGGTTCGATCCCCGGCACCAGCGAAACCTTTCCTCGTCTGGATTAATTTTTTGTGTGTTTTGTTACATGCAGAGGTCGTGTTGGAGTGTAGTAAAAAGAAAATTCTGGCGTTTCAGTGAAACCTGGGCAAAGTAAACTGTGGCAACCCACACGTCATACTGGGCCATGTCCTGGGGTAATGGTTCTCCCCACCACTTGCTCAAAGAGCCAATTCGACTGGGATGAACACCGTGGCCACACACAGCTATAGTGTATACCCCTGAGGGATACCTTCATGACCCTGTACAGTGGCCCCAGCCCTAGGCTTCTTATGGTTTGGGAGCCCCAGGACCCCCTCCATCTAGTACACAAATCTTTCATTTCGTGATTCGTCTTTTTTAAAATTTGGCAAATAAAGACATGAATTTGGCTTAACTAGCAGATATAGCTACTGTGCATTTATCAACCCTAAATTTCTTGATATTGATTTTACAGGTGACCTGTTTAGTCAAATCAATGGTAGAAAATCTGAATGGGGCCGTGTTACGAGTGGAGTCCCACAAGGGTTGGTGCTGGGTCCTCTGCTTTTTATTATTTACATCAATGACTTGGACACAGGAATTAGTAGTGATGTCAGCAAGTTCGCAGATGATACCAAGATCAGTAGAGTAATCCAATCAGACAGGGACGCTAGCGTTCTCCAGGATGAGCTTGACAGACTATATGATTGGGCGGGGAAGTGACAGATGGAATTCAATGTCGGGAAGCGTAGCATTCTGAGTGTAGGTAGGAATAATCCCTCACACAATTACGCCTTAAATGACACTCTTCTAAGCAGGTCTGGGCGTGAGAGAGAGTTAGGAGTGCTAGTGAGCGCTGACCTCCGTCCTAGGGCTCCATGCATTCAGGCTAAAAATTGGGCAAACAGAGTACTTGGTTTCATCTCTAGGAGCGTAAGCAATAGGAGCGCTGAAGTCATCCTCAAACTTTACTTAGCACTAGTTAGACCTCATCTCGATTAAGCAGTTCAGTTCTGGTCCCCCTACAATAGAATGGATATCAAGATGTTAGAATCTGTACAGAGGAGGATGACGAAGATGATTCAGGGGGTGAGAAACTTGCCTTATGAAGACAGGCTGAAGCATTTAAATCTACACTCTCTAGAAAGGCGAAGGTTGCGAGGAGACTTGATCGAAGTCTATAAATGGATGAAGGGATTTAATAAAGGGGAAGTCAATAAGATTTTGATAGTAAAAGAGCCAGGTAGGATGCGTAGCAATGGTTTTAAGTTAGAAAAATTCAGATTCAACAAAGACATAGGCAAGAATTTGTTCACCAATAGTGGTAGATGAATGGAACAGGCTTGGGAGCCATGTTGTGGGTGCCAATACCATAGATACATTCAAGAAGAGGTTGGATAAAGCCATGGATGGTGAGGTATACAGGGTTGAGTATACAGGAGCTGCCTTGTATAGGCCAACCGGCCTCTTGCAGACTCCTTACGTTCTTATGTTCTTCTTATTCTTATGTTCACTACATCATGTATGCATATGATAGCAGAATGAATGCACCACTATAGCAGTTCATCATGTATATTTTCATTTAACTGACATCTTAAGAAAAAGTGCATAATACTTGTTCAAAGTAATTTTAAAATACTACCATACTTTGGATTACCCTAACAACAAACTTGAGCTTGCACATCATGACTACTTGGAAGTAAAATCATATTCATATAAAACCATTTTATTAAGCAACCCAATTTGATGAAGTTTTCAAAAGCTTAAAATCTCACAAAGTGTAAATAAAATACACCATAAGTACATAAATTTCATGAATCAACTCTGAAGGCATCAAGGAATGTCTACACCAGGGAAGTAAGAATCAAACAGTAGATCTCAAAAGTCGAGTTACAGAAATGCCAGACTGAATTAACTCCAAGAAAAGACTGTAGCTGCACTTTTCAAATGCTACCAAAAAACACTGATAGCCTCTGGTGCAGTGTGCTTGGTAATTAATTACTTAATTACAAAAAGTGTAGCATGTGCAAATGTATGTGTGGAATGTGGAGACTTTTAGTATGGCTGGCTGCAGGTGGCACAAGGTGGGCACAACATCAGCCCAGAAGCACCTGTCCAGCACACTCGTGTATGTGATGTAAAGTATATTGGCTCTACTACTTGGCAGATGACTCCAACTTGAGATTTCATTAAATGGCATTTAATTGCTACATTAAAACTGTGCAATTAAGAGTGATATAAAATCCAGCCTTTCAAGTTACTTTATTACTGAACTTAAAACTATTTCAAATATCTACACTTTAGGTATCTTGCAGTACCACTTATATTTATGGTAGAGTGGATGTAGCTGTAAGGGGAGTGCATGTAAAATTCAAAAGAAAAGTAACAACACAGTGAAGCTATTGATGAAAAGGAAGTATGTTAGCCATGGCACCTGCCTGGCTACACCTATGCATCCTCTACCTGGTTCTGTGGGAAGCCTTGATGTAAAAGATATATATATATATATATATATATATATATATATATATATATATATATATATATATATATATATATATATATATATATATATATATATATATATATATATATATATATATATATATATATATATATATATATATATATATATATGAGTAGCGTTTTTTTTCTCTGCACTCTTTTTGTTGCCCTTGAGCTGTCTCCATTGCTGTAAAATATATATATATATATATATATATATATATATATATATATATATATATATATATATATATATATATATATATATATATATATATATATATATGCACACAGTAGGATCTCACCAATAACGTCTATATATATACTTGGTGTGTGAAAACACCTTTATCAACAAAAAATGTTATCTGCATGATATTAAATTATTGTTTCTGCCACCAAAGGACTTTTACCCGTTTTTCCCATTCTAAGCCCCCCTATCACTTTTTCATCTTTAAAATATGAAAAGTTATCAAATTGATGAGTAATACAAAACTCACCGTAGAGGAGCTACTGAGGTGTTTGATGTGATGACTGTTCTCCAGCTTGCGAGGGCAAGCCAACCCTTACAAGCACTGGTGGTATGACAAAATATCACGCAGGCCACTTTATACCAGCCGTGTGGTCCAATCCTTTGTATCTTAATGACATCATACGACTTGCCAGTGAATCACAGTCGCTCACCCAAAGTGTGCCAACCAATCACAAACCAGCCACCAAATGACCAAGGGCCTTGGCCAAGGATTCTAGACTCCTTTACCTTGGCTCAGCTCCACTATCAGGAACTTTCTTAAAGTTCCTGACAGTAGCAAACAGGACACAGAACATTGGAGAAACAAGTCACTGCAGCTGTGAACTCCGCTTCAAGAGTGTCCAGGTTTTCTAAGGAGTTCAGATACAAATTCAAAGACATGTGAATACATATCACAAGAAAAGCAGAAAACGTAGAATTTTTTTCCCAATAATCTGCCCAGGATTTGAAACTGGGCCCTAAAGACACTAGGTGAACACGTTACCATCAAGCCAAAGGTTGTCTCATGGCTTGTGACCTTTGAAATCTTTATCAGTGTCGGTGGGTGTTACAGTTCCACTTCCTATTTATGGTTCCTGTATATATATTTGTATATGCTGGGTTGGAAAGGAAATAGTTCAAATAAATACATGCTATAAATATTAAAAGAACATGATTTTCACTGCAAATAGAGGTATGTCTTAATAATTACCAATGTGTGGCAGTGATAGCAATCTCCCCTATGAGTGAATATACACGTCTCAGTTGTTACCATCTCATTTTAATGGATGGATTAGCTTCATTTACATATTTTCTTGCTGGGAAGCACTTCAATGCATTTCATATAAGTCTGAGACGTTCTAAGACTTACAATTCCTTCCATCATCGAGAAGGTGACAAACAAACACTGCCCAAGACGTGCCAAGACACTTTCCCACAGTGAAATATCCATTACTCAAAAGAATCCAGATGTTATTGTAGAAACCTGGTATATATTGTAACCTGCTGTTATTGTCAAAAACATTGCTTTGGAAGATGTTATTGGTGAGATCCTACTGCACACACACACACACACACACACACACACACACACACATATATATATATATATATATATATATATATATATATATATATATATATATATATATATATATATATATATATATATATATATATATATATTATATACACACACACACACACATTTCTGTATAAAATGTACAGTTTGCGATGGTTCTCATAACCAAAGTTTCCAAACTGTTGTGGAAGTAACCTTTAGATGACCTCTGCCACCAGAACTACGCGTACCTCCTACATACCAACATCAGTCATCGGAAGCCCAGAGATGATGATGATGATAACTATTAAGAGTAATAATAATAATGATGATATTAATAATAATAATAATAATAATAATAATAATAATAATAATAATAATAATAATTGTAACAATAATCAATCCTACAACTGACCAATGATGCTATCAATTATATTACTCCTGGTATATTATCACAAGCAAAATATTGCCATTCCCTTTTACCTACTCAAACAGATTTTGTATCATTTGAGTAGAGTTCATATAAAAATACATAAATACCAATGGAACATACACCTTTTCCAATGAAGAATACAATTATTACAGTCAACTACTGATGTCAGAATTATCTTCTTAGTGCTGCTGCCCATCCACTGTATTCAACAACACTGTCCTGAGTTGAGCCACAAAATTTCTGAGTTTCACATGACAATCACTGTTCACTTCTAAGTCACATACAGTCAATAATGTCACTAACAACATGATATACGAAAACAAAATCAAGTTCACTTAATCACCAAGCCTTGTTATCTCTCAGGAGTGGAGGGATCATGATACAGCTCACAACTGGTTAGGTGGTATTTCTGCTCAGGTGTAAATGAAGGATAATTTGACAACTTGATTATTGAGCTTGTTAATATAGGAAGGGATATGTAAATGCTACGTAATATACTGTGCTGCAACTGATCATGTTATTTGCAGAGCTATATCATTCTTATTTGTCCTCAAGTACATCTGTTGAGACATAGAGCCAACATTAACAGCAATCAGGGCACTTCATAGATATCCTGCTATTAATAATTATTCCTGACAATAAATCATGACCCAAGAGGTTTGTGTTAAGTCAGCATGACCAAACAATGATGTTCATAGATGTGGTACAGTGGTGATTAATTTTAAAGTTTACTTGATTTTATAGTAATTTATCTTATTGAAATGAAAATTATCGCTATTAACACTTTATCAAGCAGGATGTAAACTCTACTCACATAATTTTGTTCTATTTCAACAATGGAAATACTCAAAGGTTTTAATGATAAATATCAATGTCCTCACTTCCCCTTTGCAAGGGCAAAGTATAAAATCAGTATGAAGAGCACAAACTGTCTTTCAGGTACCAAGTATCAACCTCATAAATATCATAACCAAACATCTTTTTTACCTAAAATTAAATAATCAAATCAGTTTAATAACTGAACACAAATTTATTGCTATACATTTGTATATTGGATGGTAAAACCTGCTTCCTCTAACATTATAATTCAAAAATTATATTTTCAGTTATGGAAACTTTCTTATTTATAGCTGAAATGAGCTGAGCATTGACACAACTGCTATGCTATAGAATTAAAAATTGTAGCAATAAGATATATAAAAATTATCTACATGTCTTGCAGATAAATGAAGCCTGTGTATGTATATAAATCTTGTTTAAAATATCAAATTTAATTGTAATTTGTTTTTATGACGGCAAATATTTTCTATGACTTTTTATCAAACTCTTAAGCGTATATAGTGAGACTGTAAGTGACTGAGATGGAGACTCCAAATTTCTAGTTCTTCCTGGCTGTCTATTTTGCCATATTCCCATTGATCATAATGAAAGCTTAATAAGACTGTCCATTTTGATGCACCATACCGTACAGGACATGACTCTTAATTCATTAACACTTTTTTGGCCACATACAAATAAGAAAATAGGCCATAAAATTGCACAACCTTTACATTTTAAGTATCCACTGCAACAAATGCCCATCAACAGAGCATTTTCAGTGAGACACAAATCACACTAAAAGCAAGATATAAACACTGGAAAACCCTCAAGTTGTGCATCTGTTAGTATGAACGGAGTTAGTAACCCTTATCTGCTATATACTTTTGAAAATAAAAGTGATGAATTCTTAAGCAATCTAGTGTCCTGCTTAAAGTTTTAGAAGTATTTGACTATTGATTATTTTCTTATTTCCTTGTTTTTTCTTCCTACTTTTATTTTTTTCCTTATGTGAAAAACTGGGTCCTTGATAATCAGGATAATGCAAAATTTTATAGCTGCATGTTAGTCCTTTTACATCACTCGAAATCTCTCAGATTACTGCCAATATTTGTGCTTCAGCACGTGAATACAGGAGTATACTGGCAAGTTTGTGACCTTAGAGCCCCAGTGATGCATGATGTGTGTGTAATACACTCACAGTCTGATCACATGCTAGACTCGTGATCAAAAGCCAGTACCCTCTTGGAGAAAATTTTGGAGCTTGTTAGCCAATCTGTGTTTGTGTGTGTGTGTGTGTGTGTGTGTGTGTGTGTGTGTGTGTGTGTGTGTGTGTGTATTTACCTAGTTGTATTCACCTAGTTGTGAAATACAGGAAAAGAGCTGTACTAGGCTCGTGCTGTCCTGTCTTCGTAATGATTATTATCCAGTTTGGCTTTAAATTCATGAATTGTTTTTGCACACACAGTCTCCTCGTCAAGTCCGTTTTTTTCAAGTGTGTGTGTGTGTGTGTGTGTGTGTGTGTGTGTGTGTGTGTGTGTGTGTGTGCACTTCT
>NC_066520.1:12947208-12964708 GCF_024679095.1 Eriocheir sinensis
TTCAGTCCCAGTGACTATTCTCATTGATAACTCAGAATAAGTATTACTTAGGTTCCAGCACAGTAGATATTAGATGCATGTTATCCATATTGCATGGTGACACTGGTGTCTGTGGACTGTAAATTGTACATACGTACAGTCTGTGTATGTTAAGGCGGCCATTGTTGTTCTGAGTCATCATAACAGCGCCCCTAACTCCGGGGAGCGCGATGCAGCGGCAGTATGCGGTGCGAGAGATAGCCAGGAAAGCGCTCTCTCTCTCTCTCTCTCTCTCTCTCTCTCTCTCTCTCTCTCTCTCTCTCTCTCTCTCTTTCTCTTTCGCTCAACTAAAATCCATCTTCTCCCCTTTCCTAATTTTTTGTTTCTCGTGTACGTGTTTTGTTTTGTTATACTCTCTCTCTCTCTCTCTCTCTCTCTCTCTCTCTCTCTCTCTCTCTCTCTCTCTCTCTCTCCCAAACAAAAGATCCTGCCTATCAAACCTATTTAACCTTTATAACGACCCTTTCACTGTTTATGACGTAATCAAATCACTGGACGAGTCTCTCTTGATTCCAAGAAAGCGCTTGATAAAGTCCGCATCATAAATTACTTTACAAATTAAAAAAATATCTTGGGGGTCAAATCGCACAAAACCTCAAATTCTCACAATGCATCGATGCAGCAAATAAAGCAGCGTAATAGAATGTTGGGGCTTCAAGAAACTTTGTAAGAAAGAATAAATAAAGAATATACTCCGAATACAGTACAGTAGCCAGTCCTTTGAACTTGGAATATGCGTACTTTTTGGTCCCCACACCATAAAAGATATATGAAAGCTTAGAAGTCAGCGAAACCAAATCCCCTCGAAGAAATCCCTATCCCAAACAACAAAACTCTTGAAGCGTATCTTTATCCTTTGGTGAATCTCTCTGAGAAAATAATGGTTTTGATTTTCTATGTAAATCTCTCTCTCTCTCTCTCTCTCTCTCAACTGTTTTTGTAGCATGCAACTGAAAAATTAGAAGAGGTTTTTCATGTTTTACTACTCTTTAACAATGCAATTAAAAAGCATGTTAGAGAAGCTGCATTTTGCCTTTTTTACAGATTGTATGAAGATCAAATGAATATATTGCTAAATCCATCTCTAAATCTATCTATAATTCCTTTTCAAACTCATATATGTATATACGGATAGAATTACTGGAATAAAAATACTGAAAAGCAAAAAAAATATATATATGTGGTTTAAACCAAAAAAACATGGTTTTAACAAAAAAAAAAAAAAAATAAAACTTTTTTTTTTTAAACCAGTAGTTTTTGGCAACTTCCAAGCAATGGCGCAGTTTTGGTTTATATTTAAATGTCGTGCCTTCTGTGAGGTTTGTACAGTCATCCAGTTAAGTCTCAATAGAGGTTTGCCGCATTTTATGGGTTGATGTATACATATGGACGAGTTTATGAGAAGGAAACAAGAGCCGTGGTGAAAAGTGAATGAGTGGAGTGGTAGAGTGTGTTTGTGAATGGCACTCTTACTGTCGAAGTGTGCAAGAAGAGAAACAGAAGTAAAAATTAACAAGAATAAAAGCAGTGAAGATGGAAATAGAGAATGGAGAAAGTAGATGAAGTTGTAATGAGGAGAAGGCTCATCAAGGAATGGAATATTAAAGAAAGGGTTCCAACACAGGGGCTTATTTCCATATCAGAAAGATAATTTGATATTGGGGTGAGTGCTATGATGGTCCTGATGCTACTGACTTTCCTTATCACCACTAGACAGAGGTTGAAGGGACTCTTGCCTAGTAGAGGGAAGCATTATGTCCTTGTCACTCTTACTTCAGCTCGTCAATTTATACACTTTCTTTTTTTTGAGGCCTTTTAAATTCCCCATCCTGTTTGAATATGATCAGATTTGTGAATATGATGATGACAATGAGAAACCTACCATCTTGAGTAATCTCCTTCCATGGGTTGGGAGGATACATGAAGGCAGCATTTTGGATCTGGTCATTAATGTCTTCATCCTCATTAAAAGGGAAGGTTCCAGACAGTGACACGTAGGTGATGACTCCCACGGACCACATATCCAAAGAGCGGTTGTAGCCCTTGTTACGCAACACTTCGGGAGCTGTTGGTGAAGATTATTTTCAGTAGTTTCACTCAGATATAAAAGTTTGTTCTGTTTATTTCTTTCTAACTGGTTTAGACATACTTAACAAAACCCTCTCTGGCAACAACGACTGGGGTTTCATAACTAGAGAAACATTATTTCAAATATCGAAATTCCACCACCATTGATTATTAAGCCTGACATTATTACATCAGGAATGTCTCCATTCTCAATTAGTTGTTATATGGGTTTACCGTGTACTCATCAAAGCCTAGGGATGTGTTCCAAAACTCATGTATAAAAATAAGTGCAAGGCAAGTTTGATAAAATAAATTCCATTGATAACATGTAACAGTACATAAAATTGCTATGAGTTGTTTTTTTTATTAAAGTTGAAGTGTTCTTAATGCAGTCTACTCACCTAAATATGCTGGTGTGCCCACCACAGACCTACGGAAGGATTTTTCCCCAATAATTCTTGCAAACCCAAAGTCACACAGCTTCACTTGAGGAAAGTCACTTGCAGTGGAGAGCAACACATTTTCAGGCTTTAAGTCACAGTGAACAATGTTTTTGCTGTGCAGATGCTTTAAAGCAGTCAGGATCTGTAATTGGTAAATGTTAAACATTAATAGAATTACTGGCAGAAATATGTCATTAAAATAATTGTCAAATCTGAAATCAAACTGCCATAATTATTGGTTATTGTCATTTTCATACTGACTTCCTCAACACCCTGTTAACAAATTACTTTCAGCACTGCAGAGCATGCAGCCCAAGCAGCAAAGGTTACACATTTCAAAATGATTTGTGTGCGAGTGTGTGTGTGTGTGTGTGTGTGTGTGTGTATATATATATATATATATATATATATATATATATATATATATATATATATATATATATATATATATATATATATATATATATATATATATATATATATATATATATATATATATATATATATATATATATATATATATATATATATATATATATATGATCTACAGTAATTAAATGTGCTAATAGAATTACATAGTTACATGAATATAATACCAGAGAACTTGCACAAAGCATAAATGGTTTCAACAAGGTCAACTTTAGCAGGTTTTGTTGCATCATAATGTAGTACAGGTAACTCGATTTATGCGAGTTTGGTTTACGCGTTTTTTAAATAACGCGGGGTCCAAAATCCAAATAAATGTTTAATTTACATGTTTTTTTCACTTATACGCGATATTTTATGGAGTGGCCACCAGATGTCTCACGCAACTGGACTCACATGGCGCCGCGGCCACACAGCTGAGCTCAGTTCTTCCCGCGCACCACTTGAACAACAATACAGTACCCACGCTACCACGCTACTCAACAATAGGGGTGGGCAGGTACCGATACTAACGGTACCAGCTATACGGTACGGTACCGGTACCAGACTGCTCGGTACCAGTACCCATACTATCCAGTCGCTCATGGTGTCCCTCATTTCTTCCTCACACGAGTGAGGCTGAGACTGAGTGCCTGAGTGGATATCTTGGTGATATGGATTCTCTCTCTCTCTCTCTCTCTCTCTCTCTCTCTCTCTCTCTCTCTCTCTCTCTCTCTACAACAGTTTAGTCAAACCCCACTTGGAATATGCGGTACAGTTTTGGTCTCCCCACCATGCAAAGGATATTGCTAAATTAGAAGGTGTTCAGCGTCGGGCAACGAAAATGATCCCTTCCTTGCGCAACAAATCCTACGAAGAAAGGCTTTCTACCCTTAACATGTTCTCTCTTGAGAAACGTCGCCTCCAAGGAAAACTGATCGAATGTTTTAAAATACTTAATGGTTTCACGAATGTAGACAGATCAACATTGTTTATGATCGATGACACTTTGCATACGAGGAACAATGGCGTAAAACTCAGATGTAGACAAGTAAATTCAGACTGCACCAAATTTTTCTTCACCAACGCTAGAAAAGCGAGAATGGAATAAGCTTCCACCATCAGTGGTCCAGTGTAACACGATTGACTCCTTCAAAAATAAGCTCAACCGTCACTTCCTTCAACTTAATATCAACTAGAGTAGAAATGCAACGTTTTGGAGTCTTCTGATTAATGTAAAATCACTTAGGTTTAAGGACAGACCACCAAGTCTGGACCATGGGGTCTGTGTGGTCTGATTTTCTATGTAAGTCTATGTAAGTCTCTCTCTCTCTCTCTCTCTCTCTCTCTCTCTCTCTCTCTCTCTCTCTCTCTCTCTCTCTCTCTCTCTCTCTCTCTCTCCACTGAATGAAGTGAATATTTATTTTTTGATAGAAACCTACCTCTTGTTTGATTTAAATTGTTTTTGATTTACGCGACCTCTTCAGGGACACAATACTCACGTAAATCGAGAGTTACCTGTAAACAGCTACTGCTAAGTAAAAGTCTAGGTATCTTAGAGATCAGCAACAGTCAGCACCCAAGACAGGAGATATTGTATAATTCACCTGATAGATGATGAATTTTGTGATGCGCTCTGACAGCTTCCCCCTCTCAGATGACAGGATCATCTCCAGCATGTCACCCTTCAGCTTTTCCATCACGACAAAAATCCTTTCCTTTGTTTCAAACATCCTTTCTAGATTAACAACACCCTGGAAAAATTGAAATTCAAAATTATTAGCCCTCTCTCAAGTAGAATTAGTTATAAGAGGATAAAATGGCTCCAGAAAAGAGAAGGAGGCAAGAAAAGGAGATTAAAAGCAATCTCAAGTTAAAGAAATACACCATTATCAACAAGCAAGGTCAAGTTTCCTCTGTGAAAAAGGAAGGGAAATGTGAACATGAGTGGATCAAACTCACATCACCAGCATTGTAGGCACTGATATCTTTGAAAAATCAGTGTTGACTTTAACACACAGTATAAGGAAAACTATATTTTTTGGCTAAAAATTGAGAGACTGTCTATTACATGATACCAACTTCTAAATATGTATAAAAAGTGCATGTGATATATACATACATCATACAAATTGCTATTCATTCTGAAAAATCGTCTTCACTGCTTTCTAAATATTAAGAATTTTGCATCTTGCACCAGTGTAAATGAGAGAACTCTGAGATCATAACCTGTAATCAAATTACTTTTCCAGTAATTTTTAGTATACTAAATGTTCAACTGCCTATGAAGAGTTGAACATTATTTAAATAATAATAATGAGATTGATTCTGGTTGTCTAATAGCAAAAACTTTTGGCTCTTATTTTGTATGAGTAACCTTGTTGAGTCTTAGGGTATTCTAGCATGACTTACAGGGTTACTCAAGTTTTGCAAGATGGCCACTTCATTCTTCAAGGCAGCTTCTTGCTTGGTGGGAAACCGTAATTTGTCTATCACTTTGATAGCCACTTGGCGGGAAGACTTTCGGTGGACACCTGCAAAGAAGTGAGTATATGAATGATACATTTATTTAAAGAATGAATGGATGGATGGATGAATGGAAAAATGAAACATAACATTTCCAAGAAAGTTATGTTTCCTATAAATGCCATGCATAAATGAAGCCTGATCAGTTATTAAGAGACAACATACATAATTTAGTTTTATGACAAACCCTCAAGTCCTGAGTAGGTTCACTGTATCACTGTCTACTATAATGTGAAACTCTGTAGCATTATGTATACTCTTTAACACCCGTATTATAATCAATTGATGGTAGTTTTGAGGGGAAAGAACTTTTGGTACAGGATAACAGTGAATAGTGTAGTCATAGCTTAGGAGGCCCCACAGTTGATTGAAAACTACCACATATCCATACAAATAATAGAGAGTTGGTTTTACATTCAGCATTTCTAAATCATCATACAGGCTAACAATGTACTCCAAGGATGTGGCATATCCATCAATCTATTCTCCCCTGACATGATGATAATCACTCATACTTACCACCATACACTATTCCAAACTGGCCAGACCCTAAAACTTCATCAGGGAATATTTGGTATATCTGAGAGATATCATTACATGTGGCCTCTTCCTTATCCATGCCAACCTGCTGCGGGTGAGCCGGTGTAGCACTAGCCTGGGGCGTAACAGGCATCAAGGCCTTGCGAATCTCATTTTCCCATACCTGCAGACAAGCAAGATTAAGAAGTTACACATTTCTCAGCACGTTTTACACTAATTCAAGAAAATAGGACTGTATTTTTAAATATAATAACAATGTAAATGGGTTGTTGTACAGGGTTTATACTGGGTTGAATAACAAGGTCTTCCTGTACAATAATTTTCTACGGAGGAAATTGTGAATGCCATTAACATCCTTGCCTGATCCAAACCAAGGGATGTAAACATATCTTCAATCAAAGACCAAAATGAAGGTTAAGGTATGTAGAATATTGGCATGCTACTCAAAAAAAAAATATATATATATCATACACAGTTCATGATATTCATAATAATCCGGAACATGAAGAAGTTACAAAAAAAAATATACTAATAACAATAAATGCTCATATGCCTTCATCAATATCAACAGATGTCCACAATGACTCTAAAACTATATACCATGTTTTGATCATAAGCTAGCATTCTACTCTGAAAAAACAACAAAAATGAAAAATAAGTTGCAAATCAAGCGTGTACATATTTCAAAGGTCATAATTAAAAGATGTTTCTTAGTTTTGTCCCACTGTCGTTTTCTATCCTGAGGCTTACCTTGGCCAGGTCCATGCCCACACCTGTCTCTGGAGGATTCACCATTGGAGGTTTATCTTTCACAGCAACTGGTTCTTCTCCAACAAAGAAATCCACATTAGCAGTACGGAGTTCGAAGCAATGCATGACTCCCCGTGGAACATCTAACAAGGGGAAGGGGAAACAGATTAAGTAAGTTGATTCAGCTGAAATATTTTTTTTTCTAGTAGTAGTCTAACATGTGTTCATGAAGAAAACAAATGTAAGTATTGTAAGTGTAAGTAACTTTCCAGTTGAGAAAGACGCAGGGCAGCTCCTGTAAACCTCACCCTACTTATCACTCCTTATCCTTGAAGTAACTATCACATCGGCACTCACCACATGACTGCCAAGCCTGTTTCGCTCATCCACCACTCTATTAGTATCCCAATTTTTGCCCATGTCTTTGTAGAATCTGATTATGTCTAACTCTTCTCTTTTACTACAAGAACCTTATTAACATCACCCTTATTAAAGTCCTTCATCCATTTGTAAACTTTACTTAAGTCCAGTGGTGGGCACGGTTCCGCTAATCCGCTAACTAGCAAAGCTAACTTTTTTGTTAGCTGATTAGCATGTTTGCTAACTTTGGAAACAGTTAGCAAACCAATTAGCTTCCGCTAAATGTAGTTCCTCCTCCGCTAGCTTTAAGTCCACTAAAAAATTCATACAGGTTTGTTCTTGTCTGTTGTGGACAGACAGCACTAGTTGAGCCACGTGGTGCACTAATTCCAGGGCTTCCACTTTTGAGTAAATTACACTTTAAAGTAGGGTAATTAGACAATTATTAGGGAAACTTTTTGGTATCATCTCTCATCACATGTCTTATCAGTAATAAGATTTTGTCTTTCTTCACTGCTGTTTACTTATTCTGGAGTTGTTCACTTAATTTACTCATTAGTATCATTTACATTTATGTATCTAAAGTGATCCACCATCCCCAGCTGTGTGGGGGAGCAGTCCTGTGAAGTGTGTCATCACTCATCACATATCAGTAATAAGACTTTGTCTTTCTGCACTGCTATTTACTTATTCACTTAATATACTCATTAGTATTATTTACATTTATGTATCTAAATTGATCCACTATCCCAAGCTGTGTGGGGGAGCAGTTCTGTATATAGTGTGTTATCAGATATCTTATCAGATTTTGTCTTTCTGCACTGCTATTGCAAGTTCATATATAAGGCATGAAAAAGGTGTGAGTTAAATTTAATTAGTTTATTAGTGTACACTTTTATCATCACCTGATTTTGAATTGCTATACCTTTCTGAAAAGCTTTATATCTAAGTTACAACATATTGAAATTTCAGGTCACTAGATCTGTTTATAAGGGTTTTAGAGCCAAAATACTAAACCGAAGCCAAATCCATATATAAAAAAGTTAGCAGTTAGCGTTAGCTTCCACTAATTTCTTTATCAGTTCAGCGATTTAGCGTAAGCGAAGTTAACGTTTTGGTTAGCGGTGCCCATCACTGCTTAAGTCTCCTTGTATCCTTCCCTTTTCAACAGAATGTAAATTTAAGATTTTAAGTCTATCCTCATATGGCAAGTTCCTTAACCCATGAATAATTTTCGTCATCCTCCTCTTCACCGAACTAACATGTTAATGTTCATTCTATAGTATGGGGACTAAAACTGTACTAACATACTTAAAATGAGATCTAATTGATACTTCATATAGTTTGAGGATAACATCTACACTTCTGTTGCTGACTCTTCTTGAAATGAAATCTAGTACCTTTTTGGAGACTAAATGAGTTTTATAAGATTGATTTGGTTGATTCTAGGACAAATGTGCTAGCTTTTGTCTGAGGACTACTTTATATGCTTGGGCCAATATTTTCTTGTCAAATATGACCAAAGCTGGGTGTTACTTTTTAAAGAAAACTAAACAAACTGTCTGCATATAATTAAGTCTTACCTGCTGAATGGGCCTGCTTAGCAGTTTCAATGTTTAATACTTCTGAAAGTTGAATTTCCTTGAAATATTTTGTGCTAGTTTCATTCTGGTAGAGGGTAATTGTCTTTGTGTCTAGACGCCAGTAGTGCCTCTTGCGCTGAAATATTGATTTTCTTTTTGATTGGGCAAATCATTTTTATATTCTTACATAATACTCAAACTTATTACATTATGGGTAGTGTTAAAAAAAAAGAGCCCCTCTAGACCCACCATGCTGTCCTTGTTGGTGAAGTGGACCATCCACCCTTCTTTGAGCACCTTGGACGGCCGCTTGGAATACTTGACAGACTGCACGATTCTCATCAGTGGAATGTTGTTGCTGGTTGAGGGACTAATTGAATGAAAACATAATTTTATTGTTTTAATTTAAATCAGTAGGGTTAAAGTATACACCTATAACACTTTAAATAATGTATATAATTCTAAATCACCCGCAACCTAAAATAATAACAAAGAATGTGTTATTATGAAGTCAGCACATACTATAAAAAATATGTCAGCAAGGTATTGTAACTAACAGTTTACCTGTCTGGTCTCGGCCTGTCATCCTCATTGTTGTCTTGGTCCATGTGAGGAGGCGTCAGAGACTCATCATTGTCACTCTCATCATCCCTTGAGCCGTCAGATCCTGTGTCTCCATCATCTGCAGACAATGGCAAGCGATGAAAAAACATGATGAGATGAGCAAATCAATTAACTTTGTGATTTTATTAAAATGGAGTCATTGCCAGCAAGTCATGATTTTTAATATTTAAAACCTTACCTTTCCTTGGAGCCTCCCCAGTACAGTCCTTGGGTACCCTCTCTGAGCATTTCTTGTGGGCATTAAACTTGCAGTCCTTACACTGAACTCCTTGTCTAAAGAGACCTGTCAGACAAAATAAACAAACTATAAAAAACATTATAACAAATGAGCTGTCAATGCTAAAGGCTCAAATTTAAATTGGTTTCCACTAAAATACACACTAAAAAGGCTATGAAAACAATCTAAGGAAATGCAGTATTCCACATATGACAAGTGGTGACTGAAACACTTTGGTTGGAATGGGGGAGCAAAATCAGGACATGGAAACAAAATGAATAAGACAAGGTTCTTGAAGGATATCAAGAAATATAGGTTTTCATATTTATAGGTGCACTAGACTGTAGAATGGTCTGAGCAGAGATCATCCAGACCAGAATTTCAAGTTAACATGAAGCTGAGTTTGACTGATTCAGACCTGGCTCATTTCCTGTATATCACATCTGGGTAAGCTAGGTAAATAAACACACACACACACACACACACACACACACACACACACACACACATGCACAGCACGCACACACACACACACACACACACACACACACACACACACACACACACACAGCAGCAGTGGTCTGGTCTCCTCACGAAAAGAAGAACATAAAGAAGCTAGAAAGAGTGCAGAGAATGGCAACTAAGATGGTACCGGAACTTCGAGATCGGATTTATGAGGAGAGACTCAATAGCATGGGGCTCACAACCCTGGAGAGAAGAAGAGAAAGAGGAGATCTGATAGTGGTGTACAGGGTGGCGAACGGAGTGGAGCATTTGGACAGAGAGGACCTGTGTGTGTGTGTGGAACAAGAGAGAAACAAGAGGACATGGAAAGAAGTTGAGGGCAACCACGTGTAGGAGAGATGTGAAAAAGCTTAGCTTCTCAAGTAGAAGCATTGAGCTATGGAATAAACTGGAGGATGAGGTGGTCTGTGCAGGAAACATTCATGATTTTAAGGAAAAGTTGGATAAGAGTGGATATGGAGACAGGACACACACACACACACACACACAAGCATGCACACACACATTTATCCTACCTTTCAATAACTTCTTGCAGTAGTGGCAGATGGTTGGTGTTGTGTAGCTGTGCAACGCAAAAGAGTGTGGCACCTGGGGAGGCAAAGCATCCTGAATCAGTCACGGTACTTTTGTAGTTACATTCAACACTTTTTTTAAGCACGAAAAGAAGAGAACTAATCAGAAAGAAGCATTATAATTACATGTAAGGTACATCCTTCTATAATTCCAAGCAACACTCTGGAACAGAATTTAGAATGAAAATATTGGCATGGTAGCTGCTCTGATACATTGAAGTCAAATTCCTGGAAGCAGAAAGACTGATGGGAACTAAGCTTTCAGTGTCTGGATTAAACAGATATAGAGAACAGGCTACAGAATCATCATTTTTAAAACAATACACTAATAAATTGAATGTAATGTAAAAATCAGATATATATGTGTAATTCATTATGGTAGGTAGGGCTCTAACATTTTGTAGACAGATGCGTACTAGTTCTTTATGCTTGACAGGTTTTTCTTTTCCAAATTTACAAGCCTAGATTTTTTGGCCCCAAAAAGATTTATCAGACATAACCTTGGGATAAATTTCCAACATGAAAAAGATTAATGGCTGAGAGGCATCAATCAAATTCAATACCAAAACAACACAGTTCATGTTGAAAATACCAGTGGTTGGTGGCTATTCTTAACCTTTGAGCTGTTGGTGATGGGAATTATTGCTCACCCAAAGGGCTGATGTGGAAATTTCCGACCTTTGCTCTACGACCCAAACTTGTACTTCCGTGGTGTAATTATTATGCTCAGAGGTTGATGACAACTGTTGTCATAAATTTCAAACCATCTTCACCAGAATACTAGTGAACAATTGACCACAGTAATGGAAATACATGCTAAAACTGATTTCCCTGTGTCCGCATGCAGGCATGAAGGAAGTGCGCCATCGTGCACCTTTACCTCTATCCCCATCCTCTATGAGAGTAGTGAGTCTTCATATAGGACAAAGTTTTACCAGTGAATCTAAAATGGATGTGAAGAAATGCATAGGTAGGTGGTGATGCATGCTGTGTGGTGGTGCTTGACGAGGCAGTAGACACAGGCCAAAGCTAACTGCACCCACACGAACAAGTGCATTTGATTTGGCCAAAAATAGAACCTGTTCCCAACATCATAACTCTGCTGTACTGTAATTTAGACTATTCAAGTTTAATTCATCATGGAGAGGAAGGATTGGTGGCAAGGAAGCCATATAAGTTAGTATGTTTTTAAACTGATGTAAAAGCCTAACTTTGCTAGATTAATCATCACTGCCTGTTCGTTGGGAGGATAACACTCACCCTCTAGCCTGAGGAGCACGGGTTACTTTAATTTGACTTGAAAAGACAGAATGGAAGTTTTTACTTTAATTAGTTCTGCATCCCATAGCTTTGTGTGAACTATAACATCTTGAGGTCTAATTATCCAACATGAAATGGTTGCAATTGCTAGAGGTTCTCTTCTAGTGATGGATAGTGAAGGCTGAGAAGAAAGGTAAGATGATCTGGCTATGTTGACTGAAAGGTTTTCTTCCCATATATAATGAGAAGTAAATTGCTATGTCTCACTCCTAGAACCACTGCATGCATATGAGAATGACAATCTGAATACAATACTGACTCACCCAATAATGCATTCTAATATTTACTAGAAACTGAGTTATGGAATACTTCTTCCCTATAAAAACTGTGTAAAGAGAGTTCTCCTTTGATACAAATAATGAAAGTGATCTTCATACCCATAAGACAACTTGCATGTGTGTATGTGTGTTTCATCATCATCTCTTCATCCATAGTGAAATGCCATTCTTGCGTTTGTCAACCACTTATAAGTCTCTCCGACGTTCTTGCTGATGTGTTTTTCGGGTAACAAATTATCTTAGATCAACACTCCCAATTTCTTTTCCTCTCTTCTTTTTGTGACTGTTTTCCCCACTAAATAATTGTGCATATATGTATTTGTAGATGTGGTAAACATGAGTTAAGGGTATGCTAATGTTGTCCTGCAGCCATTTTTGCTCGTATATGATTCAGTTTTTGATTCATGAATAAAATAAAATGCCTTTTAGCCTGGCTTCTAAACACAAGGTGAGGTTGCTCCACATTCACTGCTTTCATTTGGAAACACAGATATTTTCACAATATTTAAACACCAAGCTCTTGCTATTTTATTAATAGAATAGATTTTTAATCCCTCCTGAAAATATCTGCTTAGCAGCTTTTCTTTTTTTTTCCTCATTAACTTCAATATATCTTTTTTAGTGTAAAACTTTTACAAACCCATGAAGATTTGATTTTAGAAGGGGTATTATTTTTAGTATATTTTAGAACATTATTATAAGAAGATACCATTAGAGGCTCAATATGAAACAAATTAGTTTACCTAATCACAGATGTTTTTTACTTTTCTTGCTGGCTTTCCATTAGCAATTCTCATTTACAGTTGACACAACTGTCATATGAAATGAAAGCCTTGTAATTAGGATTATATATATTATATGTATTTTTTAAAATCATTATTATTAACCTAATCTGTGTGTGTGAGGAGTTAATCACTGCATACAGCATGGCACTAATAAAGTAACAGGTTATGTCAAGCTGTTCAACAAGTAAGGCAGTTATATCACGATTAATTTTGGCATCTGTAAGCTTTCTGCTTAGGCACAACATTAACCAAGCAAACTTTACTTACTTAAATGAAGAGTAAATGTCCACACATATAAATCTACCCAAAAAAGCAAACAAAGGGAATAAGGGAAAAGAAAACCATAGAGCAAGAGGACAGTGGAAAAGCAGAGGAAGAGGAAGGTAGGAAAGCACAACACATATCCTTAACATACGACATCCACCACACAACAACATTAAGTTCATACTTCCCGACCACCTCAATCTGCTCCTCTATTCTGCATCTATTCAAAATATGACCTGCTATGGATATAAACTACTTTTATACTGAGAATGATTTCAGAACCATCTCCTACCTTTTTACCTCTTATTACTATCTAGTCTTAGAATCATGTTCCTCTTGGGATTCTATACAAACTTGTGTGTTGTAATTGTACGAAAGGGAAATTTCCTCAGGTGTCAACAATGGTGCATTTGTCTACTGGTCTTCAGTGTGGTATTTCTGAAGCAGGGAGCTTGTCTCACCTTTATTCTTCCCGCAAGCTCTTTCTCCATCCACACTGGTCTACCCACTGACACACTGAAGGAAGTGCGACCAGATCTCATGTTTGGGCTGGAAGTTGTGTTGGTCTGCAAATGCACATTGTAACATAGTAACACGTTCCAATCGAGGTAACACAGGCTAAAGGAAGTCTGATATGTGTATTAAAATATGTTACACTGATTCTTGCTTCACTCAACATACTATTTCAGTGTAGCAGTAACATCTGATGCATATTTTACTTAAATCAATAAGACTCCAGCAGGGCTATATGCTATGCCACCCAACCATATAATTGATACTGTCACATGATATTATACTGTGACAGGTTTTATTCTACAATATAAATCATTAGTACAATGGAGATACTACAAGTGTGTTAAAAATAGTACTAATTATAAAATCATACATGTTGCTGATGCTGGATTATATTTCAGTGGTCATTTTATACATTGAAAACTGTGATAAGTAATGAAGCAATATTTACACTTTCAAATACAGGCAATGCTTCCATCTGCTAACAAAATCAAGATACAAGAAAAAATCAATAAACTAGCACCAATAAAATGTAGTCCCTTAAAATGACCAAAGCATGTGACAACAAGTGTTCTTGTGTCTTTAAAATATCAAGGTGCCCTTTCTATAATTTCAGCAGCACATGACAAGAGCTTAGTGCCAAAGACACTGATGTCAAAACAGATAAGTTTTGTTTTATGGAAAAGAAATATGGACACTTTGTATTCCATGCTTAGTGCATGTCACCTTCCATCATCAAAATCATTTACACTAAACAATCCAATAAGTAGTACTACCTTCAGCTATCATTACAAGAAAAAATATTTGTTGCATATTCATGAGCCTTTTTTTCTACAAAAAAAATATAAAACCACCTTTCCTCCCATTTTAATAAAACTTCCATTCCTTTATAAGTCTATAATAATTAATGGTCCCTTATGCACAGACGAGCCAAAGAAAGGTGAGAAACTTCGAGTATTTTCTAGTGCATCCTAGTTGCCCCCCCTCCTTTTTTATATTTAGCAATTCCATGCTAATTTAGTTACCTAAAAATTACATACGAGTTTTTCCATCAAACTTGTTATCAGTGATGATAAGCATATAGTGCCCATATATTCAAAGAAAGAGTATATGGCAGTTCTGTAATATAAGTGAGAACTTTCATATCAGCAGACACACGTATTTTAGAATTCAGTGTATTCATGCCCCCCTACCCCCACCCCCCCACCCCCCAGGACACCCACTGAAAGCTACAGGTGAATTAAAATCTGTGAATTGGTGAATAAATCATACATAGTAACAGTTTACTCACCATAACAAATGTCTAAAAAGGGAATAAGTGCATAACTTTGCAAATCATAATGAAAACTAAAATATGCACTATGCAGCCCTTGTTCATTACAGTAATAATTGAACATAAAAATGAGAGAAAACACTGCAGCATTGTTGACAAAAAGAGTTGCATCTACAGTTACATAACGCTAGAGTTATGCTATCATTGCACTGATGCACAGTACTTGTACATCAGGAACAGATAACTGGCCTGCTTTCTTGGGGACTATGATACCATCTCCCTAAATGCCCTTACACAATCTCTTCACAAAGTTATCTACAGTCCTCTACACACATTAGTAATTTTTTGTTTACACTTTGTTGGCTGTTATTGATGTACAATAGGTAATGTACATATAGAGAATGAATGCTTCCTCAGATTGACCCCTCGAAAACCATGCTGGTGGTGGCTCCAGATTGGCCCAAATTTCTGACTGCTGACTAGCCAGTTGGGCTATAGGGACAAGATGGCAGACAGTGATGAAACACACAAATAGTTCATCAGTCGGTAGAGACGCTGTCATTTTGATCATACTGCTGAGTCACCACATGACTAAGTCACTGAACTGGCAAGAAGTCTGCACTGCAGCAGTTCTTGAATGGCTGAGACTTTTGGCTGTTGATTAAGTAGCTGGTGTATACATAGTGTACAGTGACAAAAACTACTGGCAGGTTAGTGGCTGGCAGGAAACATTGCCATACTGATCACACAGCTGAGTTACCACATGATGAGTCAAACTGGGGAGGTGCCTGTGGCGGCTGATGGTGAGATGCCTGTGGGGGGCTGATGGAATTTTCCAAAAAGTTATTCAGTTACAGATATTCGTTTAAGGATGTTTTATATGTATTTGGTGAGTATATGTCACTCCGTTTCTGAGATATTTTGGCAACAGACAGACAGGCAAACAAACAAAAATAGATATAGAACAACAAAAACATAATTTCTCAGTAGTAGCAAGGCAAGCAATAATTAGTATAGTAATTGAGTAAAAGTATCCATTATATAGTATTGCCCATGCTTATGCCATTTGAAGAGATGTACAGCAGCTCAAATATTAGGATAGCGGCCTACTTTCACATATGTCTACAAAATGACAAAACAAGTTATTGAAGAAGGCTGTCGGTCAGCATGACACTATCCACACCTCTGCCTGAACGATCTCCAGGTGGGTAATTTGCCTCCCTAATTTCCTGTCTTTGGCATCAACAACTACAAGAACTTTGTGTTGATCAAGCAAAATCAGTATTGAAAAGGGAGCCCAGTGGCAACATAATTATCTTAAATGGTAGTTATGGCTGCACGACTATCATGAGTATTCAGGTTCTGCATCTATGGGTCTGGGGATATAATGGTATTCCATATTTAATTTAATTTCATGAAAAAGCCTATTCTTGAGATATCAGTATTAAATCAAGAATATATTTCTGTATACGTATTACAATGGGTCACATAATGAATAATGTATAGTCATTTCATATGTTCCTAAAGGGTGATGACTGTTTGTGCCCATTGCACTTGTCAACGAGACACTCTCCAGCATCCCACCCTAACTCTATGAGCGAAATATCACTGATGCCAATGATGGTAATGAGAAATGCCTACAAGTTGCTAAACTGCCTAAGCACATGCTGCAGGTGAATTGTGAAGCATTTGCTAAGCAATCTTGAAAATTAAATTAAACATGATAGGAGTGATAGGCCCATTATATGCATATTACATGACTGCCTCTCAAGATAGTGAAATGAATTAATGCACAAACAACACATATTCCTTGATGGCCTCTGCCAGTATATCAAGAATACCTAAAGTTTCAAGCCTCTCACTCTTCTATAATAACATAACTGGTGAGCTGTTATAAAGTTTTAACACTAAGCAAATATGGAGTTATTACTGAACTTTAATTTCTGAAGTTGAAAACTGCAGTGTCAAATTAATATTTGTGGAACAGCAAGGGTGCTTGAAAAATTAACAAAACTAAATATTATATTGAAACAGTACTATTTGTGTTGTGTTGTGATTCAAACTTCTTAATGTATGTTGAGATGCCAAGAATATAATAGAATATAAAAGTGCTAAACTGTCACCTAATTTTTCTATTATGTACTTCACTGCTTCTATACAACTGATACCAACACAACTTCAGACAATATAATGCACTACAAATTTAATATCAAGTCTCCAGCAAAATCAAGAACAACCAGACTTAAGGTCTGTTAATCAATTCATAGAGAAAAGCTGACCCTAGTTTCTGTACATATTACCACTGGAGAAACTGTCTCAGCATGCAAAAATGATCCAAAATTTTAACAACAGTTCAGCAGGGAGGAAATCTTACAGTGTATTCTGGAGTCTACAAGACTAGTTGGGCAACACCGTG
>NC_066520.1:12969708-13239708 GCF_024679095.1 Eriocheir sinensis
ACTACATATCTCTAGAGTTATAATGACCGAGATCCTAAAAAAAAAAAAAAAAGAAAAAAAAGTTCGACTTCCAATCCAAATTTCCGACAGCCTTGCAAACATCCTCAACACATCCTTCAGCTTATACTCTAGGCTCTCTTGGGATCCTTTGACAAAAATCTTATTCCTCTATTATGTTCCACGCCTCCTGGGTCACCTCTGGACCTAAGAGGCGGAGATGTGACCGGTGCAAGTTTTCCTCTATTTGTCTAAAACCTTGAAAACCTTCCACGAGCTCATGCCCATAATTTTGCGATGACATTATTCTACATTGTTCAGTCCAGTGGCAAACAGGAACAGGAGCCATAGACTTCTTGAGATACTGCAGGAGGCAAGACACGAAAAAAACGGGCTTTGTCGATTTGACTTTTTTTTTTTTCAGGAGCAGCATGTTGTGGCTAGGTTCTCTTGCCTGCCATAAATTTCTCTCTCTCTCTCTCTCTCTCTCTCTCTCTCTCTCTCACACACACACACACACACACACACACACACACACACACACACACACACACACACGAGCGCTCATAAAGTTCCCTCCTGAGCGGCTTTCTTACCATTAGCTCTGGACTTAATTAATCCTCGTAATTTTCTTTACTCTTTATTACCTATGCTCTGTTTCCTCGCCTTTTTCCTCTTTACTTCATTTTCACGTGCTCCTGCTTTCTCTTCCTTAATTAATAAAACTTCAATATTCATTTATGTATTCTCTCTCTCTCTCTCTCTCTCTCTCTCTCTCTCTCTCTCTCTCTCTCTCTCTCTCTCTCTCTCTCTCTCTCTCTCTCTCTCTCTCTCTCTCTCTCTCTCTCTCCTCTCTCCTCTCTCGGCCCCTTCCCCAAGTACCTCAGCCAGGCGGGCGGCGGGTCAGGGCGGGAAAGGTTAGGGGTGACCGTAATGGGAGCGAGGAACGAGGTGGCGCGCACAGCATACACAAACTCGTCTACGCGTGCACCTCTCATGAGCAATAACAGTCAATCCATGAACACATAGCTCTCTCTCTCTCTCTCTCTCTCTCTCTCTCTCTCTCTCTCTCTCCCCAACACACACACACACACACACACACACACACTACACAGTCATTCTCACGTCTATGCTAATGCCTCCCCTCCTTCCCCTCTGCCAGGAACACGCCGGCAAGGGAACAACACCCGCAAAGGGACGTGCTAGGGAAGAGGTTGGTAATGGATCCTATTTTTGTATACTCTGTTCGCGTGCTGTTTGAAACTCTGGGTCAGCGTCTGTTCCATCGCCCCGAGACACCCATTACAGACACCATGGGACCATTACCATGAACAGACAGTGATTATGCAGCCATTAACTTAATATTTCTGGAACCGACCCACAGCAATAAGGTCGGTATTCGCTTCTTCTGTCTCTCACATCAACTATTTCCAAAGGCCGAAAAGGAGATCAATCGGATTCTAATGAGTTTTTTTTTTAGGTTCAAGGTACAGAGGAAGGGTCAAACTACCACTAGGGTTATAAAACTACCCATGGAAATGACCCAAACTCTTACGAAAGCCTTTTTAAATATATAAGCTTGGACGACGAAATGTTTAAAAATATGGTCTTTCTCTTTCTCTCACCAATAAAACCACAACTCTCATAACACAATCTTGCCTCTATCACCACTATGCATCACCACAACCTCAACTATCTCACCATCCACTCTCCCCACTACCTCCATCACACACCCTCTCCCTCTCCCCACCCCCTGCACCGCCACTAAGTAAGGTTCCAGGACACGAGAGGCTTTGGGATAATATTGTATCGTGGGTTCCTGTGGCAGTTCCCTCGACCACAGGTTAAAGATGACCGGACAGGCGGCTAGCTGGCCCTCGCGTCGAACTCAGAAGAAGGGCGAAGGCGATAAGGGTGGGAGATAGTGATGACGATGATAGATTCCAGAAAGAGGAGAAAGATGATGACGTGCAGACTTTGATGACGACGACAGAGGAGGGATTAGAAAGACAATGGATACAAAAGACTGTCTGAGGACGCCCCCCCTCCCCCCCCTCACACACACACCAGTAAGAGGAGTCACATGTGCGTAAGAGGAAAGCCAGGTGAGCCGGGTTCATTAAGAGGCAGTCAGGTGGTTTGATCATTAGCGCTTCCCCAGTAACACAATGCACTGACAACAGGCATTCTAGAAGGGATCCTCGGGCGAATGACCCCAACCTTTTCTACAACAAGCACTCTCGTTACCTCGACCTGCGTGCGTGTGTGTGTAAGTATCTGTCTAATTTCCCCTCTTCGTCCCTTCCTCCCTTTCTTTTCACCTTTTCCCACTGCCTGCCAAGAAGAGGGGAGGAGGATAAAAATAGCAGGACAGGAAAAATAATAAAGGGCAAGGAATAAGGATCAACGTCGGCCCAAGATGAAAAGAAGGAAAAAGAATCAATAAGAGTTGCTTGGAGAGAGAGAGAGAGAGAGAGAGAGAGAGAGAGAGAGAGAGAGAGAGAGAGAGAGAGAGAGAGAGAGAGAGGAGAGAGAGAGAGAGAGAGAGAGAGAGAGAGAGAGAGAGAGAGAGAGAGAGATAGAGAGAGAGAGAGAGAGAGAGAGAGAGAGAGAGAGAGAGAGAGAGAGAGAGAGAGAGAGAGAGAGAGAGAGAGAGAGAGAGAGAGAGGAGGGGAGGATTTACTCAATGAATAAGTGGAAGCTACGGGAGGGAGGGAGGAGGAAGGGGAAAGGAGATAACGCAGGGGGGAGGGAGGTGAGAAATGAGGTAAAAAATAAGCGAAAAGAAGGAGCATGAAAGGAGAGAGTACAAAAGATATAGAGGGAACGAGGAAGACACGAAGCCTGGAGTCCCTTCCTTATGACTTTTTAATACTCTCTCTCTCTCTCTCTCTCTCTCTCTCTCTCTCTCTCTCTCTCTCTCTCTCTCTCTCACCTATCGGGCACCCGTCGTGTTTTACTGACGCCTCAAGACTGCATTGGTGGAGCAAGTGGAAGTACCTGTTCCACATACTATCTGGGGGCCTCTCTCTCTCTCTCTCTCTCTCTCTCTCTCTCTCTCTCTGCCACGCCTTTTGTTTGTTTACCTCTTCCTCCTCATCCACGAAGGGCGCCCTCCTGCTGCTGCCCCTCCTTATACGCCGTGCCCTATTTGCGTCCTCTCGTCTGCCCCTGTCCGCCCTTCTTCTTCAGCGTGCCCTAAATCTACTTTCTATTCACCCCGACTCCCCGTGTGTGTTTGTTTGTGTGTGTCCTTTCATGGCCTTTCATCGTCTAAATTTCGTGAACGCTTCCTGTCTTTCAAATATGCACCTTGCCAACCGCCTGCATTGTCAACTATTGCTAAAGGTGTTTCTTGTTATCTATAGTTTATGGCCTCTTCTTAATCCACTTATTTCTTGCTGTACGTGTCCTATATGCTTTCAGTGTTGCGGTTGGTGTTATAGCCGGTTCAATATCTGTGTTTATCTAGTTCCCTGATACCTGACAGATCGTGGTGTTCCCTTAATTGTTATGTGATTTGCCGCCAAGTTTGTTTCGTGTATTCTCAATTTTTCGTTCCTCATCATTTTCCAGCTTCGGTACTAGAGATAATATGGCCTCTTATTGTGTGGTGTTCCTTTATACAGTTTTGTTCGGAATATGATTACTTTTCGGCGAACTGACTTATGTAACCTGCCTCCCCCCCCCCCCTCCTCCTCCTCCTCCTCCTCCTCCTCTTCTCCTTAGCCCTGACAGAAAGCAGATCAGTTTCATGCTCGGGTCTGTTCCACGCACATCGCCTTCCTTCCTTCCTTCCTTCCTTTCTTCCTTCCTTCATTCCTTCTTTCCTTACCTAAGCTCTTCCTATCCCTCTCCATTACAACCCTCACTCTTATCTCTCATTTTTTGGCTACCACCAGACAGAAGCTCCTTGTCTCCTAATGCTTCCTCCAATCTGTCGTGCCTCGTCTAGTCCTACCACAGGCCACTAACAAACTTTCTCCTCTCTTCCCTTCTTCCTCTTGTAGTCTCTTTCGATCTCGTGTGTCTTGCTTTATCCTATCAACACTCAGTATCGGATTCTCCTTCTCTTCGTCTTCCTAATACCCCTTCCTACCTCCCGTGCCTTATATAATACTACCACACGTATTAGTAAGCTCTCTCTTCCCTTCTCTTGCTCCCCCTAATGCTCCTTCCCAACTCATGTGTCGTAGCCCTTAACGAGTTCTTATTTCTTCCCTTACTCTTCCTAACACCCTTTCCTACCTCCCGTGCCTTATATAATACAACCACACATATTAGTAAGCTCTCTCTTCCCTTCTCTTCCTCCCCCTAATGCTCCTTCCCAACTCATGTGTCGTACCCCTTAACGAGTTCTTTTCTCTTCCCTTACTCTTCCTAACACCCTTTCCTACCTCCCGTGCCTTATATAATACTACCACACATATTAGTAAGCTCTCTCTTCCCTTCTCTTCCTCCCCCTAATGCTCCTTCCCAACTCATGTGTCTTACCCCTTAACGAGTTCTTATTTCTTCCCTTACTCTTCCTAACACCCTTTCCTACCTCCCGTGCCTTATATAATACTACCACACATATTAGTAAGCTCTCTCTTCCCTTCTCTTCCTCCCCCTAATGCTCCTTCCCAACTCATGTGTCTTACCCCTTAACGAGTTCTTATTTCTTCCCTTACTGTTCCTCGTTCGTGCAGGTAGTCGCGGTTTGACCTTTTACGCGCGCTCTCTACTCTTCTCTTCCTCTTCCTAATACCTCTTCCAACCTCCTGTGATTGCTGTCTCCTCCTTTCCTCTTTCTCTTCCTAATATCCCTTTCTCCCTCCTGTTTTGACCCTTTGCGTGCTGTCTCTTCCTTTTCTCTTTCTCTTCCTAATATCCCTTTCTCCCTCCTGTTTCTGACGTGCTCTCTCTCTCTTCCCTTCTCTTCCTCTTCCTAATACCCCTTCCAACCTCCTGTGTTTCTTGTTTCTTGTGTCTCTTCCTTTCCTCTTTCTCTTTCTAATATCCCTTTCTCCCTCCTGTTTCTGATCCATTACGTGCTCTCTCTCTTCCCTTCTCTTCCTCATACCCCTTCCATCCTCTTCCTCTCTCTTCCCTTCTCTTCCTCCTGCTTCTAGTCCCACCTTCAAACCTACGTGCCTTACCCCATAACGAACTCTGTCTCTTCTTCTTCCTACCATAAAAGCCCCTCTTTCAACCTCCCATGTATGTCCCATTATGAACTTTACCTCTTCCTTCTAATCACTCTTCCAAAGCTCTGAGTCTCACTATTAACGACCTCACTTTCCCTTCTCTCCTTCCAGTGCCTTTCTTACAGTTCTACCATCACAACGCCAAACTATCGCTTCCCTTGTCTTTCCTTCTCCTCCTCCTCCCAGACAGTACGTGGGAGAAGCGCCTTTACCCGCATGACGAGGAGGCGGCGGTCCTGAAATAGCAAGGTGTGCATACTCTCCTACCAGGGCTGAGGGAGGGTAACAGGTGAGCAGGGATGGAGGTGCATGGGGGAGGGGGAGGAAGGGTGTGGAGCAGATGGATAAGGGTGGAGGGTGGATGGGGGCAGGTGTATGGAAGAGTGTGGGGATGATAGGGGAGAATATAGATAGATGGGTGGATAGGGTAAGGTGGAGAGTGGATGGAAAAGGATGGAAGAGTGGAGAAAGATGGGTGGAATAGGGACGAATGGAGAGTGAATAGAAGAGAGGTGTGAGAGTGGAGTGCTGAGAGGTGGATAGGGATGAGTGGAAAGTGGTTGGAAGAGGATGGGAGAGAGGGGAAAGCAGATGGAGGAGGAAGAGAAGGAGGAGGAGGAGGAGGAGGAAGAGAGGGTGGATAGAGGAGATAAGGGTAAAGACGATGGCACACAGACACCACCACCACCACCATCAACAACAACATCAACAACAACAACATCCAGCCAGACAGTCCTGCGGGGTGTGTTGCGTGAGCTGTGTGTGCGTGCGTGCGTGTGGCGAGGGGTAGGGCGGCGGTTGTGATGGAGGAAAGGGGCGTCGGAGAGGAGGGAGGGGAAGGGTACGGCGGATAGTTCTGTAGTAGTAGTAGTAGTAGTAGTAGTAGTAGTAATAGTAGTAGTAGTAATAGTAGTAGTAATGATGGTAGTAGTAGTTAGTGTTGATTGAGCCCCAAACCACCATTACCACCGTCACAACTACCAGCATCACCAGCACCACCACACCCAAGCAGACACGCAGCGAGGCAGACAGACAATGATCGACGGTTTATACGCACTCATCGCCCTTTAACTGATGACATACATGTGGCAACCAGGAGCCGGCAGAGCAACAGGCTTTAGACACACACAAAAAAAGGGAAAGAGATACACTCCATACGAGCTTCCTTACCCTCCGCCCCTACCCTTCACCCCCTCCCTCCTTACCTTCTCTGTGCTTCCCCTTCCCCCCCCTCCCTCCCCTGTGGCATATTGCGCTGTATTTCCACCTTGGGCATTAGGGTATTGGCTAAGTCGAATCTGATTGGCTGGGTTGGGGGAAGAGAAGGAGGAGGGCGAGGAGGATAAGAAGAGGAAGAGGAAGGGAGGTAAAGAGGAAGTGTGTCAGGGAAGGGCGGGGAGGTAGGCGAAAGGAAAGGCGGTCGGAATGAAAAAAAAAGAAGAAAAAAAAAAGTAGGAAACAGGTGAGAAGAAAAATATACTATCCGAAAAAGAAGGAAAAAGGGAGAAAACAAACATACATTCGCAGCGGCGCCAGTGGTATGTGTGTGTGTGTGTGTGTGTGTGTGTGTGTGTGTGTGTGTGTGTGAGAGAGATAATGATTACGTTTACTGAACACCTGCCTTGCTGAGAGCTTATTAATATTTAAGAGTAACCTATATCCTCCATTAATGTAGCTGAAACAGATTAACCGTGTGTGTGTGTGTGTGTGTGTGTGTGTGTGTGTGTGTGTGTGTGTGTGTGTGTGTGTGTGTTCATTCACCCCATTAACAAGTCATAAATATACTTTACAAAATCATCATTAGCATTTCGACCTTGGAAAAGAAACTACATATATAAAAAAATCTACGCTAAATATCCGTAACTCCGGGCTAATTAAGGGCAGCACACATTTCTAATTACATTTACGAAACACACACACACACACACACACACACACACACACACACACACACACACACACACACAGCCCCGGGGTGAGCACATCGCACGTAAACAGCAAGACAAATCATCAAACAAACAAACCCTGACCCAGCCTCATCCCCCGGGGCGCATCCATAGCCTCGCCGCCCTGTCCAAACACATCCACACACGCCCCTCTCGCCCCTGTCACCACATTCACACATTCTTCCATCTACACATTCTAAATATTCTCCGCACATTCTACAAACACATATTTTCTATCCACAAGTCTATATTCTGTCCAAACACATTTATATTACATCCAAACATCTATAGTCTATCACACATCTATATTCTATCCACACATTCTATCCAAACACATCCATATTCTATCCATACATCTATCCAAACACATTCACATATTCTATCTACTCTGCACACATTCTATATCAACACATTCACACATTCTATCAACCTGCACCTATTCAATCCATTTATTTACACATTCAATCCAAACAGATGCATTCATTCTCCTCTCCCCGTCTTGCCAACACATCCATCTCTCTTCCACGTCAACATATCCACGTCTAATCCACATATACTCTTCTCTTTTCGTCAATATGTCGGTCCCTACTCGTTTATATTTATCCTCCTCCTCCTCCTCCTATTCTTCCTACTCGAGCCGACGTATCCATTCTAACTACTTCACCATTCCGACATATTCACCAATTTTCATTTTCATATCAACTGCTACTCACCCTTCCTTCTCCTTCCTTCAGACGTACCTTAACCTTCCCTTCCATTCCTTCTTCCTTCTGATGTATCCAACGCTCTTTTCCTTTTCGACGTATCAACTGTTCCTCCTCCTTCCGAAATATTTCATCCTTCTTTTCCTTTCCTTCAGATCAACCGTTCCTTCCCTTCCTTCACCCTTCTTCTGTCACACACCCACCTTTAATTTCCTTCATACCGACCATTCGTTCACTTCTCTCTCCCTTCTCCCGACACATCCACCCTTCTTTTCCTTCCCTTCCGACATACTTGCATCTTTCTTTTCCTTCTCAACATAATCTTTCCTCCTCTTCCTTCTCCTTCCGTACCACTCGTTATATGTTTACGTGAGGGAGAGAGTAATGCATGTGCGGTAAGGTGGCAGGAGACAGGTGTAGGTCAGGTGTAGCACGGCACACCTGACACGTCTTGTATACACCGCCCGTGCCAGGTTTGAGGTCGGTATTCTCAGACGCGTTTGACATAAGGCAACACATGTTTCCAAAGTTCACAAAAGGAGATTATTCGTGGTTCTCATAGGTGTTTTTCATATTCACGGTGCAGAAGCCTTGTTAAACTATCACTAGGCTCATAAAACTACCCATGGATATACCTACACAACCTCTACGAAAGCCTTACGTGGGTGTGTAAGGGTAATATTTTTAAACATTTCTGCGCCCAAGAACACGTAATTTACTAGTCTTTCGTGGGAGTTTACGGCATTTCCAGGGGTACTTTTATGACCCTGGTGGTAGTGTGAGCCTTCTTCTGTACCGTGAACCTAAAAGAACACTCATTAGAACTCGATTAAGCTCCTTTTTTGGCCTTTGGAAATAGTTGATGTGAGGGGTGGGAGCATCTGACAATACCAACCTTAGTAAGCCCCGAATGAAGGAGAATATGGGTCTAAGCTTCCTTCTTTCTCATCTCTTGATACCTTCCCGCTAGGCCTTAACCACGAACACACACTAAGGCCGCGGAGATACATAATAATGCCGTAGATTAGGAATAGTCCCGTTATGATGTATCCTGCTCCTTATACCATATACACGTCTTTCAGTATAGATTCCTCCACCCTTCTCCACACAAGTTATTTCACACCCTTCTGGTTTCCACTTGTCATCCTCGCCTTCTTGCAGCTCTCCCCTCTCCAATACATGCTGCCCGTTACGATGTCTGATTTCCATTTAGACATCTTTAGGTATAGATTCCTCCACCCCATTCCACATAAACTATACCTTTCTTGATCCCACCTGTCATCCACTTCTTGCAGCTGTCCCTTCTCCAATATATTCTTTCCCTTATACCATTTCCACATCTTTGAGTATAGATTCCTCCACCCCATTCCACATAAACTATTCCATACCTTTCTTGATCCCACCTGTCATCCACTTCTTGCAGCTGTCCCCTCTCCAATATATTCTTCCCCTTATACCATTTCCACATCTTTGAGTATAGATTCCTCCACCCCATTCCACATAAACTACTCCATACCTTTCTTGATCCCACCTGTCATCCACTTCTTGCAACTCTCCCCTCTCCAATATATTCTTCCCCTTACCATTTCCACATCTTTGAGTATAGATTCCTCCACCCCATTCCACATAAACTATTCCATACCTTTCTTGATCCCACTTGTCATCCACTTCTTGCAACTCTCCCCTCTCCAATATATTCTTCCCCTTACCATTTCCACATCTTTGAGTATAGATTCCTCCACCCCATTCCACACGAGCACACAAGCCACTCCACACCTTTCTCGCTCCCACTTGTCATCCTCTTCCCCTTGCACCTCTCCCCTCTCCAATATAAGCTAGTACCCTCTGCCTCATCTTTCGCCTCATAGCTTGTCTTCCCTCGCCCTCTCCGCCCCTTCTTTAATCAGCGAGGCTCCCCGTCCCTTGCCAAGACCAACATCCCTGGCAACATCAACACCACAATAGCCTCTTGCTGCCGGGTGAGTAGGCATTCAGACAGCGGTGTGCCTCCCAGCTATAGCCACCTGCCAGACCGACGATGCTCAACAATAGAAACGAGTGACTGTTCCGAGGAGTGGAAAGGGTTAACACAAAACAATAACAAACCCATAATAAATAAAAATAATAAATAAAAATCCTCTTCAGCCTGTCCAGCCTTCTCTTAAGATGCTGCAACTGTGTAAAGACGTTAAGCTTGATAGCATACTCATGTCTGTGTTGTTGTTGTTGTTGTTGTTGTTGTACAGTAAAGAAAGCAGCTCAAGGGCAAAAAAAAAGTAATAATGAGGGAAAAAAAGCCCGCTAAACACTGCCCCTGTATATATATAAAAAAGTTTAGAAGAGTTTTTGTTGTTGTTGTTGTTGCTGTACAGTAAAGGAGGCAGCTCAAGGGCAAAAAAAGTAATAATGAGGAAAAAAAGCCTGCTAAACACTGCCCCTGTATAAATAAATAAAAAGGTTATGAAGAGTTGTTGTTGTTGTTGTTGTTGCTGTACAGTAAAGAAAGCAGCTCAAGGGCAAAAAAAGTAATAATGAGGGAAAAAAGCCTGCTAAACACTGCCCCTGTATAAATAAATAAAAAGGTTATGAAGAGTTGTTGTTGTTGTTGTTGTTTTGTTGTTTTTTTATTGCTGTGGGCTGGCGCTGCTCCTTAAAATGCGGGGAAGGCAAATTAAGTTTTTTTTTACAAGACTCTTTTTCTTCCCCTTCCTACACACACACACACACACACACACACACGCACACACACACATGCTGTTGTTGTTTTCTCGTGTATCATGTAACGCCGTGTTCACCGCTGGGGGCTCACATGTCACTTCATTAAGACGCCGCTCTCACCACCACCACCACCACCTGTCATTACCACCACCATTATCATAACACCACGAACAACAATAATGATAATAATAAAAAACTAAACACCCATCATCATCATCACCATCCTCATTATTATTGTTACTATCCTTATTATTGTCATTATTATCATTGGTATTGTTGTTGTCGGCAGTTGTTGTTGTTATTATTGTTATCGTAAGTGTTATTGTGGGAGCCAAGTTGCTGATCCTCCTTGATCCTGCGGGAATGGAGTTTTCGAAGGCGTATTGAGAGAAGGGCGCAGAGAGGAAGGAAGGAAATAGGAATAAACAAAAAAAGAAATAGGAAAAAAAAGAAAGTAAGGAAAAGAGGCGTATTGAGAAAAGGGCGCAGAGAGGAAGGAAGGAAATAGGAATAAACAAAAAAAAAGAAAAAGGAAAAAAAAGAAAGTAAGGAAAAGAGGCGTATTGAGAAAAGGGCGCAGAGAGGAAGGAAGGAAATAGGAATAAACTTGGGAAAAAAAGAAAGGAAGGACAACAAAGAAGGAAAAAAAAGAAGGATGAGAAGGAAATACGTGAGAAAAAATAAACGAGTGAAGGAAACGAAAAAGAATGAGAAACGAGGGAAGGAAGCAAGGAAGGAAGGAATGAAATAAGGGAGAAAAAATGAAGGAAATTAAGAATAAAAGAATTAAGTAAGTAAGTAAGGAAGGAAGGAATAAAGAAAGGAAGAAGGAAGGAAGGAAAGAAAAGAAGGAGAAGGAAAAAAGAAAGGAGGGAAGGAAGGAAGGAAGGAAAAAAGAAGGAAGAAAAGAATAAAGGAAAGAAGGAAAGAAAGGAAGTAGAAGGAAAAACGAGAGGAAGGAAGGAGGGAAGTAAGGGATGATTGATTGACAGGGGGAGGGGGGGGGGGGGGTCGTACTTAGGAAAGGCCCGTATTTTCCAGAACAATCACTTTTCTTCTCGCTAAGTTCGTGGAAAGGGAGGAGGAGGAGGAGGAGGAGGAGGAGGAGCAGGAGGATGAGGAGTAGGAGAGAGGAGGAGGAGGAGAGAGAGAGAGAGAGAGAGAGAGAGAGAGAGGGGGGGGGGGGGGCAGTTAAGGGAAATGATGAGGTGAAAAGATATGAAAGAGTAAATCAATCACTCTGCTCCTGTTTCCTCGCCCCTCCCTAGTCACTGCAGAGGAGGTGGGGGGAGGAGGAGGAGGAGGAGGAGGAGGAGGAGGAGGAGGAGGAGGAGGAGGAGGAGGAGGTATAGGGTGCAGAAAAATGGATGCACTCTATCATCCATCAAGCCATATTTTTCCTTTCCACTTATATCGCTTTACCAAGGTGGAGGAGGAGGAGGAGGAGGAGGAGGAGTGAGAAAGAGGAGGAGAAGGAGGAAGAGAGAGAGGAGGAGGAGGAGGAGGAGGAGGAGGAGGAGGAGGAGGAGGGAAGACAGAGAAGGATTGTATCTTCGGCTATTTTGGGTCGGATCACCTGAGCTCCTTCCCCTAACAACCTCCACATCCACTCGACGCTGCTCCCCCGTCACTCACACACACACGCACACACACACACACACACACGTAGGAAGGACACGTAGTAGTAGTAGTAGTAGGAGGAGGAGGAGGAGGAAAGGTGTAGAAAGAGGTAGAGGTGAAGTCCTATACCTCTCTCTCTCTCTCTCTCTCTCTCTCTCTCTCTCTCTCCCACAGATCCCTAAGTTTTAAAAGGACCGTGTTGCGTCTGAAAAGAGAGAGAGAGAGAGAGAGAGAGAGAGAGAGAGAGAGAGAGAGAGAGAGAGAGAGAGAGAGAGAGAGAGAGAGAGAGAGAGAGAGAGAGAGAGAGAGAGAGAGAGAGAGACCCACCACCACCATCACCACCTGTTTAATTGTCTCCCTGCCTGCTTGCTACCCTGCCCCGCCCTGTTCCTGCTGGTGGTGGTGGTGGTGGTGGCCAGGGTACGAGTGAGGGAGTGGCAGCAAAGATAGGAGGAGGAGGAGGTTTGGTGGTGGGCTTTGTTTTGGTTGTAGCGGTGATGATGGTGATATGGTGGTGGTGAAGGTATGTTTGTTTGTTAGTGGTGGTGATGGTAGTGGTGGTTGAGGTGGAGAGCAGGTTCGTTAGTGGTGATGGTTGAGGTAGTGTTTGTTTTGGTGATGGTGGTGGTGAGTATGTTAGGATGACAGATGAGGTGTTTCTTCAGGTTATGGTTGTGGTTGGTTGAATAAGAGCGAATGATAAGGTACTCTGGTCAGTTAGCGAAGGAGTAGTGGTAGTGATGGTAGTGGTGGTGAGGGTGAGAGCAAGTTCGTTAGTGGTGATGGTTGAAGTAGTGTTTGTTTTGGTAATGATGGTGGTGGTGGTGGTGGTGGTGAGTATGTTAGGTTAGAGGGTGGTGGTGATAGATGAGGTGTTTCTTTAGCGAATGATGAGGTAGTCTGGTCAGTTAGTAAAGTAGTGGTAGTAGTTCTGGTAGTGATAATGGAGGTAGCAGTGGTAGCAGCGATGGTGGTAGTTGTGGTGGTGGTGGTGGTGGTGATAACAAAACTCGGAGGGATAGTGATGATTGCGATAATAACAAGGGTAATAGTGGACATACAGACGCGAAAGAGGGGCACAGATGGAGTTATTAAGAAGTAATGGTGATGACAGAACTTGTGGAGGGGCTGTGGTGGAGATAATGAGTGGGATAAAACAAGAGATGGAGCTATTAGGGGCGAGGGTCATGGTGGTGGTGGTGGTGGTGGTGGTGATCAGAGGTTTTTGGGTGGTGATGATGATGATGATGATGATGATGATGGTGGTGATACAAGATGTGGTAAGATAGCGATAACGAGAGAGAGAGAGAGAGAGAGAGAGAGAGAGAGAGAGAGAGAGAGAGAGAGAGAGAGAGAGAGAGAGAGAGAGAGAGAGAGAGAGAGAGAGAGAGAGAGAGAGAGAGAGAGAGAGAGAGAGAGAGAGAGAGAGAGAGAGAGAGAGAGAGAGAGAGAGGATGCATGGCAGACACAATTGCACATTCAGAATTTAGCGTCTGTTGTGAATACTGATTGATGGTGTTGGTGATGGCGGTGGTGATAGTTGTGGTGGTGGTGGTGGTGGTGGTGGTGATGGTGATGGTGATGGTGATGGTAGTTGCAGTTCATGACGTGACTAGGACCATTTACCTCCCCGCCCCCCTTTCTCTCTCTCTCTCTCTCTCTCTCTCTCTCTCTCTCTCTCTCTCTCCCAAAACGTGATGTGATGTGGATGACAGGTGGTCTTTTCAGCGGCTCATCCCTGGCTCTGGTGAGGAAGGGAGGCGTGGGCGAGGTGGGAGAATGGCCGAGGAGGTAGGAGACAGGAGGTTTTATAGGGATAGGAAGCTGAGGAAGACGGGCTGAAGAAGGGAAGAGAGAAGAGATGGAGAAGTGGAGGAAGGCGAGGTTGGGTGGCGGGTTAGGGATAGGAAGATGGGCTCAAGAAGGGAAAGAGATTTGGAGGGAGGAGGAGAAGGGGAGTAAAGGTGAGGGGGATGCTGGGGAAGACGGACTGAAGAAGGGAAAGAGAGAAAGGACAGAGAAGTGGAGAAAGGCGAGGTGGTGGTGATGGGGGAGGGACAGTAAGGGTAAGAAAGAGAGAAGGGAAAGAAAGTGGAAGAAGGCGAGGTGGTGGTGTGTATGTGGGAGGTGGAGAGCAAAACAAAGAGAGAAGGGAAAGATAAGTGGAGAAAGGCGAGGTGGTGGTAGCGTCGGAGGTGGAGAGTAAAACAAAGAGAGAAGGGAAAGATAAGTGGATGAAGGCGAGATGGTGGTGATGGGGAAAGGAGAGCAAGGGTAAGAAAGGGAGAAGGGAAAAAGAAGTGGAGAAAGGCGAGGTGGTGGTAGTGTCGGAGGTGGAGAGTAAAACAAAGAGAGAAGGGAAAGAGAAGTGGATGAAGGCGAGATGGTGGTGATGGGGAAAGGAGAGCAAGGGTAAGAAAGGGAGAAGGGAAAGAAAGTGGAAGAAGGCGAGGTGGGAGGTGGAGAGTAAAACAAAGAGAGCAGGGAGAGAAGTGGAAGACGGCGAGGTGGTGGTGATGGGGGAGAGAGAGTAAGGGTAAGGAAGAGAAGGGAAAGAGAAGAGGAAGGCAGCGGGGGTCTGGGAAAGGGAGGGAAGGGTAGGGATGAGGGAGACACTGTGGAAATGATGAGGGAAGAGAGAGGAGGGAGGAGTAAACAGGAGGAAAGGTGGAATGCAGAAACCAGATGCAGGGAACAAGAACAGTATAGCGAGGAAGACCAGGAACGGAGGACACTAGAGGGGGAAAGAGAGAGAAGCTACGCCCATATGACAGGGGAGATATGTGAGGAGGGAACGGAAGGGCAGAGAGAAGATGTAGGTAAGGAATGGGAAGACGGGGATTAATTGGGTACAGAAAAGCGAGTGAAAGAAAATAATATAGTGTTGGGAGTAGAAAAGGCAGGGATGGGCCAGGGGAAAGTCAGAGAGGGGAAAGAAGGGAAGGATGAGATATGGGCAAAGGGATGAGGAAGAGCAAAAAAGGGGAGATAAAGGAGGAAAGAAGGAAATGAAAGAGGAGGGAAAGAGGTAGATTGAGAAAGGAAGGGAAAGGATGGGAATAGGAGAGAAAGGAAGGGAATAGGAGAGAGAGAGAGAGAGAGAGAGAGAGAGAGAGAGAGAGAGAGAGAGAGAGAGAGAGAGAGAGAGAGAGAGAGAGAGAGAGAGAGAGAAATGGACCATAAAAAGTGGAGTGAAGGCTGAATGAGGGAATGAAGAGTTTAAAGGAAAAATAACGAGGAGATAAACACGACAAATAGATCAAGGAAATGAGAAAAGTAAACGAGAGAGAAAGAAAACGAATGAGAAAAAGTAATCGACAGAGAAAGAAATGCAAGCGACCATTAAAGCGCTGAGGAGGGAAGGAAAGAAGGCAAGAAGGAAGGCAAAGGAAAGGAAGGAATGAGGGAAAGAATGAAAGGAGAGCGAGAGGGAATAAAAATAAGCAAGTGAAATATATCAACAGAAGAAAGGAAGGAAAGAAGAGAAAGGAGAGGAAATGAAAGAAAAAAGGACAGAAGAAAAATGATACGGGGAGAAATAAAATAAAGAGAATTGAAAATGAATATGAGAAGTAAAATGCAAGAAGGGGAGGAAGGGAAGGCAGGAAATGGACACGAAAGGAAGGAAAAAGAGGCAAAGTTACATAAAGACAATAAAAAAAGGGAGGAGGGAAGACAGGAAGAAAGAAAAAATGAAAGAAACACAAGCAAATAAAAAAAAGAATAATGGAAAGGGAGGAGAGGGAGAGAAATAAAAAATGAAATGAAAAAAACAAGAAAAAAACTAAAGAAATTAAAGAAAGGGAGGAAGGACAGTAAGGAAGACATAGAAACGAACCCGAAGGAAGAAAGAAGAAAGAAGAAAGAAAGAAAGAAAGGAAGGAAGGAAGGAAGAAAGAAAGAAAGGAAGGAAGGAAGGAGGCAAAGAAGGAAGAAAGGAAGGTGAGAACAAATTAACAGACATGTCTAAATGATTGCCTTTTGCAGGGTCTTTCTACACTCTCTCTCTCTCTCTCTCTCTCTCTCTCTGGATAAAGTTTCTCACTGGTGTTGCTTCTCACCCCGCCACGACAGTCCTTATTAGAGGTGTCTTGTGCTTTCTGAGTGTAGGGAGACGGTAGGGAGAGGAGGGGGGCAAGGAGGAAAGAAGGGAGCGAGGGGGGAAGTGGCAGAGGAAAGGGAAGGAGGGTGAGGAGGAGGCTGCGGAGGAAAGAGGGATGAGGACAAGAAAGCACTAAAGAACGATCGAGAGGGAGGAGGAAAAGGTGGAGGAAGTGGGGACAGCGAGCACGAGAGTTGTGTTGCAAGATGGATTGAGGCGAGAAAGGGGAAAAAAAAAGACGAAAGATATAATGGAAGGAATATGTAGGAAGGGAAGGAGGGAGAATGGGAAGGAGAGGGAGAATGGGGGGAAGGGTAGAGAGGGAGGAACGGAATAAGAATAAATATGGAACAGAATAAGAATAAATAAATGAGTGAAAGAAAAACGTGATAAATAAATGGAAAGAATATATAGGAAGGAATGGAGAATGGGAGGGAGGGAGAAGAGGAGGGGAGAAACGGAGGAAAATATGAGAACATGCAAATATGAGTGAATGAAATGAATGAAAAACGCAATAAATGAAAGGAAGAAATATAGAGGGAGGGAGAATATAAAAAAAGAGGGAGAAGGGGAGCGGCGAGAGAGAGAACAACAAATTAAAAAAAAAGAAAACAGGAGTAAATAAAATACGTAATAAATAAATGGAAGGAATATGCAAAGGAGGGGAAGGAAAATGGAAGGGAGGAAGAAGAGGAGGATAGACAAACAAGAGTAAGACCAAATATAAACACGAATAAATGTATAGAGAATGGGACGAGAAGAGGAAGATGCAGAGGGAGAAACAGAGTAAGAGCAAATAAATACGAGGATGGAGAATGGAAGAAGACGAAGATAGAGATGGAGGAAGAGAGAAACAAAAACAAATGAACACGTGTAAATGTATCTATGTCTACGTAAATAAGGGGTAGAAGGGGACGAAAAAGGGTGAAGAACCAGGTTATAAAAATAGAGTGAAACAGAGATAAGGGAGTATACAAAGCCTTAAAATAGAGCAGATAAGGGAGAAGGTGAAAAGGGAGAATGAATAGGAGGAAAACTAATAATATACGTGGACACAAAAATAACGGAGGGAAAGAGCAAGGGAGGGAAGGGAAGAGATGAAATATAAAACAGGAACAATATAAAAAGTAAATAAATACGGAGAAGTAAGTAAAGGGGAGGATAATTTATGAGAGGGAAGGAAGAAAGGAAGGACGGAGGGGCGGGAAGAAGGGTCGAGGAAGGAAGGAGGAACCAGAAACGAAAGGAATGATTAGGAAAGAAGGAAGGAAGGAAGGGGAGAAGGACCCAAAAAGAAGGAAGGGGGCAGGAAGGAAGGAAAGAGAGAAAGAGGGAAGGACCAGAAACAGAAAGGAGAGAAGGAAGGAAGGATCAGAGAAACGAAGGAAAGAAGGAAAGGGGGAAGGAAGGAAGGAAAGAGAGAAAGAAGGAAGGACCAGAAATAGAAAGGAGAGAGAAGGAAGGAAGGATCAGAGAAACGAAGGAAAGAAGGAAAGGGGGAAGGAAGGAAGGAAAGAGAGAAAGGAAGGAAGGACCAGAAACAGAAAGGAGAGAAGGAAGGAAGGATCAGAGAAACGAAGAAAAGAAGGAAAGGGGGAAGGAAGGAAGGAAAGAGAGAAAGGAAGGAAGGACCAGAAACAGAAAGGAGAGAAGGAAGGAAGGATCAGAGAAACGAAGGAAAGAAGGAAAGGGGAAGGCAGGAGGGAAGGAAGGATGGGCAATGGTATAAAGTTTGCCCCCTCCCCCCCCTTCCCCCCTCCCCCCAGGTCAAGCGTCGCCATGGTAACCAGGACGCTGATGGCCCACGTAATTATATGCTTCCTTCTTGACCCTCCGTGACCCCCCACAACTGGCCTTCTTATGACCCCTACCACCCTACCCCCCCCCTCGCGGCGCCCGGCACACACACCACCCTGGCACTCCTTAAATCTTCAACACCCACCACCACCACCGACTCTCCTTCCTCATACCCTCAACACCAACCACCACTCCACCACCACCACCACCACCACTAACTCTCCCTCCCTCCTTCTTGCCTCACCACCACCACCACCACCACCACGCGCGTTCACCCACCTTTAACTAAACTTGACCGAACACACACACACACACACACACACACACACACACACACACACACACACACACACCTATTCATTACCCACACCTGGCTCTCTTACCTTGACTCTTTACCCCCTCCCCCACTCACCCACCGCCTTCCTACCCTCCTCCTGCTCTCCTCCGTCACTATCATCACTGTAATGCGTGTGTTCTGCTGCCGCCGGATTAATGCCTTCACTCAGCCTTGTCATGTGCTCGTCTGTTTCTATCCCTTTCGCTGTGGATTTCCTGATAATCTTCTAATCGTTCCTTAAGTTCAGTTTTCAATCTGTAAGGTGTCTGTTTGTCTGCCCTGTTGTTGTTGTTGTTATTGTTGTTGTTGTTGTTGTTATTGATGTTTTTATGGTAGTGGTGGTGGTGGTATGAGTAGAAGAAGGAGTAGAGTAGAAGGAGTAGGAGGAGAAGCAGTAGGAGGAGAAGGAGTAGGAGAAGGAAGAGAAGGAGTAGGAGGAGAAGGAGTAGGAGTAGAAGGAGTAGGAAGGAGTAGAAGGAGGAGGAGGAGGAGGAGGAGGAGGAGGAGGAGGAGGAGGAGGAGAAGGAGTAGGAGGAGAAGGAGTAGAAAGAGAAGGAGGAGGAAGAAGACGAGGAGGAGGAGGACAACTAGAAAACAAGGAAAATCTTTTGTTGTTATTGCAGTTCATCATCTTTCTTTTCCTTCTTCTTCTTCTTTTCCTTCTTCTTCTTCTTCTTCTTCTTCTTCTTCTTCCTGTATACCTGCATGGCGTGTCCTCCCGTCATGCTCACCGGACATCACTTTAGCCGCCTTACGCAAAACCCGCTTTGCATAACTGGCCTACCCACGTCCATTGATTTTCCTTCACCGCCGTCCACAGCAGCAGCCAAACGTATTATGCTTGACCTCGCCACCCTCAGGCACCTCACCCCTGCGATATACTGCTTTCCTACTGCACCTCTCCCTTACTTTCCTCTATGTTTTGTTTTCTTTCAGCGTATATCATTTTCTTTAATCTTTTTTTTTCTATATTCTTTACCTTTTTCCTTTCCCTTTTCTCCTATACTCCTTTCCTTCCCTTTCTTTGCCTGCTTTCCTACTGCACCTCTCCCTTACTTTCCTCTATGTTTTGTTTTCTTTCACGTATCTCATTTTCTTTAATCTTTTTTTTTCTATATTCTTTACCTTTTTCCTTTCCCTTTTCTCCTATACTCTTTTCCTTCCCTTTCTTTGCCTGCTTTCCTACTGCACCTCTCCCTTACTTTCCTCTATGTTTTGTTTTCTTTCACGTATCTCATTTTCTTTAATCTTTTTTTCTATATTCTTTACCTTTTCCCTTTCCTTTCCCTTTTCTCCGATACTCGTTTCCTTTTCCTTTTCCTTTCTTTGCTTTTCCTTTCCTATCCTTTCCTTTCCCTTTTCTCCTATACTCTTTTCCTTTTCCTTTCCTTTCCTTTCCTATCCTAACCTTTCCTCTTTTTTCCTATACTGTTTTCCATTTCAGCCTCTCCCTTCCTTTTCTTTCCTCCAATACATTTTTTTCTCCTTCTGGGTATCTCCTTTTTTTCATCTTTTTCCTATACTCTTCATTTCCCTTCCTTTCCTTTCCTCTTTTTCGTAGTATATCCTTTTCCTTTTCCACCTCTTCGTTCCTTTCCCCCGCTATATTTTTCTATTTCTGTATTTCTCCTTTTTTTCCTCTTTTTCCTGTACTCTTCCTTTTCCTTTTCTCTCCTTTCCTCTTTACATATAATCTTTTTTCTTTTCAACCTCTCCCTTCGTTTTCTTTCCTCCGATATATTTCTTTCCTTCAGCATATCTCCTTTACTTTCCACTTTTTCCTATATTTTTTTCTTTTCCTTTCCTTTCCTTTTTTCCTATGCTCTTTTCCCTTCCTTTCCTCCGATATATTTCTTTCCTTCAGCATATCTCCTTTACTTTCCACTTTTTCCTATATTTTTTTCTTTTCCTTTCCTTTTTTCCTATGCTCTTTTCCCTTCCTTTCCTCCGATATATTTCTTTCCTTCAGCATATCTCCTTTACTTTCCTCATCTCTCCCTCTCTTCCTTTCTCCACTCAGACATGCGGTTATTATGATTGTTTTTTCTTTCTCTTATTTCTTTATCTATCTCTTCTTCGTTTCCTTCTTTTTCCCTCCTTCCCTTTCTTCCTTCAAATATTTAGTTAGACTGCCTTCTCTCTCCTTCTGTATCTTTCTTTTTCCCTTTCCCACTCTTCCTCTCTTCCTTTCTTCCCTTCAAACATGTGGTCACTTTTCTCGTCTTCTCTTTCCTTTGCATCTATTTTGTTTTCCTTTTCTTCTCTTCCTTCTTTTCTTTTAAACATGTGGTTATTATGATTTCCTCTTTTCTTCTGCATCTGCACCGCCTCCTTCTTCTCTCACTCCCTTTCCCTTCCTCCCCTTCCTCTCTTTTTTCTTTCAAGTTTGTGGTTTAAATTATTACCAGTCTTCGCTGCCCTTCTCTGTCTCTCCCTTTACTTTCCCGCCCTCCTTCTCTTCCCTCCTTCAAGCTTGTGGTTAAATGGTTGCCTGCTTTATCTTCCCCTTTCTCACCTCCTTTCCTTTCCTTCTCTCCCTTCTTTTCCTCCCTCAAGCTTGTGGTTAAATGGTTGCCTGATTTCTCTTCCCCTTTCTCACTTCTCCTTTCCTTTCCTCCTCTCCCTTCTTTTCCTCCCTCAAGCTTGTGGTTATTATAATTGTCGTGTCATCCTTTTCTGCATCTTTTTTTCCCCCTTCCTCTTCTCCCTCTCTTCCCTTCTTCTCTCCAGCTTGTAGATAAATGACTGTCTACTCTTCTCCTTTCTGGTTCCTCTCCTTTCCTCCTTCAAGCTAATGATTAAATAGTTACCTGCCTTTTCATTCCTTTTCTAGCCTTCCATCCCCAACCTGCAACTTAAGGCTCCATTCCCCCTTCCCCTCCTCACTCCTTACACCCTCACTCGCACGACTTTCCCCTCATACCCTTGTCCTCACCTTATGCACACCGTAAATCAATTAGTCTTTCCTTCCTCCTCCTTTCCCCCTCCCCCTCCTCCCCCTCTCCACATCTCTTACGTAACTTTAGCCTCTCCCACCTCCCTCTCCTCCTCCTCCCCAGCCTGCTTCACAGGCTAACTCCCAGCCTGCCTCACAGGACACCTTCCAGCCTGCCCCACTTAACGCTTCTCTTCCTGCATCACAGGATGTCGGGTTCCAACCTGTAAGGAATGGAGCCAAACCGAAGCAGGCAACCAAGAATTTACTGACCCCCACTACCTTCAATAGGTTCCAGGTGCTGGCAGACACCATGGAGGATGAGTTTGAGACTCGCCTAGTTGGGGACTCCATGGTGCGTGGCCAGCTGGTTGAGTTCTGTGGTCGTTCATCAAACGGCCGCAGAAAACGTTACTGCTATCCAGGTGCCAGACTGGACGACATCACCGCAGCGTGCGATGATGTCACGAGAAATGCCGACCGAAACACCCTCTTTGTCATTCACGCGGGGACAAATGACGTAAAGACAACCCGTTCTGAGGAACTGCTTGAGAAATACCGCCGCATGATCAAGCAGTATAAACGTAAAACGGATGCCAGTAACATCATAATCTCAGGAATCCTCCCGAGGGTCGGTGCCGAATCTAGCTTTTACAGTAAGGCCTTCAGCACAAACAACAGACTTCAGTCCCTTTGCTCACAAGAAAACGTCCAGTTCGCTAACTTGTGGAACAGTTTTTACTACGATTCAGACTTGTTCCTTGCTGATGGCATCCACTTAAACCCTGTTAGAGCAGCCCGTTTCGGGAGGCTGCTCTGTGACCAAGTGGCTCTTCGAAAGCCAAAAAACGCGGAGGCGAGAACACCAGCAGCTCCACCGTAAAGGAGCACTCAACCCGCAAAACCCCCGACTCGAATCACAGTAAAGCTTGCTATGTAAACGCTCGTAGCCTACGTAACAAATTTGAAGACTTAGAAGTCCTCGCAGCTACAAATCATTACCACATCATCGGAGTCACAGAATCTCGGATAGACACTTCAAATAGAGATTTCATTGCGGAATATAGATTACCGGGTTATACCATCTTCAGTCATGAAAGAGAGAATATACAGGGTGGAGGCATTATCTTTTATATCCAGAACTCTCTCCATCCAGTATCCGTGAAAACAGATATTATAACCAATGTAGGCACGGTCTTCATTGAAATTAAAAATAAATCTCGTAAAATAGTAATTGGACTTATCTACAGACCGCCAAGGCAGACTCTTGATATCGACCAAGCATTAAGTGAATTATTATTAGAAACAAGTAGCAGTTGCGAGGCAGTAATTGTTGGGGACTTTAACTTGCCAGTGAAAAGATGGGGTGAACCGTTGAACTGTCATACAGGGCTCGACCTGTACACAAATATACTAGAAAGTGATTTGCATCAACACGTTTAAGAACCGACTCGGGAAAATAATATACTTGACCTTATCTTTTCAACGACAGCTGATCTAGTTAACGAAGTAAATGTTGGTCCAATTTTTAGTTCTAGCGATCACCGAACAATCACATTTAGCACCAATATGAAAGAGAGTAAAGTAACTCCTAGTAAAGAAAAGGTGCCTGATTATCAGAGAGCGAGTTTCGTAAGACTCCGATCAATTCTAAATAATTCTGACTGGACTGAAATCACGGCGGAAACAGATATTGATAAATCTTGGGGGGCCTTCAACACAATATTGAACAATGCCATAAGCATATGCATACCCAATCGTAACAGACGTTCAGCTTTTAAGAAGAAACCCAAATGGTGGAATAACGAAATTCAAAATAGCCTATCTCTTAAAAAACGCGTATACAGTAGATACATATCAACTCAGAGTGAGGCTGACAAACTAGAGTTGGACAGAATTCGCCGCGAAACCAAGAAATTAATAAAACGAAGCAAGAAAAATCTTGAAGAATATATAGCAGAAACGAGTAAATCTAATCCTAAAGAATTTTTTAGCTATGTAAATAATAAAAAGTCACTCACTTGTGGTATCGGACCGCTTGCTAATGATAATGGTAACCACACGAACGATGAAAATGAAATGGCTACAATCCTAAATAACTTTTTCGCATCCGTATTTACCGACGAAGATTGTTTATCACCTCAACCGCCGGAGGTTAGAAGGGCCGAAAAGATGTTAAGTGGCGTGCTCATCGTAGAAAGTGACATTTTACGCACAATTGAAAAGATTAAAGTAAGCAAAGTAAGCAAAGCTCCTGGTCCAGACAAAATTACCCCTAGGGTCTTAAAAGAAATCAAACATCAAATTTGTAAACCGCTCTCCATCATATTCAATAAATCTTTATCAGCTGGAAAAGTTCCGTCGGATTGGAAACTTGCAAATGTCACACCAATTTTCAAAAAGGGGGGCAAGTCTCATCCAAGAAACTATCGACCAATTAGCCTGACATCGATTGTTTGTAAGTTAATGGAGACTATCATTCGCGACAATATGGTGAAATTCTTCGAAGAAAATAATATGATAAATAATTCGCAACATGGCTTCCGTAGTAAACGTTCGTGTTTAACTAACTTACTTGATTTTTTTCATTATATTTTTGAGGTGTTCGATGAAAGCAGATCAGTAGATATCATATATCTGGATTTTCAAAAGGCATTTGATAAGGTCCCCCATCAACGATTGCTCAGCAAACTATTGGCGCACAGTATCTCGGGTAACATTCACAATTGGCTTGTGGACTGGCTCTCTGCGCGGAAACAGAGAGTAGTTCTAAACGGTGTTACATCTAACTGGCTCGACGTCAGAAGCGGCGTACCTCAAGGATCAGTGCTTGGCCCCATGCTCTTCTTAATTCATGTTAATGATATCGATGATGGGCTCACTTGCAAAGTATCAAAATTTCCTGATGACACAAAAGTTGCTAGTAAAGTAACTGCGACACTCGACGAAGAAGCTTTACAATCAGATCTAGATCGACTTGCACGTTGGGCCAATCAATGGCAAATGAAATTTAACGTTGACAAATGTAAAGTGTTGCACATCGGAAAAAATAACAATCGCGTTCGGTACGTAATGAATGGCCAACAACTTTCTGCAGTAAGTAAAGAAAAGGATCTTGGAATCACTATATCAAGCGATTTAAAGCCCGATCAGCATTGTTCAGAGGTAGTTAAAACTGCAAACAAATTGGTTGGCTTCATCGGACGAGTCTTTAATAATAAATCGGAAAAAGTAATATTAAAACTGTATAATCCGTTGGTTCGACCCCGTCTAGAGTACTGTGTACACACTGTACAGTTCTGGTCTCCCTACTACAGAAAAGACATAGAAAAGTTGGAACGGGTTCAACGAAGAGTAACAAATATGATTCCTAGGTTGAGAAATTTATCATATGAATAAAGGCTTAGAGAAGTAAATTTATTCAGTCTATCAAAACGAAGAATGCGAGTCGATCTAATAGAAGTGTTTAAAATGTTTAAAGGATTCAGTGATATTAATGCGGAAGATTACTTTACATTTGATCGATCAAATAGAACAAGAAGAAATCACAATTTGAAGATAAGTGGTAAAAGATTCTCGTCGCACGAAGCAAAACACTTTTTCTTCAAACGAGTTGTTAATGTTTAGAACTCTCTACCCTGTGATGTCGTTGATAGTACAACAGTTACGGCCTTCAAGAATAGATTAGACAAGTGTTTTGAATCCAACCAGCAACTAAGATATTACTCATTGTCATAATAACGTTAAGTTCTTTCGAATACCGGTGTCCTTGTCCGCTTTTATCGTCCGGTTAGTGGTAGCAGTAATGGTAGTTCTTTCCTCTTTCCTATATAATTTCCATGCAGTTTTTCCATGCTGCATGGTTCTTTTTCCTTTCCTGTCAGCTTTGGCTGGAGGGATGGTGGGTGGGGAGGAGTAGGTCTGCTGTTGTTTGTTCTTCCTTTGTGTTTCTTTGTGTTCCTTTCTTCTCCTTCCCCTGCAGCAGTCGCACCGTTATTTCCAGCATCTTCATTTTCCTCTCAGTTTCCATTTTTTTCTTTCCTTTCCCTCACGCACGCTCTTGATTAATCAGTTTCCTTTCCGTTCCTCCCTCAATCCGTCGTTTCCCCATTAGAAGCAAGGCAGTTTACCCATCTTCCCTTCCATTTCCCTTCATTCCCACCGTTAGTTCAACCTCACTTCTCCCTCACACACCGCGGAGTCACTGTTTCCCTTCGTTCCCTTCCCTTCCCTTCCTCCTGTAATCCGTCTTTTCCCCATTAGTAGCAAGGCAGTTTACCCATCTTCCCTTCCATTTCCCTTCATTCCCGCCGTTAGTTCAACCTCACTTCCCCCTCAAACACCGTAGATTCATTGTTTCCCTTCGTTCCCTTCCCTTTCCTTCCTCCCTCAATCCGCCGTTTCCTCATTAGCAGCAAGGCAGTTTACCCATCTTCCCTTCCATTTCCCTTCATTCCCAACGTTATTTCAACCTCACTTCCCCTCAAACACCGTGGATTCATTGTTTCCCTTCGTTCCCTTCCCTTTCCTTCCTCCCTCAATCCGCCGTTTCCTCATTAGTAGCAAGGCAGTTTACCCATCTTCCCTTCCATTTCCCTTCATTCCCAACGTTAGTTCAACCTCACTTCCCCCTCAAACACCGTAGATTCATTGTTTCCCTTCGTTCCCTTCCCTTCCCTTCCTCCTGTAATCTGTCGTTTCCTCATTAGTAACAACACAGCTTCCCCCTTTGTTCCCTTCTCTCTCCCTCACCTTCTTCTCATGCTCTTTCTTTCTTCCCTCACACACCTTATGCTAATTAGTTTCCCTTCCCCTCCTCCCCCAGTCTATCATTTCCCCATTAATACCAAAGCAACTTCCCCCTTCTCTTCCCATCCTCTTCCTCACCTTCTTCTCATGTTCTTTTCTCCTTCAATCACACACTGTAGATTAATGTTTACTTCCCTTCCCTTCCTCTCCTCCCTCAATTCATCATCGTCTCATTAATAGCAAACACACTTCCCCCTCGGTTCCCTTCCTCTTCCTCACTTTCTTCTCATACTATTTCCTCCTTCCCTCTCACACTGTAGATTAATGTTTACTTCCTTTCCCTCCTCCCTCAATTCATCATCGTGTCATTAGTAGTAACGCGACTTCCTCTTCCTCCTCTTCCCTCTCCCGTCCCTTGCACCGTTAGCTCAACCTCACTTTCCCCTCACAACCATTCCTTCCCTCACACACACCTATGTTTAATTGGATTCCACCTCCTTCGCTCCCTCCCTTCCTCTCACCATGTTTTACCTGCAGCGTAACTTACCCTTCCCTCCCTCTCCCTCCTTTCCACCTTTACCTTCAACACACAACACTTTCCTTTTGCATACGCGAAGTTCCACATTCCCATGCCTGCTTTCCTACTCCTAACGTAACTTGCCCCACTTCCCCTCCTCTCCTCCCCTTCCCTCCTTCCCTCGTGTACCGTTACCTATCTATACCTTACCTTACCTACGTGTCCCCCCTCCTTCCCATTCCCTCCCCTCTCCTCCCCTCACACATATCGTTGACTAACCTCCCGTAACCTTCACCCTTACCTGCCCAAGACCCATACCTTACCTTACCTTACCTTACCTTACCTTCTCTCTCTCTCTCTCTCTCTCTCTCTCTCTCTCTCTCTCTCTCTCTCTCTCTCTCTCTCTCTCTCTCACACACACACACACACACACACATACACACATTCCTTCTCTCCCTTCCCCTACAATACACCATACTTATGCACCTCCTCCCTCTCTCTCTCTCTCTCTCTCTCTCTCTCTCTCTCTCTCTCTCAGGCAGGTGCAGCATGATTGCGGGTCACACGGGCATACCTGTCGAGGTCACGGAGCCGCCATGACATCACGTCCCTTAGGTGTGTATGTGTGTGTTTGAGGAGCGAGGTCAAGGCCAGTGTCAGGATCAGGCGCGCGGTGATGTCATACGAAGGCAAGGGGGAGGGGGGGGAAGGGAGGAAGGGAGGAGAAGAGGAAGGGGGAGGAAGACTATTGCAGGAAACGATATAGGAAGGGGTGAGTCATGGGGGTGAGTGATCGTTGTAGGAGTGGGAGGGGAAGATTGATGAAGAAGCGGGGGAGGAGTGGTGAAGGAATAGGAGTGGAGGAGAGGAAAGGTAAGGAAGGGGAGAGTGTGGAAGGAATAGGATGAGTGGAGGAAACGAGGAAGAGGAAGGGGGGAAAGGTGGAAGGAATAGGAATGAAGGGGAGAAAAGGTAAGGAAGAGGAGGATGAATGGAGAAGAGGAAAGAGTGGATGAATGAGTGGAGGAAAGGAGAAGTGAGGAAGGGGGGAGTGGAAGGAATAGGAGTGAAAAAGAGAAGAGTGAAATGAAATAAATACATAGAAGAGATGAGGAAGAGAAGAATGAAAGAAATATAATGAATGGAAAGACGAGAGAGTGGAATAGACTGAGTGGAGGAGAGAAGAGCTGCTATGGGGGGAGTGGTAAGAAGAGAAAGGGTGGAGTAGAGATGAAAAAGAGGAAGACTGTGGAAGGAAAAGAATGAATGAAAGAGTAAAAGAAATAGATGGAGCAGAGGAGGAGGAGGGGGAGAAGGGGGAAGAGAGGAAGAAATAAAATGAGTGGAGGGTAGGAGAGGTGAAGAAGGGGAGAGAGTGGAAGGCAAGGTGGAGAAGGGGAGTGAATGAATGTAGGAGGGTGAAGAAGGAAAGAGGATACGTGAAGAAGAGGAGTGGATGAAATGGAAGGAATGAAGGATAGGAGAGATGAAGAAAGGGAAAAGGGGAGAGGGAATAGAAAGCGTGAAAGAGGAAACGGAAGGAGAGGAGGAAAAGAGACGTGAAGAAGAGGAGAGTGGAAAACATAGAAGGACTGGAAAAGAGAAAATGTCAAGGAAGGGGAAAGAGTGGGAGGAATAGAAGGAACGGAGGACAAGAAAAAAGGGGAAGAAAATAGAGGAGATGAAAAACGTGAGGCAAGAAAAGTGACCGAGGGCTGTAAGGAAGCCATTCGGGTACAAGACAAATGAGAAATGACCCGAAATTTTATGGTTCCTTCTTGGCAACTCTCCGTTTTCTTTGTGGGCGTAAATAGTAAAAAGATGCAGCTATGACTTTTTCAATTTCTTTTACCTTCCCTGCAATAAATGAGATACAGGACAAAATAGGGGTCAATGTACCTTTGGATTAACGGCAGAAAAAATAAAGATGAAGTTGAGGGCATATGTTGAAGCTACGCGTGGCCTTGATGTTCGTCTCTGTCACATTAGCGGAAAGAAAGGAGAGAAAATAAATGAAGGGAAATGGAGAGGGAAGGTGTTGGAAGTTGATAACGGTTATGAATGGTGGTGAGAGAGAGAGAGAGAGAGAGAGAGAGAGAGAGAGAGAGAGAGAGAGAGAGAGAGAGAGAGAGAGAGAAATACAATACTAACAAAATCTATAAAAAAAAAGAAAACAAAATAAACCTGAGAAATAGAGCGACAAAAAACAAAGAGAAAAGAAATAATGATCACGTGAAGAGTCAGATGATGAGGCAGAAGAATGAGAGAGGGGAAGGAAGAGGAGAGGAGGGGAAGGAAATGCCTGATCAAGAGACATGATCCAGTGTCACCACCACCACCACCACCACCACCTCCTACACAACCATCATCACCACCACTACCAGTATCTTCCTTACTATTTATACTGGTCTCCTTCCTTCACTCCTTTCACTTCCTTCCCTAATACCCTTTATTCCTTCCTTCTTTCCACCTAATATGAGTCTCCTTTCTCCTCTCCTCCTTCCTTTCTACCTCCCCCATCCTTCCCTTCTCCCCCATCCCTCCTTTCTTCTGCCAACTCAAAATCTATGACCAAACTTGGAGGAGAATACAAATTAAGTCAAACTAGGAAGACAGAAGGAGGGTCACTGTAGGGTAAGGCGCCGGGGATGTCTACATAATCCTCACACACACACACACAAACACACACACACACACACACACAGACGGGAAAAATGAACGAATTCAAACAAACAAATGAAAGCGAGCACACACACACACACACACACACACACACACACACACACACACACACACACACACACACCCCAAAAAAAAACAAAGTCACACACACACACACACACACACACACACACACACACACACACACACACACACACACACACACACACTGACAAACAAACAAACGCGCAAGGACGGAATATATAAACCGAGTCAGAGATACGCAACTTAATTCATCCCAACAGGTGCACTCACACACACACACACACACACACACACACACACACACACTCCGCACCAAGACAAACACACACATGCTTTAACGCAAACAAACACACGGACGATCGAACCCACATACAGAATCTCTCTCTCTCTCTCTCTCTCTCTCTCTCTCTCTCTCTCTCTCACACACACACACACACACACACACACACACACACACACACACACCTGTATCACCCATCAGTCATTCCCAACTGGTCTCCCTTTATCACCTGGGCAAGACTTCACAGGTAATGGACTCCCCCCCCACCCCACCTCCTTGAGAGAGAGAGAGAGAGAGAGAGAGAGAGAGAGAGAGAGAGAGAGAGAGAGAGAGAGAGAGAGAGAGAGAGAGAGAGAGAGAGAGGGGGAGCAGGGAGTTACAAGGAAAAATAAAAAAATAAAATCAGAGAGAAAACGAAATTGGACAGGAAAAAATAAAGGGATGGAAAGCAAGAAATAGAAAAAGAGATATACAGATAGAGAGAGAGAGATATATAGATAGATAGACAGACAGAGTATACGCAGAACACTAAGAAAAGGAAAATCAAATGAAAAAGGAAACGAAATCGGAAACAAAATATGAAAGAAATGAGAGAGAGAGAGAGAGAGAGAGAGAGAGAGAGAGAGAGAGAGAGAGAGAGAGAGAGAGAGAGAGAGAGAGAGAGAGAGAGAGAGAGAGAGAGAGAGAGAGAGAGAGAGAGAGAGAGAGCAATCAAGTATACCCACATGGAACCTATAAGCGATTAATGGCCGCATGACTTAACTTAAAAAAAACATACATAGCTTCTTTTACGACCTGTTATTAATTAAATGACCTGGAAAACGAACCGAAGGGAAGGAAAATAAATAAAAAAAAGTAGAAATTGAAATAAAAACTATCTGGCCGTGTGTGTGTGTGTGTGTGTGTGTGTGTGTGTGTGTGTGTGTGTGTGTGTGTGTGTGTTTTGACGTCATCGTAATCACATTTGTCGGAAAGAGAATCGCATTTTAACTTTTTTTTCATGTCAGTTTAAACACACACACACACACACACACACACACACACACATAGACAGATAGATAGATAGATAGATAGATAGAGAGAGAGATAGAGAGAGAGAGAGAGAGAGAGAGAGAGAGAGAGAGAGAGAGAGAGAGAGAGAGAGAGAGAGAGAGAGAGAGAGAGAGAGAGAGAGAGAGAGAGAGAGAGAGAGAGAGAATAGACCTGGGTGCGCTTCCTTAACACGTAATATTGATGCAATAACACAAATTAATTCAATTTTAGAAACATCTGCAGGCTAAACTCTCTCTCTCTCTCTTAATTCCATATAATGTAATGTTATAGGTACTAGGCCCTGATGTAACCAAGTGTCTGTGTAAATAAAAAAAATAAAAAAGAGAGAGAGAGAGAGAGAGAGAGAGAGAGAGAGAGAGAGAGAGCAATTAATATATAGCTCTGTGACAACGCCAAGCAGAGACAAGGCAAGCTCACAACAAACAAACAAACAAACACACACACACACACACACACACACACACACACCAGGGGGCAGGGAAGGCAACTCTAGGTAAATTTGGCTGCAAAACTGGGCCAAGCGATTCGACAGACGTTTACAACTTTGTGCCAATGTTCCTCTGACGTTCCTCTCCCCCTCACTTTTCTTCCTTTAACTCCCTGTCGAACTTCTCCTCCTCCTCCATCTCCTCCTTTTTCTGCTCCTGCCCCTCTCTTCTATTTCATCCTCCTCCTCATTTCTTTTCCTGGCAAACTTGTTATCCTTTATTTCCTCTATCTCCTCCTCCTCTCTCTCGTCTTCCACCCTTTTGCTCCTCATTTCTTTTCCTATCGGGCAATACTGCTATCCATTTGTTTCCTCCTCCTGCTCTTCTTCCTTCTTCTCCTCTTCTCTTCTTTTTTCCACCCTCTTCCTCTTCATTTATTTACCGAGAGTTCCGTTATCCTTTTCTTTCCTCTACTGCTCCTCCTCCTTGTCATTTCCTTTTACACACACTATTGATCATAATATTCCTCTTCCTCCTCCTCCTCCTCCACCTTATTTCCTTTAGTAACCTCTATTCCTACCATCTCTTCCTTCATTTCCCTTTTTGTCGTCCTTCTTCTCACCTCCCTTCTTTGATACTAATCCTACTATCACTCCCTTCCATTACAAATAATCTCTCCCTTAAGACCCTTACTAATAATCCAATACTACTTTCCCTTCGCTTTCCTCTTCCTCCTCCTTTTCCTAATCTTTTTCGTCTCCTCCTCTTCCTTACTAATAATCCTACCTCACCTTTCGCTGTCCTCTTCCTTCTTCTCTTTCTTTTCCTCTTCCTCCCGTCACTGTTAATCTATCCCCTCTTTACCATGTCATTCCGTCTCCTCCTCCTCCTTCTCCCCTCATCCTCCTTGTCCGTCTTCATCACCTCCTTCGCCTTCTCATCTTCTCGGCGGACCCCGGGGGCTACCTTTCTCTATTATCACTCCTTCCTCCTTGTCGCTGGCCATCAGAGAAGTGAAGGAACTCGATCCTACGTAAAGTTTGCCCAGTTAAGGCGATCCGACCTCTGATAGTGAAGATAGGTTTAGGGTCCTGCGGGAAGAGTCGGCAGAGTGAGTGTGGAGAAGGAGTCTGAGGGAAGGCTTTGGGCGTGGCGGAACGGGTGGAGGATGTGAGTGAGAGGGTGAAGCAAGAGTGGATGGTAGGAGGCTATGGGTGTGGCAGTAAATGGTGCTGGCTTTTGAGGGTGGTAGGGTGGCATGGTAGGGTGGCATGGTAAGGTTGCAGGGGTGGGTGTAGTAGGTGTGGCAAGTGAGTTAGTTATAGGTGGAAGTTGAGCCAGGGTAAGTTATGGGCAGTTCAATTTACACTGGCAAAAATAAAAGCCATATCTCAAGCGGGAGCGGACGGCAGGAAAGCATAGAGGGAAGGAAGGAAGAAATAAAGGAAGGAAGGGAGGAAGGAAAAGAGGGAGGGAGAGAGAAAGCAAGGACAGGAGCAGAAGGAGCATCAGAAGGAAGGAAGGAAGGAAGGAAGCGTGTGAGAGGTCCAAAGTGAGTGAGTAGATAGGAGTGAGTCTGTGAGTGAGTGAAGGGGAGAGGAAGAGAAGCAGGGACCATCAAGGAGGCAGGAGGAAGGAAGGAAGGAAGGAAGCGTGAGAGAGGTTCAGAGAGCAAGTGAGTAGATAGGAGGGAGTCTGTGAGTGAGTGAGGGGGAGGAAGCGAGGCAGGGACCATCAAGGAGGCAGGAGGCAGGGAGGGAGAGGGAAGGAAGGAAGGTCAGACTAACGTGGCTCTTCACTTTTGAGATAGTGTATTTTTAGCGGCAGGGTGTGTGCAGGTCAGCCGGTAGCCTGCACATCGCCCTCCCACCACCACCACCGCCCACCCTCCCATCTCACCCCCATATGCCTGGCCTCCACTCTAACATCCCCTCAAGCACACCTGTTAGCCCACACCGAACACACATCTCAACCCCTCCCAACAACACACTTACAAGGTTACACACATGCCCCTCCACCCCCACCACCTCCACCTGTCTGACTTTCACCTCCACACCTGGAAGGCATCTGTCTCTCACACGCCTGCTATGCCTCCCCCGCCACCCCGGCACCCTCCTCTCCCTCAGCTGTGTCAAGACTAATGTATACGCCGGCACACCACACCTGCCTCACCTCCGTCATTACACACCCATCCGGCACACGCAAGGCTCGCCCCTTTACACACCCTATACACAACTGTATGGCCTCCCCTATACACCAGAGCTTGTTTATCCCATACCCGCAAAGACTCCCTCACTGTCAACAATGTAGCGTAGATTTTCCGAGCACTATTTAATACCGATTATAACGTTGTTGAACCTACATTACGTTGTACTCGAGGCTACGCAAACATTCATTCGAGACCACTTCGCATTGTAAGAGAGATCACAGCCAATGAAGAGCTCGATTTGCAAACTGCTGATGAGCCTCTCAGCAAACTCTGCAAGAATGCTTTGTCTCAGAGTATGTTCGGCTTAACTAGTCTGAGTACGTGTACTATCAACGTATTTGGTATTCTGAGGTACATGACGATACGTACTCTAGAAACAAAGCATAGGTGGAAAACACGAAATATATACTTTAATCCGGGGTTCTTTTGTGTTCATGTGTTTTTGCCCTTGAGCTTCTTCCTTTACTGCAAGAAAAAATCCAACTACAAGTACGTTAACTCAGTCCCTTTACATAACTTTGCTCATCCCGCGGGCAATCACACCCCAGCACATGTTCTGAGCAAGCACGACGGGAATTTCCCTCCAAACACAAGCTTTCCTCCAACACATTCCAGGCTTTTAACATTCCTAACGCCCACACCCACGCACTCATCCCACGCGTCACACCTACAGCCAGTAAATTAATACAACTGAGCTTACGCACATCACACGCCGGCACTCACTGAATATAAGAACGTTACACCCACACACACACACACACACACACACTTACCCTAACTTCAATCGTCTTTTTTATGACATTTACATACATACAGACAGACAGGCACAGACCCCCTCCCCCCCCTCCCACACACACGCCCCCGCCCAGCTACAACACAATACACAATGATCCTGTGAATCACTCTTTTAATTACACACTCGGCAAAACTTTAATTACGGGGCGCAAATAGTGAAAGAAGAAAATTTTAACAAGAAAACCCAATTACCGCCGAGCCTCCTTCAAAAGAGCTAATAACAGTAATAACGATGATGATGATGATGATGATAATGATGGACGTTCATGAAAGTCTAAAGCAAAATGACATAGGGAGAGTATTTTTGGCTTCTTGACGTCATGTTTTGTGAATTAGGAAAATGTTTTAAAAAAGTGATGTCGCGACCCTTAACTTACCTGCCTGCCTACCTGTCCACCGACCTACTTACCTCTTTTCCTGCTTACCAACCTACCTATCTTCTCCTCAGCCTTCCTTCCTTGCCCGAAGACATCTTCCTACCGACCTACCTACCTGTCGACCTGCCTACTTACCTCTCTCCCTGCCTACCAACCTACCTATCTTCTCCTCAGCCTTCCTTCCTTGCCCTAACACATCCTCTTTCCAACCTACCTACCTGTCGACCTACCTCTTTACCTCTCTCCCTGCCTACCAACCTACCTATCTTCTCCTCAGCCTTCCTTCCTTGCCTTAACACATCTTCCTACCTACCTGCCTACCTGTCGACCTACCTCCTTACCTCTCTCCCTGCCTACCAACCTACCTATCTTCTCCTCAGCCTTCCTTCCTTGCCCTAACACACCTTCCTACCTACCTACCTACCTCCTCCTCTTCGTCAGCCTTCCTTCCTTGCCCTGACACATTTTCCTACCTACCACCTACCTATCTACCTCCTCTTCCACAGCCTACCTTTCTCACTCTGACACATCCTCCCCAACTTGTTAACGCCACCATCACCGCCACAGACACTCTCCTTGGTGGGAAAGTGTCGTTACGAGGTCCTGGTACACTCTCCTAACACACGCAAAACGGTAACACAGAAGCGGTCAAGGTCTTCCTCACATATTTAAAAGAGGTGATTTTACTACCGTTCCTGCTACTACTGCTTCTATTGCTGCTACTGCTACTGGTGCTACTGTTATTACTTCTGCCACTACCAACACCACGTCTATAGAGTAGAGGTAATTTGTTTGTTTGACTGAGTGATTGATTCCTTATATAGGCTCTTTGATTCTACCTCAGTCCCTTTTTCTTTGATGTCCGTCTTTTTTTTGTGAGTTATAGTTGTTGTTCCGGTCTTTCTTTCTTTCCCCCTCTATTCTTTTTTTTCTCTATTCTCTTTCCCTGTTCTTTCCATATTTATTTCCTTCATTCATTGTTTTCTCTAATAATTCATCCTCCCCCTTCTGCCTTTAGTTTCGCCCTTCATTCATTTTCATTCCCCTTCTTTCGTTATTCTCTTCCTTCTTTCATTACTTTCCCCTTCCGTTTTTCCCCTTCTTTCTGTTTATCCATTTATTTCCTTCATCACTCTGTCTTCTTTCCTCTACAATTTATCTACTTCCTTTCTCTCCCCTTTTTTCGATATTTCCCTCCTTTCTGTTTATCCATTTTTTCCTTCATCCCTCTCTTCTTCCCTCCCCCTTTCTCTACTTCCTTTCTTTCCCCTTTTTTTCGATATTTCCCTCCTTCATTAATGCCTTTTTCCCTTTTTCCATATTATTATCTTTATTTCCTCCCCTTCCTTTCCTCTTCTGTCCGTCTTTCCTTCCTTCCTTTTCATTTTTCTTCTCTTTCCTTTCCACAGTTTCAACCTTCCATCCGGTCTATGTATATTTGAGCACAGGTGACCGGCACATCATTCATCTTCTCGTCTGGTTCATTTCAGGGTCCCTCCTCACCTTTCTTCCCCCCATCTGGTCTTCACTCTTCCCTACCTTCCTTTCTCGGTCTTCTTTCTTTCTTTCCTTTCCCTCCTACGTCTTCCCGTCTTGTTTTCCCTCCTTCCTTTTCATTTCTTCCTCCTTCCTTTCCACTTTCTCAACCTTCTATGTCTATGTATCAATCTGTCAGGAATACGTATAACTTATATCATATCTTTAACTCCTTCCTTCCTTACAGTTCCCTTATTCAGTCCCCTAACTTCTTATACTTCCTCGGCCTCCTTCTTTCCTTCCAATCCTTCAATCGATCAGGAATGAATATGTACAAATAATATCATAGCCTTGACTCCTTCCTTCCTTACAATTCCTTTTTTCCGCCCCTACCTTCCTCCCTCGGTCTCCTTCTTTCCTCCCAACCCTTCAATCGATAAAGACTGAATACGTACAGCTAATATAATATGCATGTTTATTTTTGGGTCTTCCTTTCCTTCCTTCTCTCATCCCTTTCAATTCCCTTTTTCCATTTCTATTTTCCTTCCTTCCTCGGCCTCCTTCTTTCCTCCCAACCCTTCAATCGATAAAGACTGAATACGTACAGCTAATATAATATGCATGTTTAGTTTTGGGTCTTCCTTTCCTTCCTTCTCTCATCCCTTTCAATTCCCTTTTTCCATCTCTATTTTCCTTCCTCCCTCGGTCTCCTTCTTTCCTCCCAACACTTCAATCGATAAAGACTGAATGCGTACAGCTAATATAATATGCATGTTTATTTTTGGGTCTTCCTTTCCTTCCTTCTCTCATCCTTTTCAGCTCCCCTTTTCCATCCCTTACGTCCTTCCCCTCCAGCCAACTGATAATGAATACCTGATGATGGATATGATGATGGTCTAACCTTTGCCTTAGTCCGCCCCCTCAGTTTGTCTTTACATCTGCCTCTCTTTGTTTCTCTCTTCTTTCCTCCGGTTGACTGATGATGATGATGGTGATGATGGTGGTGATGCTTTAATCTTTGCTTTAGTCTACCCTTCCCTCTCTCCCCCCTTCCTTCTTTCCCCTCAGTTTTCCCTTTCCCTCCCTCTCTCCCTCCTTCCTTCTTTCCCCTCAGTTTTCCCTTTCCCTCCCTCTCTCCCTCATTTCCCTTCAGTTTTCCCTTTCTCTCCCTCTCTCCCTCCTTCTTTCCCCTCAGTTTTCCCTTTCCCTCCCTCTCTCCCTCATTTCCCTTCAGTTTTCCCTTTCCCTCCCCCTCTCCCTCATTTCCCTTCAGTTATCCCTTTCCCTCCCTCTCTCCCTCCTTCTTTCCCTTCAGTTTTCCCTTTCCCTCCCTCTCTCCTTCCTCCATTCAGATTATCCCTCTACCTCTCTCTTTCCCCTTTCTCTCTAGTTTACTAAAGACACGTAAATATTATGCTCCAGTTATGTCCATTTAGTCCTATTGTTGTGTAAGGAATCCTCGCCAATTCGTACGCATCCTTCCAATTGGACTCGATTTAGGAAAGGCTACTCGGGATAAATATTAGAAGATGAGGTGTGACGCTTGATTACGGAAAAACAAATAAGGGTGGATTTATCTGACATGTTGACAGTTGCTCGTTTGTTACTAAACCTTATACAATTTCTAGAGCAATATTTTTTTCTGATATTTGTTGCTATAGTAAATTATGTTATTACTATTATTTTTTTTACAGAAGCGGAAGCAGCTCAAGGGCTTAAACAAAAATATATAAAAGAGTTAGCCAATATATCAGTTAGTTGGTTATAATTATAGTTGGTTAGGCTATATATTTGCAAGTGAAAGTCGACCTTCAGCTAAAAGTCAAGCTGCTCAAGGTTGTGATACGCTCGACTGAGGAGTGAATTTAACCCCCAAAAGGAGGAGGAGGAGGAGGAGGAGGGGGAGGAGGAGGAATTGTAGTAGTAGTAGTAGTTGTCATCGAGTAGCAAAAAGCAATATCCGTGGAAATATCAATAACTAACAACTTGCCCCTTACAAAAATCGTTCATAACATTCTACCTTTGCACGGGAATATACGATAATTGGAAGGGAGCGCGGTAAGAAATGGCAAACGAACCCTACCTTCCCATAAAACATCCTCCTCCTCCTCCTCCTCCTCCTCCTCCAGGTGACGCACGCTAGAATGAAGGTGACGCAAGCTGTGATGCAAGAAGAATACATGACAATGCATCATTTTGTGTGCTGAGGAGTGACTACCTTGTGTGTGTGTGTGTGTGTGTGTTCCCCCCTCCATTATCACCTTTGGTATCTGGTGGCCACTTCACTCACGCCTTCTCTCTCCTTACACCCCTCTCAGTCACCTTACCTTCCTCCCCTCCCTTCCATCAGCTTTCGTAAGGCCACACACACACACACACACACACACACACACACACACACACACACACACACACTTTTTTTTTCGGAGAACTGTTAATATCATCACCCAAGGAAGCCAATACATGTCCTCTTCCATCTCAACACAATATCCAATCCAAAGCATCACTAATAAAAGCTACCCGACATTGCCCTGGACCCATATTCTCAAAAGTTTCCGGGCTTACACACCCACATTTGATAAGGCTTTTCTCGATGTTGTGGGTATTTCCATGTGCAGTTTTATGAGCGTAGTGAAAGTTTGACAAGGCTTATATATTGAAAACGTGAAATATAATCTTGAGAACCCGACTAATCTCCGTTGTGGCCTTTGGAAATAGTTGTGAGAGCCAAAAGCGTATGAGCGTATGGGCCCAGGAGACGGATACGACCCAACCCAAACTAACCCAACCCAACCCCTTCCACTCAACCTAACCCAACCCCACCCCATCCACCCAACCTAACCCAACCCAACTCGTCAACCTAACCCAACCCAACCCAACTCCCCAACTTAACCCAACCCAACTCCCAACCTAACCCAACCTCACCCAACCCAACTCCCCAACCTAACCTAACCCCACCCCATCCACCCAACCTAACCAAACCCAACCCAACCCCACCCCATCCACCCAACCTAACCCAACCCAACCAAACTCCCCAACCTAACCCAACCTCACCCAACCCAACCCAAGGAGACCGAACACACCTAAACCTATTCCTTATAGAGTCTAATACAAAGCAGAGAGTTGGTTTACGATCTTATTTAATATATCTCAGACTACGCCTATATAGTTTTCCACACACACTGTTTCTCCTCCCTTACTGTATTTTTTTAACCTCAGTGGATAAAAGTAATACAGTGAAATACAGTAACGCAGGACAACACACCGCCATGGTACGCGGAATTCAATGTGAACTATATATTAAAACACATACACACACACACACACACACACACACACACACACACACACACACGCACAAAGCGACATAATACAAGCGGGAAAAAATATTGCAACACCGCCTGAACAACAAAACACGGACGCCTCGCCGCAACGCAACACAACACAACACAATTCCAGCGCCCCTCCCTACTATACACACACACACACACACACACACACACACACACGCTTCACTACACCACTATACACAGGAACACAAATTCAAGGCCACTCCTTCTCCACACCACCAGAAGAAGAAACAAAAAGGGGAAAAACAATAAAAAACAACAACAAAAACAACACAATCACCATAACCCGACCACACACAAAACTGTTAACCACCACTTTCATTAACACGAGAAAAAGACGATAGTCCCCCAACATCCTCCCTTTTTACCCTCCCCCCTCCTTCCCTCCCTTCCAACACCATTATCCAACCACCGCCACCACCACTACCACCACCACCACCCATGTAATCTCACTCTGGCAAAGGAGAGAGAGAGGGGGAGGAGGGGGAGGAAAGTGTGGGGAAAAAATTAAACCCAAGGCGTAGGAGTTAAAGAATTCTCAGAGGAAATTGAAAAACTCAGTACAGAGCGACCGTCGTGAAGGGTGGGAGGGGGGAGGGAGGGGAGGGAGAGGAGAGGAGGAGGGGGGAGGGAGGTAGAGGAAGGTGCTTATCTCTGCTCTCTTATCTCTCCACTCCCGTAACTCTCTCTCTCTCTCTCTCTCTCTCTCTCTCTCTCTGTGTGTGTGTGTGTGTGTGTGTCACTCTCTTCACACACACACACACACACAAAGGCAAGGGAGAACAATGGATTAACAGAAATAGAGGTAGATCGATAAATAGAGAGAGAGAGAGAGAGAGAGAGAGAGAGAGAGAGAGAGAGAGAGAGAGAGAGAGAGAGAGAGAGAGAGAGAGAGAGAGAGAGAGAGAGAGAGAGAGAGACACACACACAGGTAGGTAGGCAGGCAGGTGGGTAGCTAATGACAACCTGAGCATCGGAAACAAAAAAACAAAAAACAAAAAAAACAAAACAAAAAAATCAGCAAATAAAAATAGTATAGGTTGATGTATAGGTCTTTGTTATAAAAGGTTAGGGGAGAGAGAGAGAGAGAGAGAGAGAGAGAGAGAGAGAGAGAGAGAGAGAGAGAGAGAGAGAGAGAGAGAGAGAGAGAGAGAGAGAGTGTGTGTGTGTGTGTGTGTGTGTTACAGGGTGAAGTTCAAGAGGAGAGATCGTTCTGAGGCAGGTGTTCAGGATGGAGGGAGGGAGAAGGGAGGAAGGGAGGGAGGAAAAGAGGGGGCGGAGGGAATGAGGGAGGTGAGGGAGGGTGGGAGAGGAAGAGAGTAAAAGGATATAAAGAAAAGGTATTGTGTATTGAAGAATGAAGCAGAAGAAGAAATTACGAGAGTGTAGTAAAGGGGAGGAAGAACATTAGGAAAGATTTTAGCGGGGAGGAGGAGGGGTTAGAGTAAGGTAGAAGGGTTAAAAGAGGCAAAAAATATAAAGAATAGATATTATGTATTGAAAAATGAAGCAGAAGAAGCAGAAGAAGAATTGCGAGGGTGAAGTAAAGGGGAGGGAGAACATTAGGAAAGGTTTTAGAGGGAAGGAGGAGAAGAGGAAGAGAGAGAGGAAGGGAGACAAAGTAAGAGGAAGGGAAAGAGGAAAAGGAAGAGGAAGGGAAAGTGATGAGTGATGAGAGAGAGTGGAAGGGAGACAAAGTAAGAGGAAGGGAAAGAGGAAAAGAAAGAGGAAGGGAAAGTGATGAGTGATGAGAGAGAGTCAGAGGGGTTAAAAAGAGGTAAAAAATATAAAGAATAGATATTGTGTATTGAAAAATGAAGCAGAAGAAGCAGAAGAAGGATTGCGATGGTGAAGTAGATAGAAAAAAAAATTAGGAAAGGTTTTAGAAGAAAAGAAAAGGGACGTGGGAGAGGTAAAGGCGTTAAGAGAGGTAAAAATATATGAAGAATAGATATTGTGAACTGAAGAGTGAAGAAGGAGAGGAATTATGAATGTAAGCAGTGAAGAGGAGAAAGGAGAAAAGCATTAGGGAAGGTTTTACGAGCTGGAGTGGATCAGACAAAAAGGTATCAAAGTGAAATTAAGAAAGATAAAAGAAGATGAAGTCACGGGTATAAAGAACCAAAGAATAAAGTAGGAGAGGATTAAAGAATAGTGTGAGGATGAGGAGGAGGAGGAGGAGGAGGAGGACGAGGATAAGAAGGAAAGTTTTAGAGGCAAGAAGGTATGAATGAGGGGATTTTTACAGGTATTAGAGAGAGAGAGAGAGAGAGAGAGAGAGAGAGAGAGAGAGAGAGAGAGAGAGAGAGAGAGAGAGAGAGAGAGAGAGAGAGAGAGAGAGAGAGAGAGAGAGAGAGAGAGAGAGAGAGAGAGAGAGAGAGAGAGAGAGAGAGAGAGAGAGAGAGAGAGAGAGAGAGAGAGAGAGAGAGAGAGAGAGAGAGAGAGAGAGAGAGAGAGAGAGAGAGAGAGAGAGAGAGAGAGAGAGAGAGAGAGAGAGAGAGAGAGAGAGAGAGAGAGAGAGAGAGAGAGAGAGAGAGAGAGAGAGAGAGAGAGAGAGAGAGAGAGAGAGAGAGAGAGAGAGAGAGAGAGAGAGAGAGAGAGAGAGAGAGAGAGAGAGAGAGAGAGAGAGAGAGAGAGAGAGAGAGAGAGAGAGAGAGAGAGAGAGAGAGAGAGAGAGAGAGAGAGAGAGAGAGAGAGAGAGAGAGAGAGAGAGAGAGAGAGAGAGAGAGAGAGAGAGAGAGAGAGAGAGAGAGAGAGAGAGAGAGAGAGAGAGAGAGAGAGAGAGAGAGAGAGAGAGAGAGAGAGAGAGAGAGAGAGAGAGAGAGAGAGAGAGAGAGAGAGAGAGAGAGAGAGAGAGAGAGAGAGAGAGAGAGAGAGAGAGAGAGAGAGAGAGGGGGGGGGGGGGGGGAGAAACAGATAAAGGTACCTTGTATATTGGAAGATAAAGAGTGAGGATAAAGAAGAGGAGGAAGAAGAGTATGGGGAACAACTTACTGAGACTGGAAGGTATGGACAGAAAGAGGAACAGAGGAGGAGAAGGAGGAACAGATATAATGAAATTGGAAAAGGACGATGATGAAAACTAGGAAGGAGAAAAAGATGAGAAAAAGGTGAGTGATGAGAAAAAATGAGGGACGCAGTACAAGTGTGTTATGATGAGGCAGGTTATGTAAAGGTGAGCACAGGTAAGCAAGGTATCAACAATCTCCGTGTTAGGGTAGCCAGGTGATGAGGTGAAGATTACTGAAGGGCGGGGAGGAGGAGGGTAGGAGGTAGAACGTGCAAGAATAGGCGTGTTGCGAGGAAAACAGGGCTGCATAAAGGTAGTATCGGGCAGAGGTGTTATGAGGTGGTGGGTATTAATAAGCTTGAGTTAGCCAGGCGGTGAAGGGAGGCAGGAGGAGAATGAGGAAGGGAGAGTAGGTGAGATGAAGAGGCAGAGGAAGAGAGAGGAAGGGAGAGAAAGTAAGAGGAAGGGAAAGAAGGTACGCGAAAGAGAAAGAGGAAGGAAGGGAAAGTAAGAGGAGGAGGAAGTCAGGAAGAGAATGAGAATGAGACAGTAGCTAAAAAGAAGAGAGAGAAGAAGAGAACGAGGAAGGGAGAGAAGGTAAGAGGAAGAGACAGAGGAAGAGAGAAAAGGTAAGAGGACGTGAAAGAGGAAGGGAGAGAAAGTAAATGGAAGATGCAGATGAAGAGAAAGAGGAAGAGACATAAGAAGAGAGAAAAGGTAAGAGGACGTGAAAGAGGAAGGGAGATAAAGTAAATGGAAGATACAGAGGAAGAGAAAGAGGAAGGGATAGAAAGTAAGAGGAAGAGGACAGAAGGGAAACATAGAGGAGAAATAATAAGGAGTCGTTCCAAGATACACGTGAGGGGAGACACGCAGAGAAGACAAGTTCCAAGGAAGAGAGAGAGGGATAGGAAAAGGAAGGGAAGGGGAAGAGAAGGGGAGGGAGAAGGGAGGGGGAGGAAGAGGGGAGGGATGGGGGTTGTCAAGAGGACTGAGGAGGAGGAGGGAAGGTGTTCTTATGAGACATTTATTGTGGAGTTAACAGAACTGTCTTCAGGCAAGGATGGAGAGGAAGAGAAGCCCGAGATTAAGAAGCTGGAGGAGGAGGAGGAGGAGGAGGAGGAAAAAGATGAGCAGGATAAGGAGGAAAAAAGAAAATGAGAAGGAAGAAGATGAGATGGAAAAAAGAAATGAGAAGGCTGAAATAAGAGGAAGAGGAAAAAGAGGGAAAAAGAGAGAGGAAAAAGAGAGGGTGAGGAAAAAAAAAGGAAAGAGGAAGAGGAGGAAAAAAAAGAAGAAGAGGAGGAGGAGGAGGAGGAGGAGGAGGGCGTTCAAAGAGGAGGCAGGTGCTAGTTACGCCCGGCTCACGTTTTACGGCCGAAAGACAGGTGCTGCCGAGGGAGGGGCGTACACAAGGGCGAGCACAAACACCGTAGGGATGAACTGGCCTGCGAGGGGAGGGAGGATCTTGCTGTTGACATTCGCGCTGGCACACCAAACGATACAAAACAGTGGTAACAAAATAAAAATAAATGCCTTCCTTCGTCTGTATATTTCCTCCTGCCTGTGACTTGAACTCTCTCTATTAGCGGGTTTTTATGGTTCATGGTTATTGCTGCTCTTGAACTGCTTCCGTTGCTGTAAAAAAAAAAATGTATTCTTTCTTTTTTCCTTTTTTTTAATTCATTTTCTTATTCATTTTTTTATGTTTTAGTCTGGAATACGAAACGTCTCTTCAAATCAAGTAAATTCCACAACTTCATCTTCAATTGACAAAACAATTATCCGCAAGCAAGTAAAAACAAACAACACTCGGTCAAATTAACTATGCAGCGCGTACAAATGTTTTAAAGACACACATAATACGCAGCCTACAAGCTCCTGCGTATTTCAGTACTGCGAGGGCCAATCAGGGACCTCCGTCTATAGCCAGCTTCCCGCAGCCAATCCCCGCCGGACGTGTGTGTGTGTGTGTGTGTGTGTGTGTGTGTGTGTGTGTGTGTGTGTGTGTGTGTGTCGTTGCCTACGTGCCCCAGGATAAGCAGGGTAGCCAGGTTCATCAAGGACATTCGAGTCTGAGCAGCCCAGCGGAGGGTCGAAGTGGTCTAGTGGGTTAAAGCGTCAAGCCATGGAAGTAGAGAGCCAGAGGGAGTCAGTTCGAACCCCAGTGACGTCAGGAAAGGTAACCGGTCTCAGGTCGATATTCTCAGACGCTTCTCACATCAACTATTTCAAAAGGCCAAATACAAGATCAATCTGGTTATAATGAGTGTCCTTTTAACTTCGTGGTACAGAAGAAAGGTCAAGCTACTACCAGGGTCATAAAACTACCCCTGGAAGACTCACTAGGTACTCCTACGAGAGCCTTGTCAAATACGTGTGTTTGTTCGCCGGAAAGCTTAAGAATATGACCCTCAAACCCAAAGCCACAACCTCAAATCAAAGACCATATAAGACGAACGCGAATGAAAGCTGTGAGGATGACGCAAAAAATCCTGAGAGCAGCCCACCAAGACCGTAGCAAAGGAAGCTGTAGCATCGAGAGGGGAGCATCAAGACGCATCTCCTTCCGAAATTAACCTCTCTTTTGGCCACTCATCTCTACATTCTTTTACAGGAGCAGGGCATAGCGGACTTTTTTTGTGTTTTCATTTGTTTTAGCCCTTGAGCTGCTTCCTTTACTGTAAAAAAAAAAAAAAAAAAAAGTATGCCACAAAAGACAGCCACAAGGCCTTGGATCACATAACGAATAAAAATACTCACGCTTTCATAATATGCGGTCGTAAAATTGAGTTCAGGGCAGTAAAAACGCACGGTCCAACCTAATTGCAAGTAAAACGGCATTAATAATTCAGTTTTAATTCAATTCCGTAAACGAGTTTCGAAGAAGTGTCGAGGGGAAGCTTTTCAGTGCGCGAGGAAGTAATGAAATTGAATCAGCGGGGCAAAACCTGTTAAGCAAACAACAAACAGCCGCCTCCTGGGACGCGCGGCACAGAAATATAGGCAACGTTTTCGCCGCGGGCACCAGCAGCAACTCTTATAATTCATCGATATTTTTCCCTTCTAAAGACGGGGGCGTAGCGGTGACGGAGAGGGTGACGGCATGACCCCAGCTGCTGCACGGAGTCAAGGCACAGAGTAATGACGGGCACGGAACATCAGCGCCGCGCGGCTCCACCTGAGGCCCTGAGGCTCCTTGGCGGCGTCTGGAGAGTGGCGCGGAGAAAGACATGTTCGTGCCTCGTTAAACTGTCGAGGCGCGAGCAATATTACACTCTCCTCAAGGAACAAAGCGCCGCGGGGAGAGGCTTGCCGAGGCCGCCTCCTCCGTGGCTGGCGGGGAGGCGAGCGGAGCAGTGGAAGGCCGCGCAAGAGCAACACCGCCAGGGCTCAGGTCGGTATTATCAGACGCTTTCACCGCATACATCAACGAGTTTCAAAGGCCAGAAAGGAGATTAATAGGGTTCTAATAAGTATTCTTTTAGGTTTACGGTACAAGAGAATGGTCAAATTACCGCCAGGATCATAAAACTACCCCTATAAATACCCAGAACTCCTACGAAAGTCCTGCCTAATTTGTGATCTTGGGCGCCGAAATGCTTTTACGAATATGACCCTCATTCTCGCCCAAGGGGGATAAAGGCACACAATGGCTCTGCTCCCCGCCGCTCGCTAACCACCCACATCACGGAACATCAGCGATTGTTCATAACTTGCATTGAAACGTATAATTCACACCAAATACGCAACCCACCATAGGCTCAAAGGCAAATGTATGGAGATGAGCGCCGAGGCCACGCGATACTGAGGTTCTTCGCCTACTGAATAATGGAATGACAAAACTTGAAAAAATGACATAGTGAAGCAAAACTGTAGGAATTCGTTGCTCATCTTATTTTTATGTCTTCTATTGTGTCGCCGGCCGAGCACACAATGAGCCTGTCGGTGTAGAAGCAAGGGGACGACGCCGCTGGTTTCCTAGGCCCGGCCAGACGTCATGCAGTTTATTAAAGGTGAGGAAACAGGTGACAAAGGACGCCTTTCCCCTAAACTTAAGCCCAAGGTACCACTTCGGGGCGTGGGCAAGATGGCGGCTAAGGAATCTATTCTTTTTTTCATTTTATCTGATTTATTTCATTAGTTTAAGTGTTTCCTATGTATTCTTCTTCCCTCCCACTTAGCCCTCGAAATGCCTTACCCGTGTGTGTGTGTGTGTGTGTGTGTGTGTGTGTGTGTGTGTGTGTGTGTGTGTGTGTCTGTTTCTCCGTCTCACGCACACATACACACACACGCACGCATACATTCACATGCTATCTGTTTCCACCACAAATACCTGTCTGCTGACGCCCCAAATCCCCAGCAAGCTTCCACCCAACACCACCACCGGCGCCCATCAACCGCTTCCTTCCGCCTAAACGTTTGTCTGCCAGCACCACACACTCACCTGTTCCCCCCACACATACACCTGCTTCCCCGGCGCACTAAATTGTCTCCACCACGCGAAACCTTGCCTCCCCCTTACACATCTATTGCTCTTCCTCCTCCTCCTCCTTTTCTACTTGTTCTTGCTTTTGCTGGAGGGTTTTTTTCTTTTTTCTTTTCTGTTCCTCCTCCTTCTCCTTCTAATTCGGTTTCTCCATTTTCTTTTTCTTTTCTTTCTTATATACTTTTTCCTCTTTCTCCCCTCCTCCTCCTTTTCTGCTTGTTCTTGCTTTAGCTGGAGTTTTTTTCTTTTCTGTTCCTCCTCTTTCTCTTTCTAATTCGGTTTCTCCATTTTCTTTTCTTTCTTATATACTTTCTCCTCCTCCTCCTCCTCCTCCTCCTCTTTACAGCCAAGCCAAAAGAACGGCCCAACTTTTTTGTTTGGTTCCTTGTCTCTGGAAAAAGTAAGCTTTCAGAAAGTTGGTGCTAATTGGCGAGCACAAACTGGGTCGTATAGAGCGGTGCGAGAAGCCGACCAGGAGAGACGAGGCCCTGGGAATGGGATGGGAGGCGTGTGTATCTTGTTGGGTGCGTGCCTGTGTGCCTGCGTGCCGGCGTATGGGAACAACTTGGGATCATATTCTTAACCCGGAAGCAGCGAAGGGCCAAATTTGTGGCTTTACCGTGTACCAGCGACGGGCCAAATTTGTGGCTTTACCGTGTACCAGCGACGGGCCAAATTTGTGGCTTTACCGTGTACCAGCGACGGGCCAAATTTGTGGCTTTACCGTGTACCAGCGACGGGCCAAATTTGTGGCTTTACCGTGTACCAGCGACGGGCCAAATTTGTGGCTTTACCGTGTACCAGCGACGAGCCAAATTTGTGGCTTTACCGTGTAACAGCGACGAGCCAAATTTGTGGCTTTACCGTGTACCAGCGACGAGCCAAATTTGTGGCTTTACCGTGTAACAGCGACGGGCCAAATTTGTGGCTTTACCGTGTACCAGCGACGAGCCAAATTTGTGGCTTTACCGTGTACCAGCGACGGCCAAATTTGTGGCTTTACCGTGTACCAGCGACGGGCCAAATTTGTGGCTTTACCGTGTACCAGCGACGGGCCAAATTTGTGGCTTTACCGTGTACCAGCGACGGGCCAAATTTGTGGCTTTACCGTGTACCAGCGACGGGCCAAATTTTTGCCATGATATAAACCCCCAAAATAGATGATACATAAACTGATCACAAATGCGTTGATATATATTATGAAATGGTTTGCGTGGGTGATGATTTTTTTTTTCATTTTTCTCGTTTAGAGGGGCCTTCAAGAAACATGATCCCCGCAGCTACAGGGTTAAACCTTCCGGCTCCCAAGCACATACATTTAACAAGGCTTTCGTGGGATTTGCGGGCATTTCCAGGGGTAGTTTTATGACCCTGGTGGTAGGCTGACCCTTCCTCTGTACCGTGAACGTAAAGAAACACCCATGGAGACGCGTTTGACCTCTTATTTTGCCTTTAGAAATGATGGATGCAAGAGAAGGGAGCGTCTAACAATACCGACCGTGGCAAGACCCGTATTCTCAGATGCTTTCGGCTCAACAAATTTCCAACGGCCACAAGGGAGATTAATCGGGTTCTCATGTTTTTTTTATTTTTTATTTTTTTTATGTTCACACTGCAGAAGCCGTGTCAAACTATCACTAGGCTTATAAAACTATCCATGGAAATACTGACACAACCTCTACCAAAGCCTTTTTAAATGTGGGTGTGTAAGCCCATGCAGAAAACTAAGAATTTGGGCCCGGATGCGACAGTGGGCGTTAGGGAGTGTATTGGGTTGTAAGAATAGACCTCTTGTATTCATGTTATTGACCCATGCCCATCGGTGTATCTATCGCCATGTAAGTATCCATCTATCGATCTACTCGCCTTTGTCTTGGATGTGTCTGTCTGTCTGACCGCGAACCTCCCCGTCAGGAAAACTGTTGCCTCATTAGTGTCTTTTAAATATTTGATGGAAGTTTCACTTAACCTTATTTCACGCTCCCGTGAGCCAAATTGGCAGAAATGGTCTTTTTGTTTAAGTTAAATACACGCGCTGCTCTCAGGAGTTTTGTGAGAACCACTTTCTCCGCTAAAAGGTTACCTATCGCTGTTCCATTAACACCGCCGACCGTCGTTACATCCTTGTCGTCATCTTCCTCCTCCTACTCCTCAACCTCATCGATGACATCTATAATTATATATATCCGCAATATAAATACATTAATGTTTACATCCACACGAGCCCGCGAACACACACACACACACACACACACACACACACACACACACACACACACACACACACACACACACATCTGTGCCATTACTCAAGCTTCACTATCAAGGGGCATCGCATTACATCCTGTCATGGCACCGCCGCCAGGCACCATCGGTTACCAATGCCATTAACAATATTTAAATATTTGATATCGACAGAACTATTTAGAATAGTTTCATCTCTGCTAAATAATATGTTGCTCTGCACGGCTGCAAAATGAAGCCATAAACTTTTCTTTTCGCTCGCATCCAGATAATGAAATGCAGCAGAAGTAGCAGCATCAGACAATCCCAGGTCACGGCCGCGCCGCCGCCACGCCCTCAGGCACAAGTGACTGCATTAAAGCGAAGGCACACATGCACCTCGCGATGATATGATCACGGACATGCAGCGACACGGCCGGCCCCTCGGAGGGCCTGCCACCTGATGCACACCACGCACCCTGAGGAGCACCAAGCAGGCCTGGCCAGAGGAGTTCGAAGGGACACCGTTACACATAATACAGCATTCTTTTCTTCACATAACTGCCTTCTAACCTCCCAGTAATCCACGGTAAGCATTAAGAGAACATAAACGGCAGCGTGAGAGAGAAAGCATTATATTCAAAGGCGTAGGTTCAGCGCAAATGAAGAACTATTCCTCTATGCCCGAGGAAGACAAGAGTGAGTGGCTTCAGCAGGCACGGCAGAACCCACTCCCTCGGCCGCCGCGACGGAACTTATCTAACCGCATGTCAAGAGTCGCCCCGATAACCGCCCCGGGGGATTGTCCGCGCGCCGACACCTCTGTACCGCCACCTCTGTACCGCGCCCAGACTCAATATTAGCACAAGATAACGTTACGCGGCGACTCCGAAACACACACACACACACACACACACACACACACACACACACACACACACACACACAAATACACCGAACCTGCCTCTGTTGCATCACCTTCCTTTTCCTCCACTGCCTCCTCTCCCCTTACTTTCCATTCCTCCTCTTTCCTTCCTTCCCTTTCTCCTCCCCTCCTCCCTTTTTTTTTATTGATATTATTTCCTCCAACTCATGCTTCCATAACTTTCCCTCCTCTCCTCCTTACGCTCCCATCCTAACCTCCTCTTCTCTCCCTCTCCTCCCCCCACCCTCCCCCTCTCTCTCCCTCCTCTGCCCATCGCTTCTCTTTATCTTATTATCTTCTATTTCCACTCGCATGCCTTCTTGACTGGTTCCTCTTCCCTATCGTAATATGCTCTCTCTCTCTCTCTCTCTCTCTCTCTCTCTCGGTAAGTAGATTATTAACATGCAACGCTGAACACCTCGTCTCTATCTCCCTCTCTCTATACCTGTCTCTGCACCATGCATAGGCCGCCTCAGACACCCATGCTATACAGACAACATAACAGTGCCGTAAAATTATTAAAGGAGCGCGCCAGGAAAGGCTGCCAAAATTGTGTCTGCCAGCGAGCCTTTATGCAAATTAGGGTGATTTACTGGGAAGCCGGATGAAAGAATTTGAATATATAGAAAAAAAATGTATAGGAGAGAGAGAGAGAGAGAGAGAGAGAGAGAGAGAGAGAGAGAGAGAGAGAGAGAGAGAGAGAGAGAGAGAGAGAGAGAGAGATGCATACATTATGAGGCCAAATGAATGGACTTTACATAATTAATATCAGACACACACACACACACACACACACACACACACACACACACACACACACACACACACACACACACACACACACACACACAAACATAAATCAAATAAATTCAGAAAGATAAACCCAGCACGAAGCAGAAGAGATAATAGACAGACAGACGACAGACAAATAGTTTAACACACGTTCTGAACAGACTCGCATCGACCTATCGCTTTAGGATCAATCTACATAATTAAAGTGGAGCAATATCAACCTCAATTACATGGCCAGGTTGAAACTTGTATCGTTAATGAGGGCAAAGGTAAAGGTAACAAAGAGAGAGAGAGAGAGAGAGAGAGAGAGAGAGAGAGAGAGAGAGAGAGAGAGAGAGAGAGAGAGAGAGAGAGAGAGAGAGAGAGAGAGAGAGAGAGAGAGAGAGAGAGAGAGAGAGTAGTAGTAGTAGTAGTAGTAGTAGTAGTAGTAGTAGTAGTAGTAGTAGTAGTAGTAGTAGTAGTAGTAGTAGTAGTAGTAGTAGTAGTAGTAGTAGTAGTACAATGACCAAACGAGACACAAAGATAAATAGTGCCCGTCTCGTCATCAACTTTTTGCAGCCCTTTAGATGAGCACTGTAATGGTTCTCGGAGCAAAGTAATTCATTAACGCGTATAAATTAGTTTCCAGAGGCGGCGGGGGAGCACCTGATGAATGTGGCACACCGTCACTAACGACCCCCGGCCGGGCCCACCTGCCTACCTGCCGGCCCACCTGCCTCCCTCTTTCATTTTCCTCCCAGCCACAAAGGACGTCTCTTCTCCATCAAGGAAGACGCCTTATAAAAATAAAAAAAACACCCTGCCTCACATACTCTAAATTATGATGTGATGAGAGGAAAATATCACACACACACACACACACACACACACACACACACACACACACACACACACACACACACACACACACACACACACACACACACACAGTGGCCTTGGGAGGGTTCCTGAGGAAGTACTGATAAGGATGCAAAGGAAAGGCATGACAAGCCCTGTAAATAAAAGGAACACAGATGAAACGATGGCGGCAGAGGAGGCGGTAGATAGGAGAGAAAAAAAGGAACATGGGGAGAGGGGGGGAGATGATGGAAAGGGGATGATAAAAGAGGACGAAGTGGTGAGATATAATAATAATAAAATATGGTTGTAGAAGATGGAAGATAAGAGAATGAACACATGGATTGGTGGTGCGACAGGGGAAAACAAATAATGAAAGATAAAAGTGAGAAAAGGGGGTGAAGGAACGACGGGTATGTGAAATGATAATGGCAGATAAAGGGGAAGGGAGAATATATATTAAAAGAAGGAATGAAGGGGACAACAAGGAGAGGGAAAGGACGAGGAGAAATATAAGCAGAATGGAAATAGCAAGAAAAGAGAACGAAAAGAATAAGAGGGAAGAAGGGGCATATGAAGGAAATGCATGAGGGAAGAGAAGGAAAGCTGAGGATTATGAAAGGAGGAACTGACAAAGGGTTAAATAAACAAAGGAAATAGATAAGGAAAAGGGAAGAGGGGAATGTGAGGGAAACGAGGGAAGAGAAGCATGAAGAAAAAGAGGGAAGGGAGAAAATGATGAGAGGAGGAAGGGAAGTGATGGAAAGGACAACAAAAAATATAAGGGAATAAGGAAAAAAGGAGAAAGAAAGATATGAAGGGAGAGGGGAATATGAGAGAAGGGAGAAAGATGCATACAGGAGGAAAGAGAGAGGGAAGGCAAGGGATGATGAGGGAAGGAAAATGACGGAGGAAAGAAGGAGAAAAAAAAAGACAAAAATAACACAGAAGGAGAGAAGGGAATATAAGGGGCGAGAGAGGAGAAATGGAAGGCAAGGAAATTGAGGGAAGGAAAAGACAAAAAAATGGTAAAATAAGCGAAAATTATATGGGAAAAAAATATAAAAAAAATATAAAGGGAGAGAAAGAGAGAAGGGACTATAAGGGAGGAAGGGGATAGAAAAGGAAGGCAAGGAATAATTGAGGGAAGGAAAAGACAAAAAAATGGTAAAATAAGCGAAAATGATATGGAAAAAAAAAAGAGAAAGATATTAAGGGAGAGAGGAATGTGAGGTAAGGGAGGGAGGAGCTGCATGTGGGAGGAAAGAGAAGGAAGGCAAGGGATTATGAGGGGAGGGAAAGGGATAACGGTGAGGGGACGGGTTTCGTGAATTAGGGAAGTGGAGTTGACTCAGACCAGCTGTAATGCAACACCTGACTCTGTATCCACCTGCACTACAACCCCTCCCAACGACAACAACAATAACCCTATACACTACTCCCTTCACTAACCCTTCCCCTATTCACTACTCCCTTCATCATCCCTTCCCCTATCCATCAGGCCCTTTACCAACCCTTCCCTTATCCATCAGTTCCTTCCTTCACAATCATTTCCCCTATCCACCAGTCCTTCCCCTATTCACTACTCCCTTCACTATCCTTTCCCCTATCCACTACTCCCTTCACTATCCTTTCCCCTATTCACTACTCCCTTCCCCTATCCATCAGTCCCTTCACAACCCTTCCCCTATCTAACAGTCCCTTCACTATTCCTTCTCATGTCCACCGCTCCCTTCACTATCCATTCTCTTATTCACAACTCCCTTCACTATTCCTTCCCCTGTCCACTACTCCCTTATTCCTTATCCATTCTCTTATTCACAACTCCTTTCACTATCCCTTCCCCTATCCACCAGTCCCTTAACCAACCGTTCCCCTATCTATCAGTCCATTCACTATCCCTTCCCCTATCCATCAGTTCATTCACCAACACTTTCCTAATAATAATAATAATGTCAGAGGCACAAATCCCCTTAATTTCTCTACTATTATTAATTTCTCTCTACCTTTTCACCTGTCCGCCATGTCACGCTTCACCTGGCCGGCTGCCCACCTGTCCACCTCTCCATCCATCACATTGGGAACGAGAAGAAATGTATGATGGAAAATGGTAATGTAAATAATAATAAAAATAATAATGTTCCCTCTGCAGCCTCGTCTTTCCCCAGGGCCAGAGTTATGACGTCACCACAACCACCACCACCACCACCACCAGGACAAAAAAGCAAAACAAAAAACACCACCACCACCATCACTACCACCACCACCACCGCCCCTCAGTCACACGCCAGAGACCGCAGCCCACCACCGCCGCCACCTCCACACCACCTAAATAATACACCACGCCGCACCACCCTGCTAGTTTTCCCCTTAGACAAACAGACAGACACACAGACAGAGCATAAGTGTGTGTGTGTGTGTGTGTGTGTGTGTGTGTGTGTGTGTGAGAGAGAGAGAGAGAGAGAGAGAGAGAGAGAGAGAGAGAGAGAGAGAGAGAGAGAGAGAGAGAGAGAGAGAATGTAACGTCAGTGACCTACCCGCCAAGAAAGCAGACAAATGCCATGCCAGCAGACGTCAGAACACACACACACACACACACACACACACACACACACACACACACACACACACACCAGACAACACATGAAGGAATAAACATGAAAAGTTGTTATTATGGGCACGAGAAGAGGAGTAACGGGACACCTAACCTTTAACATCACAGGAAAATACGACGGCTGATTAAAAAGATAACACACACACACACACACACACACACACACACACACACACACACACACACACACACACACAGACAGACAGACACACTCACAAAGGAAGATTAAATGAGATTCCAAGGGACGTCTGATATGTAAACATGATATATAAGGGGAGGAAAGTGGCTGAAACAAGCGGGGCGATTTAAGAATTATAATAATACAGCGAGACGAGATGAGAGGGAGAAGGGAAGTGACCCAGACAGAATGAATATAACAAAGACCAGCAGACGGAGATCCCGCAAGATGAAAATTAAACAGACGCACACACAAAAAAAGAAGAGAGAGAGAGAGAGAGAGAGCATCCTGACATTCACTAACACCACTCACACCACCCATCTGCCCAAAGCGCTGCACCTTAACATAATCAGATTAACTAATGCAAAGTCCTTTTTCTCCTCCTCCTCCTCCTCCTCCTCCTCTTCCTCCATCTCTTTCTTCTTCTTCTTCCTCCTCCCCTCCTCCTCCTCCTCCTCCTGTGATCTCGTCTTGGACTTCACACTTTCCTATCTCTGCCGTGAGCTTTCGCCTAATTTAACGCTATCTGATTAGGCGCCTTATCGAGAGTTATTTAGTGAGTTCGAGACCTAATACCTTGTTTTTCACCCGTCTAACTCCTGACACACACAGGGAAGGGGTGATGGAAGGCTGCCAGTTGTTAAGATACGAGTTAAGGATTTGTATGTTTCTTTAGGTGACATGGGATTTATTTATCTCCAATGGGCTACAACTTTTCAGCCTTCACGCATCCGAAATTGACCCTCTCATTGTATTTTCTTTACAGGAGCAGTGAATAGCGGGATTTTATTGTTGTTGTTTTATGTATTGCCCTTGAGCTCCTTCCTCTGGTGTAAAAAATAATGTCAAGACAGGTACGCTAAATGGTGACTTAAAACCTATCTCCTTTTTTTTATGTATCAGAATATTATTGCCTTGTTTTCATAGCTTCAAAATACAGTGACACTAGAATATTCAGACTTCCTTATTATTTTGGGCAACGAACCAATGAGCATATATTTACATTTTTAGCAAGAAGGAAAATAATCTTATAGACCCGATTATATATTTTCTTTAACCTTTGTATCTCTTCTAAATATAACACCAGAACACTTGGGCTTCCTTGATATATTCGGCAATGGACCACTGAGCACCTATTTACAGTTTAGCTAGCGGGAAAAAATATTATAGTCCTGGTTAACCTTTGTATCTCTTTTTAACATAACACCAGAATATTCACACTTCCTTAATATTTTCGACAATGGACCACTGAGCACCTACTTACAGTTTAGCCAGCGGGAAAAAAATATTATAGTCCTGGTTAACCTTTGTATCTCTTTTTAACATAACACCAGAATATTCACACTTCCTTAATATTTTCGACAATGGACCACTGATCATCTATTCACAGTTTAGCCAGCGGGAAAAAATATTATAGTCCTGGTTATTTATTTTCTTTAACCTTTGTATCTCTTTTATATATAACACCAGAACACTTGGGCTTCCTTGATATATTCGGCTATGGACCACTGAGCATCTATTCACAGTTTAGCCAGCGGGAAAAAAAATGTAATAGTCTTGGTTAGTCTTTTGCTTTAACCTTTGTATCTCTTATAAATATAACACAAGAATATTCACACCCTTAATATTTTCGGCAATGGAGTGTTTTCAGTCCATAAACTTAGGTTCATATTGTTTTAAAAAATAGTAGTCTTGATTCTCTTTTTTCAGCCTTCGTACCTTCTCTTATCACCACATTTCACTGTCAGACTTATCTCCAGCTTATCGGCTTCCCTAATCTGCATACCTGGTCTAAGGCGCCTCTGGAATCAGTTATATTTTCGAGTGTAAACAGCGAGAGAAAGTCGGCACTCAACGCTGCATCTTCCCTCGCCAATACCAACAAGCTCGCCGTCTGCCCCATGCATGAGAACGAAGCTCCTGGGTCACACGGCTCCCGCACTGCCCTTATTTAATTTTCTCTTATACATGCGTGCGTTTATTTTTTCCTTCCCGGACCAGCTAATGCAATATATTCATGAGGTGGTCTTCCCGTTTTTAATATTCTTGTAAAGTCAACATTTTAACGATATCATGGCCGTTTTCACATAAACTTAGGTTCATATTGTTTTAAAAGTATAAGGCTTCCACTATACGACTGTTTCTAAAGGCAACAAAGAAAAGTAACCGGATTTTCGTGAGTGTTTTTCCAGTCCATAAACTTAGGTTCATATTGTTTTAAAAGTATAAGGCTTCCACTATACGACTATTCTCTCAAGGCCACAGAGAAGAGTAACCGGATTTTCGTGAGTGTTTTTCTCGTCCATAAACTTAGGTTCATATTGTTTTAAAAGTATAAGGCTTCCACTACGACTGTTTCTAAAGGCTACAAAGAAAAGTAACCGTATTTTCATGGCTGTTTTTCCCGTCCATAGTGAAGAAGTCGTGTAAAACTATCACGAGGAGGATTACAAAACACTCCATGAAAACCCCAGCAACGTTTACGAGAGGATTTTCAAAGAGGCGAACGGAAGTGTCGATACGTTTAAAAATATGACCTTTTATTATTGCCCACACGAGATACTTCTTCTTATCCTGTCTCTGTGCATGGTGAGGAAAATGTTGTTCTTGACCTTTAATTATCACACTGACAAGGTTCGTATAATTAATTTAACGGCGGCCTCATTAATCTCCCCCCTCCCCTCCTCCTCCCCCCCCCTCACACACACACACACCTGCCTCACTCACGCACTCGCCTCCCGGAATCCACCCACTTGGACGTCGTTTATCTCACCTGAAGTCTGTCCTCAACGTCACTTAACCACCCTGGAGTGTCTTCCTTGCCTGTTATTGCTCCTTACCTGTTACACACCTGAAGCGACAAAAAATTATACCGTCCCCCCAAAGATATATTAATAAGATGAAATACAAACTCTCTCTCTCTCTCTCTCTCTCTCTCTCTCTCTCTCTCTCTCTCTCTCATCGACAATAACCTTTTTTTTGTGGGGTCGTAATATCATTGCGTTATTAATACGAACCGATAGCGAGGTAATAGTGCTTATGTAATTGTCTTTATTAGTTTTGGTGTGTGGGGGAGGGGGGGGGGGAGACACAGACAGACAGACAGACAGAGGAAAGGGACCGACGAGGACAGAGCGTATCTAACAAAGTGACAGTGAGGGACAACGCAGCGTAACTATATAATCGACTTTGGTATTCTTCAACGCTCTTGGCTGCACTAGGAATGTTCTTTAAGTTAGCTAGCAATAACTTACCGCCCACCTGAGTTTACCTTTCCCCCTTCAACATTTCCCCCATTCCCTCTGGTTACCGCCCACCTGAGTTTACCTTTCCCCCTTCCCCATTTCACTCATTCCCTCTGGTTACCGCCCACCTGAGCTTACCTTACCTTTCCCTCTTCCCCATTTCGCCTGTTCCCTCTGCTTACCGCCCACCTGAGCTTACCTTACCTTTCCTCCTTCCCCATTTCCCCCATTCCCTCTGTTACCGCCCACCTGAGCTTACCTTACCTTTCCCCCTTCCCCATTTCCTCTGGTAACCGTCCACCTGAGCTTACCTTACCTTTCCCTCTTCCCCATTTCGCCCATTCCCTCTGGTTACCGCCCACTTGAACTTACCTTTCTTTTCCCCCTTCCCCATTTCGCCCATTCCCTCTGGTTACCGCCCACCTGAGCTTACCTTTCCCACTTCCTCATTTCCCCCATTCCCTCTGGTTTCCGCCCACCTGAGCTTACCTTACCTTTCCCCCTTCCCCATTTCGCCCATTCCCTCTGGTTACCGCCCACCTGAACTACGCTTTCCCCCTTCCCTATTTCTCCCCCCTCCCTTTAGTTCCCTCTCTCATTACTTACCATCCATCTAAGCTAACCTTCCCCTTTTCTCTATCCCCTTCCCCCGTTCCATCTCATTGGTTAGCGCCCACCTACAGTAACCTTTCCCATTTTCTGTCACTCCGCTCTCTCAATAGTGATCGCCCACTCGGAGTATCCTTCCCCCTTTCTCTATCTCCCTCTGTTCCTTCTTATTGCTTACCGCCCACCTACACTAACCTTTCCCCTTTCTATCTTTCTATCTACCTCCCTCCCACACCCGTTCCCTCTCATTGGCTACCTTAGCTGTACTCCTACGCTCACCTGTGCTCGGTATTTGCATCTCGTAAAAAGCACCATAATCACCCACTAGTAAACAGGTGACCTTTTTCGCAGGTAATGGCCACACACACACACACACACACACACACACACACACACACACACACACACACACACACACAGGCACACGCACACCTCCTTATCAAAAGCCAAGACACGTAGACTGAGAGAGAACAACAATTCCACTCATGTATTATTAAAAGCGACCGAACTGACAGGTACTTTATATCACCATGAGACGCGACTAATATCACACCTACACACACACACACACACACACACACACACACACACACACACACGCACACACACACAGAGACAGTGCCACGCCCAATAAAGCAAGCAGAATATAAACTTAACCTCGATACATTTTTCATTAATTATATCCAGTCAGTCAGGCAAGAAACGAGGTTCTTTTGCGTGTCAGATAACGAACTGAGGCTGCAGACTTTCTAAATGTGATGATGATGATGATGATGCTGATGATGCTGATGGTTAAGAAGCAGCATTACCAACAAAGACCAAAAATACAGACACGCAATGAACAAGCCACCTCCTCTTCCTCCTCCTCCTCCTACTCCAAAAGGTCAATAAGACAAAAGAGGCGTAAGAGGGAGAGGGGAGAGAGGGTGGAAGGGAGAGAGAGAGGGATGTGATGGGAGAAGGCTGGGCATAGCAAAAGAAATGGAGGGATTATAAGAAGGTAAAAGAAGAAGAGGAGCATGCAAGAGAGAGAGAGAGAGAGAGAGAGAGAGAGAATGCTGACGTCAGAGGAGGAGGAGGAGGAAGAAGAAGAGGAGGAGAGGAAAAGGGAGAAAAATAGAGTGCGTGAGAATATGGCCCCGTGAAGAGAAGAAAAGATGAAGTGGAAGCGAGGGAGATGAAATGAGGGTGAAGGAAGAGAGGAGGAGGAGGAGGAGGAGGAAGGCGGTAAATGAGGAAAAATATGAATTAATCACGAGGCACAAAAAGAGAGAGAGAGCGGGGGAAAAAAAAATGTTATGAGAAAAGAAATGAAAAAATGATATTACTTCGTCCTCGCCCGCCCTCCGTCTCTCTCTCTTTTCTCTATCTCTCTTTCTTTCTTTTCGCTCTACACATATTTCCTTCCAGCTCTCTCTCTTTCTCTCTTTCGTCCCCCTCCTCTCCTCTCCTCTCTCTCTCTCTCTCTCTCTCTCTCTCTCTCTCTCTCTCTCTCTCTCTCTCTCTCTCTCTCTCTCTCTCTCTTTCCCTTTCCCGTCAATATCCGTTCATCGTTCCTGCCTCTCCTTTTTCCCTTCTCTCCTCATCTGCGTTTCCCTCCCTCTCCTCCTCCTCCCTCCGATCCAGGTCACCATCCTATCCTTCTCTCGTTACTCTATCCCCTGTCTGGCTATCCCCTTTCTCCTCCCTCCTTTCCATCCTTTCCCCGTCACTTTTTTTTATCAATTTTCTTCTTTCTGTCTTCCATTTGCGTTTCATTCGTCTATTATTCCTTCTTATTTCCTTTCCTTTCCTCTTTCCTTCTTCCTACCTCTCATATTCGTGTTTTTCATATCCCCTTTTTACTCTCTTTCCTTCTTCCTTTCCTCCATTTTCGTTCCTTCCATCCCGTCCGTTTTTTCTGTCTTTCTCCTTCTCCTTCTTTCTCCCTACTTTATCTTCCATTCCCTCTTTCCTATCTCCCATCGTTATTCCAATCCCTTCTAACTCCTTTTCCTCCCTAACTTCCAATCATTTTCCCATTACATCCTTCCTTCGTTATCATCAATCTCAATCTCTTTTGTTTTCCTTCCTTCATTCATTCCTCTATCCTTTCACCCATTGTCTATCCCCCTATTCTTAACCCGTTCTTTCCACCACCCCCGCTTTTCTTTCCCTTTCTTTTCGTGTCATCTCGGCTATCCTATTATCCGCCCCTAATTATATCCAATCCCTCTTATACCTTTCTCCCTCCCGCCTTAATTAGTCATTTTATCTACCCGAACCATCCTTCCACACGCGCCCTTTCCCTCGCCTACGAATATGTACCCGTAGCTTTCTCTACCTTATCTTTCCTTTCCTTAACTTCCCTTCACCCCCTCCTTTCCTCGTTCTACATTATGTAGCTTTCTCTACCTTATCTTTCCTTTCCTTAACTTCCCTTCACCCACTGTCCCCTTTCCCTCGTCTACGATTATGTACCCGTAGCTTTCTCTACCTTATCTTTCCTTTCCTTAACTTCCCTTCACCCACTGTCCCCTTTCCCTCGTCTACGATTATGTACCCGTAGCTTTCTCCACCTTACCTTACCTTTCCTTAATTTCCCTTCACTCACTGTCACCTTTCCCTCGCCTACGAATGTATACCCGTAGCTTTCTCCACCTTACCTTACCTTTCCTTTCCTTTACTTTACTTCTCACTGTCTCTCTCTCTTTACTCGTGTTTTTTCGTTCATCCAGTTTTTCTTTCCTTTATTTGTTTCCGTGTCTCCTGTTATCGTGTGTGTTGCCGCCTCCTTTCCTCTCCTTGCCTTCACTTCACATCTCTCTCTCCTGTTATTGTGTTTGTTGTTACCTCCAGCCCTTTCCTTTCTTTTCTTTTCTTTTCTTTTCCTTTCCTTTCCTTTCCTTTCCTTTCCTTCAAATATCTCTCTCCTGTCATTGTCTTTGTTGTTTCCTCCAGCTATTCTTTCCTTCCCTTTCCTTTCTTTTCCTTTCCTTTCCTTCAAATATCTCTCTCCTGTCATTGTCTTTGTTGTTTCCTCCAGCTATTCTTTCCTTCCCTTTCCTTTCTTTTCCTTTCCTTTCCTTCACTTCTATCTCTCCTTTCATCATGTTCGTTGTTTCCTCCACCATTTTCTTCCTTTCTTTTATTTCTCTCTCTCTCTCTCTCTCTCTCTCTCTCTCTCTCTCTCTCTCTCTCTCTCTCTCTCTCTCTCTCTCTCTCTCTCTCTCTCTCTCTCTCTCTCTCTCTCTCTCTCTATCTATTTATCTGTCTCTCATCATAATTATATTGCTTCTTCCATCTTTCTCTTACCCTCTTATACTTCTCCCTCTCTCCTCTCATCATATTTGCGGGATTTCTCTTTTTCCTTTGCTTCCTTTCTCTCTTCTCTCTTCTTTTATCTTTACCCTTTTTCACTCTCTCTCTCTTTATCTCTCTCTCTCTCTCTCTCTCTCTCTCTCTCTCTCTCTCTCTCTCTCTCTCTCTCTCTCTCTCTCTCTCTCTCTCTCTCTCTCTCTCTCTCTCTCTCTCTCTCTCTCTCTCTCTCTCTCTCTCTCATTACTTCTCCGTGTCTCCTTCCATCAACTATTTATCGTCCTTAACCTTTCCCTTTATTTTCTTTGCTCTTCCTGTCTCTTACCATCAAATATTTACCCTCCTCCACCTTTCTTCTTTTTTTCCCTTTCACTTCTCCCTGTCTCGTCTCGTTCACTGTATTTGTGGGTTTTCTCTTATTTTCCTTTTTTCTTCCTTTCTCAGTCTATCGTTTTTATGGGGTAACTCTCTCTCTCTCTCTCTCTCTCTCTCTCTCTCTCTCTCTCTCTCTCTCTCTCTCTCTCTCTCTCTCTCTCTCTCTCTCTCTCTCTCTCTCTCTCTCTCTCTCTCTCTCTCTCTCTCTCCTTCCATCAACTATTTATTCTTCTTCAACTTTCCTTTCTTATTCTTTACTTCTCCGTCTCATTCTATTGTATTCGTAGGTTTTCTCCCTTTCTCTTTGTCTTCTTTACTTCTTTTTGTCTCATTTTATCGCATTTGTAAGTTTTCTCCACTTTTTCTTGTTTTCTTTATTTCTTCGTCTCCTTCCTTTGTATTCGTAAACTTTCTCTCCTTTTCCTTAAATTTATCCCTCCCTGGCCTTTCCCTTTGCTTTTCTTCAATTCTCCCTGTTTCCTTTCATCATATTCGTAATCTTTCTCTCCTTTTCCATTCCTTTTCTTTACTTCTCCGCCTCCTCTCATCGCATTCGTCAGCTTTCACTCCCTTTCCCTCCCCTTTCCTTACATTTACCCCTCCCTGGCCGCCACTCTACGCGATAAAGGAAGGGATCGAGTGAGTCTCCAATAGGCCAGGAAACAAAGAGTGACGCTCGAAGGCCGCCAGCTAAAGGGCCGTCGAGGGGAGCTGAGGGGGCGATGAAAGGACGCCAGACAGACAGGTAAGGACACGGGCCAGGTAGACTCCTCCTCACCTCCGCTCACCTCTCGGGAACAAAGAAAGTCCTCCCAATCGTACACTCTCCTTGCTCCTCCATCTGATTCTCCACTATGTAACCTGCTGCTGTCTTCCATAAAAGGTCACGGCAGGCGGGCGCACTATATTATAATTTTTCCGTGGACTACAATGCAATGCTAACAAAGAAAGCACTCCTGATGGTCTTGCCTCCTTTCTCCTTAAATCTTATTCTTGACGGTGTAACTTTCTGGTCTTCCATATAAGGTCACGGCTGGCGGGCACACTATATTATCATTTTTCCGTTTACTATACAATTCAATGCTAACAAAGAAAGCACTCCTGATGGTTCGTGTCCCCTCTCCTCCATCTGATTCTTGACGGTGTACCTCTCTGGTGTCTTCCATAAAGGGTCACTGGCGCACTATATAATCACTTTTCCGTGGACTACAATGCAATGCTAACAAAGAAAGCACTCCTGATGGTTCGTGTCCCCTTTGTCCTTAATTCCATCTGAATCTTGACGGTGTAACTAACTTTTTGGTGTCATCCATAAAAGGTCACGGTTGGCTGCCACACTATACTATCATTTTTCTGTTTACTATACAATGCAATGCTAACAAAGAAAGCACTCCTAATGGTCTTCACTCCTTTCGCCTTCCATCTGATTCTCGACTGCGTCACTTGCTGCTGTCTTGCCTAGAAGGTCATGGGTGATGCTGGAAATGGCTGGAACACTATATTATTATTTTTCCGTGAGCTACATTGCAATACTGACAAAGAAAGCACTCCTAATGGTTCCTGCCTCCTCTCTCCTTCCTTCCGTCTGATTCTCGACTGTGGCACTTGCTGCTGTCTTGCCTAAAAGGTCATGGGTGATGCTGAAACTGGCTGGAACACTATATTATTATTTTTCCGTGAGCTACATTGCAATAGTGACAAAGAAAACACTCCTAATGGTTCCTGCATCCTCTCTCCTTCCTTCCATCTTACTCTCGACTGTGTGTCACTTGCTGCTGTCTTGCCTAAAAGGTCATGGATGATGCTGAAAGTGGTTGGCACACTATATTATTATTTTTCCGTGAGCTACATCGCAATAGTGACAAAGAAAACACTCCTAATGGTTCCTGCATCCTCTCTCCTTCCTTCCATCTTACTCTCGATTGTGTCTCACTTGCTCCTGTCTACCCTAAAAGGTCATGCATGGGTAGTGCTGCAAATGGCTGGTACGCTTTGATAGTATTTTTCCGCAGGCAATAACGCAATGCTGACAAGAAAAGCGCTCCTGCATGATGGTTTGTGTCTCCTCTCTCCTATCTTTTTTCTTTTTACATTTACAAATTACTCCATTTCTCCAAATGCTTCCCTGCTTTTACTACCCGAGCCCTGTCATGACAAGCGTAATACAGGTGTTTAGCTGTGCAAGCGGTGTGTGCCCAGCGCAAACATATTCTCCTCTGAATCTAATTTATATTCTGAAAACTCTTCAAGGCAAACTAGACCGAAGTAATCTTCATCTTCTGGTGACGCAGACTCGCCTTCCACTGTTAGCCTTCCGTGGGTTGTCTTGCTCGGTGGCACGTCTCTTTATTGTTCTATTTTTGTCGCTTGTGAACAGTGTTGTTTACGGAGTTTCCAAGGACACTCTTAAAACAAAATTACTATGAACTGTTTTTCCTGCCTTTGAAGAGAGCAAATTGTGTTTCAAGTCCGTTCAACTGCAGTGCCTCAACGACCCCCACGTGAGAATCCCTTATACAAACCAAGCGCAGCCTCTAATGTATAGAAACGATAGTATCAATGACGCTGATATAGAATTTGGATTTTTGCAAATTTATATTGTAATAAGTTTTTTCTTTGCTGCTAATAATACAGAATAATATACGTTCCGTTTCAATTAAAACTATGAGTCAACAATATTGTTTTACCTTGTCAAGACTTCTCGCCACATCAGACAGTACATACCTGGAAGAGAAAAGAAAAAAAATGTGAGTACACGTGCAACATGACCCACATCTGCTAAAAAAAAAAAAAAAAAATTGATCACCGAGGCAATGTCTTAGCATAGCAGTAGCCTCTGGCCCGGTCTCCACTACTACAAACGGCCGCCACAACAATGTTAATACTTTTGCTTGACCTACTAAGCTGCAAGTGCAAAGAAAGCACTTCCACTGCGGCTTTCGGGGAGCAAGTTACTGGCGTAGAGAAGATAAATCATTCCTCCATGGGTTGGGGGTTGGATTTTATGAAGCAGAGATTAAACAGTTCATATTTTGTGGTGACCTCTGACCCAGTATATAAAAAAAAAAAAGAGAGAGAGAGAGAGAGAGAGAGAGAGAGAGAGAGAGAGAGAGAGAGTGGGTCTGTGTCGTGTGTGGGTGTGGGTGGTGTGAGGGTCCGAAGAAGTCGTGTGGGTCGACTGTAGGAGGAGGAGGAGGAGGTAGTGGAGGAGGAGGAGGAGATGGAGAGGCGTGGTAAGACGGGGAATGTGGTTTTGATTCTCGCGTACGGTTGATGCAAGAGGAGGAGGACGCCGGGGGAGCAAAATTTTGTAGCGTAGGTAGAGAGGTTCGAGTTCAGTGACGCGTGGCGAGAGGAAGACGATCAGGCACGAGACTATATATATGATGTGAAGGCGTTTGTGAAAGGGTGGAGGACCAAGGCACAGGCTGGAGGAAGCTGAAAAGGGAAGGGAAGGTGGTGAATGGCAATCTTGAAAGGGGATGTGAAGGGAATGAAAAGGCAGAATAAACGAGACTATGATGTGAAGATGTTTGTGAAAGGGTGGAGGACCAAGGCACAGGCTGGAGGAAGCTGAAAAGGGAAGGGAAGGTGGTGAATGGCAATCTTGAAAGGGGATGTGAAGGGAATGAAAAGGCAGAATAAACGAGACTATGATGTGAAGATGTTTGTGAAAGGGTGGAGGACCAAGGCACAGGCTGGAGGAAGCTGAAAAGGGAAGGGAAGGTGGTGAATGGCAATCTTGAAAGGGGATGTGAAGGGAATGAAAAGGCAGAATAGACGAGACTATGATGTGAAGATGTTTGTGAAAGGGTGGAGGACCAAGGCACAGGCTGGAGGAAGCTGAAAAGGGAAGGGAAGGTGGTGAATCGCAATCTTGAGAGGGGATGTGAAGGGAATGAAAAGGCAGAATAAACGAGACTATGATGTGAAGGTGTTTGTGAAAGGGTGGAGGAGCAAGGAATAAGCTGGAAGAGGAAAACAAGGGAAAGGAAGGGACGTAGTGAATGGTAATCCTGAAGGGGATGTAAAGGGAATGGAAAAGCAACATAGAAGAGCATACTCCCCCCCGACACACACATACACACACACACACACACACGCCGTTGCTTTTCCTACACTCCTTCCCACAAACAACATTCTATATATACATACTAATCTGATAAGCACTGAGGCGGCCTTCACCACAAACCCAATCACGAGGCGCGGGACGGGAGTCTAATAAGCGCTAGATCCAAGACGGCCGACAGCCAACACACACGAGGCGCTGAGTGGCAGGCACGCTGGTAGTTGATTGGCTGTCGAATTGTGCTTGATCCTGTAGCGCCCTATAAATAGCTGTATCTCTCACGAATAAATCAGTTGTTGTCAGACTACCGCAGTGTTTCATTCTTCCTTCCCTGAACTAAGAATGTAGACTGCCTGAAGTAACACCCGCTACAGCACTATAACCCAATTGCCCAATGAAAAAACATGGTCCCTTAATACCACAAGTTTCTGGAGGTCTGTAAAGTTAAAATACGGATTATCGAAGAATCATATAAGAACATAATAACGTAATTAGTCTGAAAGAGGTCGGTTGGTCTATGCAAGGCAGCTCCTGTAAGACTAACCCCGCATTACCTCACTATCCATGTTTGATCGTGAGGTGCTTTGTTAGTTAGTTAGTAAATAGGTAGTCAAGCAGCTATATTACCGTTAGTTAGGTAGGTAGTTAAATAGGTAGTTTAAATTAGTTAAACAGTTAGTCAGCTAGTTAGTTAGTTACTTTTACTATATTCTGTATGTATTTATTTATTATCTATTTATTTTATTTGTTTTCTATCGGTGTTTTTCTTTTTTTCTTTTTCTTTATTTCATTTTATTTTCTATTGATGTTTTTCTTTTTTTTTTCCTGTTGTTTTTCCTTTTTTATGTTCATTTTTTGGTGTTCTTTTTTTCCTATCATCCTTTTGTCGATGTTCGTTGGTCTGGATGAGCCGCTTTCCTCCCAGAAGAGACTCACCCATAATTTTGGTGATGTTAGTTGGGGCCGAAAGGTGGATGATATTTCTTGGTATTTTTCTTTTCCTGGTGTTCTTTTATTGCTGTTACTTTTCTTTTTCGTTTTTTTATTATTTTTTTCCATATTTTTTAGTGTTCTCTTCAATATCATCCCTTTTTGATGTTCGTTAGTCTGGATGAGCCTTTTTCTCCCCCAGAAAAGATTCACCCACAATATTGGCGATGTTAGGGCCAAAAGGTAGATGATTTGTGATTTTTTTTCTTTTCTTGATATTTTCTGGGGTTTTTTTCTTTTCTTTTCTTTGGTGTTCCCATCACATGAATTGTCTACGACATCTAACGGGTACCAACGTCCTGGTTTTGTTGTTTGGAGTTTGCTCTCCTAGGCAGACTGCCTACCACGGCTGACGACCTCCACCTGTCCGGGTTTGTTGTTTGGAATTTTGATGTATTGCCTATGACGGCTCACCATCTATATATTTCTTTTTTTTCTCGCCCCCTCCCCCCTTCTCTCTCTCTCTCTCTCTCTCTCTCTCTCTCTCTCTCTCTCTCTCTCTCTCTCTCTCTCTCTCTCTCTCTCTCTCTCTCTCTCTCTCTCTTTGTGTTAGGTTAGTGTTGTTATGCTAGTGTTATGTTATGTTAGTGTTGTGTTATGTTAGTTGTGTTATGTTAGAGTTGTGTTACGAGGGTGTTGTGCAGTTAGCTTGGTTGTTATGTTGTTAAATATTTACATTGTTACATAATTTTGGGGAGCCGAGATGTAGAGGAGGAAGAGGACAGGGATGTGGGGCCGAGTCTGAACATGTGGCAGATTTCCAGCACGGGCTTAAGGCCATCAAATTCGTTTCCAAAACTTTTGTCTAAATGAGTTACGTGACTGTTTCCCTCCTTCTAATCCTCCTCCTCTCCTTTTTTTCCTCCTCTTTTTCCTTCTCCTTATTCCTCCTCCTCTTATTTTTTCCCTTCATTTTTTTCATTCTGCTCCTCCTTCTCCTTCTCTTCCTCTTCTTGTCCTCGTCCTCCTCCTCCTCCTCCTCCTCGTCCCCCGTGGTACTAGTAGAAACTTCCCACTTTCTGCGGAATGTTATTTGGACCCGCCTCGCTCTCCCCCTTGCATTAATTTTCTCGTAGCAGACTCATTTCCGTCCTGCGCTAATGAAGGAAAATGTCACACGATCTCTCGGGTGAGCAGGGTACGATTAGAGGAGCCTTGCCGTCTGTTTTGTTTTTGCTACCACCAACGTCTTCTCATCTGGCCAGTTCCACAGTTTGATACAGTGGGTTTGTAAGCACCAAAATCAAGTACTAAAGATGATGAAAACTCCTTGTAAATAATGTTTGGTGTTCTTATATATGCTAGTAATTTTGAGGTAACTATGCGGGAAATACAGGAAATAGTGTTTAGTGATTGATGCAAAGTAGAAAACCAGACCATTATGGAGACTATAGTTTGGTTTAAGGGGCTTACTGGGACACTGTATTGGACTGTGGAACTGGCCCATCGATTAGGTCAGGTCAGGTCAGGTTACGTTAGGTTAGGTTAGGTTAGGTTAGGTGGGTTGGGTTGGGTTGGGTTGGGTTATGTTCGGTCAGGTTAGGTTAGGTTAGGTTAGGTTAGATTAGGTTTGGTTGGGTTAGGTTAGGTTGGGTTAGATACCATCTCCACGATACTGCCAAAAACAACCACAGCCTCACCTGCTTGCTGATATTGGTACCACTACACCTGCTTTACACTCACTACAGTTTTCTGATATACATTTAGGTGAGTGGAGTATGATGAAAACAGTATACGCTCTTTTTCGTAGTTATTACTTGCAGAGCCTCCTCATCCCCCTCTCACCGCCGCCGCCCTGATCAAGTCGAATCAGGATCAGTCTCATTGTCTACCTATTCTTGCGTCTACTTCACCTACCTCACCATTTCCTATAGGTGCTATGAGAACACCGCCAAACTTTCTCTTTGATGATATATTACTGAGCCGCCGCACCCTCGACGAGATGCTGTGCTATAATGAAACCTTAAACTACCACTACTACTGTCGCTGCTACTACTTCTATTACAACTATTACTACTACTACTATTACTATTACCACTACAACTACTGCTACTTCTCCAACCACTATCGGGACACCGCTTCTTCGTTTTCAAGACAGGACAGTATTGGCACTCGATGGGCTGTCAAGGAGGAGGAGGAGGAGGAGGAGGAAGAGTGTGTGTGTGTGTGTGTGTGTGTGTGTGTGTGTGTGTGTGTGTGTGTGTGTGTGTGTGTGTAATTCACCACCACGGCCTGTTCATGTATTGGACTCGTAATCGCTAGCAGGTACCCTCCCGATATAAGCAAGTGCTCTTTATCGTCGATCTGTGTGTGTGTGTGTGTGTGTGTGTGTGTGTGTGACGAGAGTACTGCACATGGCCTCGAGTGCTTCCGTGGTGTGGTATTGAAGCAGAACCAAGGCCGAGCTAGCACAGGAAGGGGCGAAAGAGGGCCAAGGTCGGGCGAAGGAAGGAGCAACAGCGGGGATGTATTTGTGTGGATGTGAACTCTTGGTTGCGTGAGAGAACGGAAACACGATCCACGAAGATTAACAAACAAAGAAGGGCTCAGTAGGGAAGCAAGGAATACAAAGCAGAATCTGAACCAAGTAAAATAAGAACAACTTAGACACCACGAAAAGTAAAATATAACAATAAATATAGATGCAAGATTAAGAAAGAATTGCCAAAAAAGAGATAAGAAAGAGATGAATTAAAGCCAAGAAAAATAAAAAAAGGCAAAACTGAGGAAAACACCAATACATTAAAACCAACGAGAAGCAAACACGCAACACAACCAAAGATGAGGTACTTAATATGCAAGACACGCTTAATTAAGGGACAACTAAAAATAAATAAATAAATAAACATGAGTACAAACATCAACAATAAAAAAAAACACCAGCGCATACAAAAGCAGAAGTCAACAACACGAGTGGCCTCTAAATATACTGATGAGACAGCTGAGAAATGGCTATCCAGGGAGCGTGGAGGCAGGACTGAAAGGAGCAAGGCCAAGGCTAAGACTGTGAGGACTTAAAACACTACTAAGGGAAGGCCAAGGGTAAGGTGAGGTTATATATATATGACATTTTGCCTCCCAAGAACACGGATTTGACAAGGCTTTCGTAGGAGTTGTGGGCATTTCCAGTAGTAGTTTTATGACCCTGGTGTTAGTTTGACCCTTCTTCTGTACCGTGAACCTAAGGGAACACTCATTAGAACCCGACTGACCCCCTCTTTGACTTTTAGAAATAGTTGATGTGAGAAGCGAAAGTGTCTTATTATACCAACTTATGCTTTCTACCTTCTATCAGCCACACACACACACACACACACACACACACACACACACACACACACACACACACACGATATCCTTTCACCGGCAGCCTCCCAATACCACCGTCAAGCTGCCATTATCACCCATCGACCATCATTACCACCGCCACCATCAACACCATTCCCACCACCTCCACCACCACCGCTGTCTCTTCCACCGCCACCACCGCCACCGCCATCATTGAGCTGACCCAAATTTTATCAGACACTTTTTGAGCGATATAAAAGCTGAAAAGAGTGAGGTAGAGAGAATGGACGCTGCTAACTCGAAATGGCGTATGTTTTACTTTGTTTTTATTATCATTTCACACAGTGGAGTAGGTTATAATTTCCCCGCTGACTACACCACACATTCCTATACTCATAACCACCACAGATACATTTACATAATCAACAACACATGAGCTATAACACAAATCATTTCCCTTCCCTTAATGAACGGGCCGTATTCTTAAAACAGTTTGGACCCCTAGCACACATATTTGACAAGGCTTTCGTAGTAGTTTTGGGCATTTCCATGAGTAGTTTAATGGCCCTGGTGGTAGTGTAACCTTTCTCCTGTGCCGTGAACGTGAAGAAACAGTCATGAAAACCCGATTAACCTCCTTTTCGGCCTTTGGAAATTGTTGATGTGGGAGTGTGAAGCGTCTGAGAATATGGACCAATGAGCTTCCTTCCTACAGTATCACCACCATTTCCTATACCAAGCACTATTCCTATATAAGCTGTACACAGTAACCTTAACTCCCATATCGTTCTTTTTCTGCCTATATACCGCTGTCACACACAAACACATCAAAGTCCAGCTACCCACAATCAATATAGCTCTCGCCGCCCACTCTCACGTGTTTTATGTAAGCCCAGCATCCATTTCTCCCAGCGTCACCTGTCCTCCCACACGTCTCCACGCCTACTCTACTACTACTACTGCTATACTTATCGCTGCTCGTAGGAGGATACCAGAAGAAGCCTGTCTCCCCCCCCCACCCCCAGCCTCTCTCTCTCTCTCTCTCTCTCTCTCTCTCTCTCTCTCTCTCTCTCTCTCTCTCTCTCTCTCTCTCTCTCTCTCTCTCTCTCTCTCTCTCATCTGTCTTCCCTTCATTCGCTCCTTTCCTTCCATCCTTCCTTGGCTCCTTTCCTTTCTTCCTTTCTCTTTCTATCTGTTTCTCCGTCTGTGTTTCTCCCTCTCATTCATACATACAAATACATCCGTACATATATATACATACAAACATATATTATATCGACAGGCAGACAGACATATACAGGCATACATACAGAAAGATCGGTATATTGACCACACAGCAATTCAAGGATACAGATTACAAATACGAATAATTTAAAGATAAAGATTACGAAGTAGCAAAGTAGTAGCAGTTACAGTCCACACACACACACACACACACACACACACACACACACACACACACACACACTGTCAATCCCTCTCTTCCTCTCCCCTTCCACCTCCCACACCTCGCCGCATCGTGCTGTCCCTAACATAACATGACGCACCGGCGCGAACAGATGCGTCTTACGGCTGGAAAAGGGTGACCGAGGAGCGCCGTTCAGGTCACCTGTGCCGGGCGGTGCAGGTGAGGGAAGAGCAGGTGAGGGGAGGGAGGGGAGGGGGGGAGGTAAGTTACGGAAGAAGGGGGTCAGGACGGCAAGGGAGCGGCGGTGTGTGGACTATGAACGGAACGAACACACACACACACACACACACACACACACACACACACACACACACACACACACACACACACACACAGGTAAGATACACATATAACTAAAGGTAAAGTAAAGTTGGGAGGCATACGCTATAGCTTAGATAGATATGGATATAGATAGAAAAATAGATAGGTAGATATATATAGATAGACAGACGAATAGATAGACGTACTGGCGAAACACATTGCAATTCAACTCTACTCAAGGTTACAAATAAAAATGAGGAAAAGAAGAAGGGAAGTGAGATGTCTGATGTATGATGAGGGAAAGAAGGGAAGTGAGAAGTCTGATATATAGTGAGGAAGGCTGAAAGGAAGGTGCAAGGTAGGGTTCAGTACCACCACCACCACCACCGTCGCCACCACCCCTTCGTCACGGGTTCGCGGACTGGTGGCTCTGAGGTTCGGCGGCCACGGGAATGACTGCCTCCCTCGCCTCCCTCCTGCATTCTTGGCCGCCCGTCGCCTTGGCCCGGACACGCACGCAGAACACCCACTGACTGTAAAACTCGGCGAATGGTACGCTCTGCTTCTTGCGGGGGATGTTGTTGTTGAAGTTCTTGCTGTTGTTTTGATGTTATTTGCTAGATATTTAAGTGAGATGGTCTTGTTTTTGTTGTCGTTGTTGTTGATGTTGTTGTTGTTGTTGTTGTTGTTGTTGTTCTCATGACGTTTGTTGGTGGAGTAGTTGTTCTTGCTGTTGTTATTGTTGTTGTTGTTGTTGTCACGAATAATGGCGCTGTTTGAGGGAGATGCTGTTGTTGTTGTTGTTGTTGTTGTTGTTGCTGTGTTGATGTTGTTGCCAGAGGTGTTTAGGGAGATGTTTTCAGTGTTCCTGTTGTTGTTGTTGTTCCTGTTGTGTCATGGCGCTGTTTGTTGCTAGAGTTTTATTTTGTTGTTCTCGTTGTTTATCAAGGCTTGTGGTGCTTGTTGCTCAAAAGTACTTGTTGTGGTGGTTCTTGTTGTTGCGTTATTGTTGAGTCATGGCGCTGCTTGTTGAGGTTGCTGTAATTGTTGTTGTTGTTGTATTGTTCTGCTCGTTTTTTTTTCTTCCTTTTATACATAATTTTCTTACCACCTTCTCTGCTACATTTTCCTCAACACTTTTTTCTCAAGTTCTATTATTCAATTACTTTTTTTTGTACATATTTCTCCCCTTATCATTTTTTGTGCCTGTTCGTTTTTTTTTTTCTTCTTTTATATCAGACGTTACCATTCTCTCCTATTTATTTTTTCCTCCTTCACATTTTCTCTATTTCCTTCTCCGCTTGATGAATTATTCATTTCTTTGGCAACCCCCTACACAACTTTTCCTTCCTTCCATCGTATCCTGCTTCTCATTTTCCTAGTGCTCTTTTATTCTTCCTTTGCAAATATTGTTTTACTTTCATACCCTCTGTGATGAATTACTTATCTCTATACTACTAATCTACTAATGTCATACTGCCTTCCTCACTAATTTTCCTAACATTCATCTTTTTGTTATATTTTTCCCTCTTGTTTTTTCTCTTCCTCCACAGCTGAAACTACTGCCCTTATGTCAAACCGGAGCTCTATCCTCTCCTTCCTTCCTTTCTCCTTCCCTTACTTGCTCCACTATCCGCAATTTCTTCGCTATATTGACCACACTACAGTTCAATGATACAGATTACAAATAAGGATAATTCATAGTTATAGCTTTATACTCTCAAACCCTCCTTATTTCTTCCTTTTCTTCCGCCACTCTAAGCTTTTCCAGGCAACTCATAATTTTCCCTCCCTCTCTCCCCTCTCTCTGACTTTTAAATACCACCTCTACCCCTTTCCTCTTCCTCCCTAGCTGTCCTTATGCCAAAGCGGGGCTCTTTACTTTCTTTCTTACTTTCTTTCTTCGCTCTTCGCTTTTCCAGCACAAACATAAATTCCCTCCCTCTTTCTGCTCTCTTTCTGCCATTTAAAAACCACCTCTACCCCTTTCCTCTTCCTCCCCAGCTGTTCTTATGCCAAATCGGGGCGCTATTCCTTTCATCCTTCTTTCTTTCCTTTCTTCGCTCTTCGCTTTCCCAGCAGAAACATAAATTCCCTACCTCCTTCTGCTCTCTTTCTGCCTTTTAAAAACCACCTTTACCCCTTTCCTCTTCCTCCCCAGCTGTTCTTATGCCAAATCGGGGCGCTATTCCTTTCATCCTTCTTTCTTTCCTTTCTTCGCTCTTCGCTTTTCCAGCTCAAACATAAATTTCCCTCCCTCTTTCTGCTCTCTTTTTGCCTTTTAAAAACCACCTCTACCCCTTTCCTCTTCCTCCCCAGCTGTACTTATGCCAAATCGGGGCTCTTTTCCTTCTTTCCTTTTTTCTTTTCTTTCTTCGCTTTCCCAGCTCAAACATAAATTTCCCTCCCTCCTTCTGCTCTCTTTCTGCCATTTAAAAACCACCTCTACCCCTTTCCTCTTCCTCCCCAGCTGTACTTATGCCAAATCGGGGCTCTTTTCCTTCTTTCCTTTCTTCGCTCTTTGCTTTTCCAGCACAAACATAAATTTACCTCCCCCTCTCCCCTCTTTTTGCCTTTTAAAAACCACCTCTACCCCTTTCCTCTTCCTCCCCAGCTGTTCTTATGCCAATTCGGGGCACTATTCCTTTCATCCTTCTTTCTTTCCTTTCTTCGTTCTTCGCTTTTCCAACACAAACATAAACTTCCCTCCCTCCTTCTGCTCTCTCTCCTCACTTTCTGACTTTTAAAAAAAACACCTTTTCCCCCTTCTTCCTCCCCAGCTATGTCAATTCAGGCCCCTATATCTTGCTTCCGTCTTTCCTTCCTCCACTCTCCCCTTTTCCAGCCCAAACATAAATTTCCTTCTTTCTCTCCCTCCCTCCCTCCCTCCCCCTCACCACCCACCAATCCTATCCTGCTCCGCGCGCCGCCATTCCGGTTTAACAAGAAAATAAGGCACCTCTCCCGCCTTCTACCTGGAATCTCTCTTTCTATAGATCAGCGTGAACCAGGTTTGTGCAGGTGTGAGGGTTCCGGGAATGGCGAGACTCACCAGGTGTGTTTAAGGTGTGTGTGTGTGTGTGTGTGTGTGTGTGTGTGTGTGTGTGTGTGTGTGTGTGTGTGTGTGTGTTTATATAGTGCTTATGCATTGCTTGCTGTGGTCAATTGTGTTGTGTAGTGCTTATGTGTTGCTTGCTGTGGTCAATTAACTATCTATAAATTACCTGTGTGTCTCTGTGTGTGTGTGTGTGTGTGTGTGTGTGTGTGTGTGTGTGTGTGTGTGTGTGTGTGTTTATGTAGTTTGTAGTGCTTATGTATTGCTTGCTGTGGTCAATTAACTATCTATAAGTTACCTGTGTGTGCGTGTGCGTGTGTGCGTGTGTGTGTGTGTGTGTGTGTGTGTGTGTGTGTGTGTGTGTGTGTGTGTGTGTTTATGTAGTTTGTAGTGCTTATGTATTGCTTGCTGTGGTCAATTAACTATCTATAAATTACCTGTGTGTGCGTGTGTGCGTGTGTGCGTCTAAACAGTGACGTGGCCTTCGTGTTGGTGGTCGTGCTGTGGCGTGAGGTGACAGCACTCGTGTAATGGCGTCATATACATTTTTTTTTTTAGCCACCTCATTGTAAAGTGATCACAATGAGGCTCTAAAAAGGTGCCGTGAAAGGATGGTGGTTGTGGCGGCGGCGTCTATTGTGCTGGGGCTTGCATGTGCTGTGTCTGTTTAGTCTGCCCGTGTGTGTTGTTTGATCAGTTCGAGATGTTACTGTTTTGTCTGTCGAGTTTGTCTGTTTGTATGCATTTATTATTTCGAGATGTAGTTTATATAGGAAATGTATCTTGCTTTATTGTGCTTTTTTTTCGTTCATTTAAGGTCTTTTTTGTCTTGAGTGAGCTTTTTTATTTTTTTATTTACTTTTTTTCAGGCTATTTGTTTCTTCTCAAGGTCTTTTTTTTTTTTACGGACTTTTCTTCTTCGTTTGCGGGCTTCGTTTTTCCTTTCTTTTTTTTTCTTTTTACCTTCTGCGTTTTATTTCTCTTTTACGGGATTCTGTTTTTCCATCCGCGGACTTTTACTTTTTTTTTTCAAGCTGGCATTTTTTTCCGTTATTTTTTTCTCTCACCTTCTCCTTCGGTATAAAATAAAAAGATAATGATCGTGGGGGTGATATTTTGCTGTACTTTGTGGTTAATAAAATAAATATATTCATATCCGCGCCATATTAAACCGCACGATGTAAATGGTTGCCAATACGGGGACTTATTTCCTGTATTGGACCCTATTTCCCCCCTCAACACCTGCAACCCCCTCACCCCCTGCCTCCCCACCTCAACCACTGCCCCTGCCACAGCCCCCCTCGCCCTTCAACCCCTGGCACCCACCCCTTCAACCCCAGTCCCCCTCTCGACCCCTGTCCCCCTCTCGACCCCTGTCACCCACCCCTTCAACCCCTGTCCCCCACCCCTTCAACCCCTGTCGCCCAACCCATCAACCCCTGCCTATTTCCCTCAACTCCTGCCCTCTCTCAACCCCTGTCACTTCCCCCCTTCAACGCCTGCCTATTTCTCCCTTCAACCCCTGCCACAGCCCCCCGTCTGCCCCTGCCACAGCCACTTCCTCTTCCTCTGTGCGTCTGTTTAAACTAATATGTCGAGGAATACCATGATTGTCTCCGCCTCTCTATGTCTGATCAGCCTTTTCGATGTCTGCTGATCTCTCTCTCTCTCTCTCTCTCTCTCTCTCTCTCTCTCTCTCTCTCTCTCTCTCTCTCTCTCTCTCTCTCTCTCTCTCTCTCTCTCTTCATCTATCTTCCTATCTATTTATCTATTTCAAGCATTTGTATCTGAAAGGGATATGATGAACAACCTCACACAAACACCAACAGAAATCTCTCTCTCTCTCTCTCACACACACACACACTGGTTAATAAAGAAAAGCGAAATAACATGTTTTCACGAAGTCAGATATAATGGAATAATGGCTTTTTTACATAACCAGGTCGAGTAGAGTGACTGATTGACTGAATGTACGTGTGTGTGTGTGTGTGTGTGTGTGTGTGTGTGTGTGTGTGTGTGTGTGTGTCGACTGGATGGTTACATAAAAATAAAAAAACGAAAAAGCTATCACGCGCACGGATATGGTTTTAAAATGGATGTATTCTCTCACTCTGTAATAGCTTGATTGATTGATTTGTTTACTTTTATCCTCTCTCCCCCCCCTCCCCTCTCTCTCTCTCTCTCTCTCTCTCTCCCTCTCCCTCTCTACGTAGGTGTTGATGTATACGAGTGAGCGAGTATTTTTTTGCGTGTGAGTGTGAGTGTAAAGGGATGGACAAACAAGTTGAACAAGAGACAATCAAACACGCTAATTACGTTACCGGGGGAGAGAGAGAGAGAGAGAGAGAGAGAGAGAGAGAGAGAGAGAGAGAGAGAGAGAGAGAATAACACGAGAAAAGCTGAAGGGAAGTGAGATATATTGATAAGAGGAGGAGGAGGAGGAGGAGGAGGAGGAGGAGGAGGAAGGAGGAGGAAGAGGAAGGAAGGATTATAACGTAGCTATAAGTTTCCTTCCTTCCTCTCTCCCTTCCTTCCTTCCTTTCTTCCTTTCCTTCCTTCCTTCCTTTCTTCCTTTCCTTCCTTCCTGTTTGTACGTTTATCTTTGTTTTTGTGTTTGAATCTGTTCAATGATTCTCTCTATCTCCATTTTTTTTCATGCTACGTTCAAAACACTTCCTTTACGTACTAATGGATATCATATTTTTTTCCTCTTCGTGGCCAATGCCTTTCCCCTCTGACTGACCTTTTTTTTTATATTATAGTTATATCATATTTTTTTTATCTACCATACTTTCCACCTATGATGAATCTCTCTCTCTCTCTCTCTCTCTCTCTCTCTCTCTCTCTCTCTCTCTCTCTCTCTCTCGACGGAAAAGGATGTTTGGGGACCGTGAGACGCGACGCACGGACGTGGCAATCAAAGAGGAGGAGGAGGAGGAGGAGGAGGAGAGAGAGAGAGAGAAAGGGGGGGGTGGTTAGTCACGCACCGTCTCTATCTTCCTTCACACACCACTGAGGGGATGAGGGGAGGGAAGGGAGGAAGACGAAGAGGGGTGAGGGAGGAAGGGGGGAAGAAGAGAGGGGTGAATGAAGGGAGAAAAAAAGGCGCAAGGGAGGGAAGGTGAAGAGGTGGATGAGGGAGAAGGGAAAGATGAAGATGAATGAGGGAAGAAGAGGAAAGGTGGGAAATAGGTGAGGTGAATAGAGGAAGATAAGGAGAGGGTAAAGGAGGAAGGGGGGATGATGGGGTAGATAAGGGAGCAACGAGCATGGAAGGTGAAGGTAAGTGAGGAAAGAGGAGATAAAGAAAGGGAAGGGAAAAAGGGAAGATGAAGAGTGTAAGAGGAAGAGAAAAAGGGAGATGGGAGTGAGCGAGAGAACACAAGAGAAACAGCAAAAGGGAAGGAGAAGGGGAGATAAAAAGCGGCGAGGAAAAAAATAATAAGGGGGGAGATAAAGAAAGGAAGGAAAAAGGGAAGCTGAAAAGTGTAAGAGGAAGAGAAAAAGGGAGATGGGAGTGAGAGAGAACAAGAGAAATAGCAAAAGGGAAAAAGGGGAAATAAAGAGAGGCGAGGGAAAAAGATAAGGTAAGGGGGGGGGGAGATAAAGAAAGGGAAGGGAAAAAGGGAAGATGAGGGGTGTAAGAGGGAGAGAAAAAGGGAGATGGGAGTGAGAGAGAACAAGAGAAATAGCAAAAGGGAAGGAGAGAGGCGAGGGAAAAAGATAAGGAAAGGTGGGGGGGGAGATAAAGAAAGGGAAGGGAAAAAGGGAAGCTGAAGAGTGTAAGAGGAAGAGAAAAAGGGAGATGGGAGTGAGAGAGAACAAGAGAAATAGCAAAAGGGAAGAAGGGGAGATAAAGAGAGGCGAGTAGAAAAAGAGAAGGTAAGGGAGGGGGGGGGGGAGATAAGAAGAAGAAAAAAAACAGAGATGAAAATTAGTGAGAACAAGAGAGAAATAGCTTGAGGGGAGAAGGGGAGATAAAGACAAGAGTGGGGAAAAATAACGTAAGGGAAGGGAAGAAAAAAAACGGAGGTGACAATGAATGAGAACGAATGAGATATAGCTGGAGGAAAGGAAGGGTCACTGAGGGAAAGAGATAAATAGGGAAGAGAAAGGAAGAGGATGGAGATACAGAAAAAAAAAACTAGAACAAGGATATGATAGGAAGGGGTGAGAAAGATAAGGAAAGCGTGAGAAAGGAAAAACGGAGGAGTGAGTGAGTGAGAACAAGAATACATAGAAATACATAGGAATACATAAATTGTTGTAGGGAAGGATGGTATGCACGGGAGGAGGAGGCAGAGGATGAACAGATAGAGAAGGTAGAAGTGAGAGAAAAAGAAAAGAAACAGCAATTGGGAAGAAAGGGGTGCACGAGGGAATAAAGGGATAGAGAGAAAGAGAAAGGAAGAGGAGGGAGAGATAAGAGAAAACCAAAAACAGGGATGAGAAAGGGTAAGGGAAGATAAAAATTAGGCAAGGGTTGAGATAGGAAAAAGAGCGAAGATGAGAATGAGTGAGAAGGAAGGGGTGACAGAAGGAAAAGAGGGAAAAAAATGAGAGAAAGAGAAAGGAAGAGGATGAACAGACAGAGAAAGTGGGAGTGAGTAAGAAAAGAAGAGAGGGAAAGAGAGAAAAAGAAAGGAAGATGGAAAAACAGAGGAAACCAAAAACAGGGATAGGGTAGGGTAAGGAATGGTTAAGGAAAGGGGTGACTGAGGAAATAACAGGAGATGGGAGGGAGGAAGAAAAGGAGAAACAGCTAAATCGAAGGAAAAGATGGACGAGGAGAAGTGGAAAAGAGAAAAAGAAAAAGAGGATGGGGAGACGAGAAAAACAAAAACAGGGATAAATTAGGGCAAGGGGTAATAAAGATATGGAAAGGGGTGAAGGGAAAAAAAAAAACGGAGGTGGGAATGAGCAAAGAAGGTAAATGGCTAAAGGGGAGGAAGGGTGACCAAAGGAAAGATGGACAGAGAAAGAGAGAAAGGAAGAGGATAGACAGATAGAGAACGTGGGAGTTAGTGAGACAAAAAGAGAAATATCTATGGGGAGGGAAGGGACGCGTGACGGAAAGAGATAAAAAGGAGGGAAAGGAAAAGAATGGACATATATATAGGGAACCGAGAACAGGGTCAAGGTGATGCTGGAAAGACGAAAACCTTTTATGTTGACGAGTCCGTTTTGGCTGGAGGATCACCATAAAGACCACCACCATAAACACCACCACCACCACCACCACGACTGAACCTTGGGCCATCACCACCACGGCCCTCATCATCATATTAACGACGAACTCCATTACCATAAAGCCACAAAGTCATACCTCACTCACCACCCATACAATCACCAATGCTAACCTTGCCGCGGTGACCCAAAACCACCACTATCACCACCATCATCACCACTATTTAATGCTTCTCCATATTCACTGTCAGAAACTCCTTTGCCATGACTTTTAAATAGAGGAAAGTTTTCATTATAAATATCAGACTGAGAGAATATGCACCCCTTCTTCCTATTCATCCCCCTGCTCCCCCCCCTCTGCCCCCATGCGCCCCCTCCCCCTCATCTTCACCACCACACACAAATATTCGTAACCAAAAAAAAAAAAGAATGAATAAATAATACCACTACACAACAATGCTTCGTCCCTGACCTTTCTTATTTTATTTTATTTAATCTTTGACTAAGCCGCGCCCAATAAATACTATAGAGGAAATAGCTTTAAGCAGTAACGAATGCCTCTTTAAAGACCTATGTGTGAATGAATACTTATATACAAATAAACAGACAGATAAACAATGTATAAACACGTATTTCAGACCAGGTGACACGTGAGACCTTTCCTACCTGCACTATTTTTTTATCTTTTTACGGTGAAGGAAACAGCTCAAGGACAACAAAGAAATCCAAAAAGAAAAAAAAATGGCCCGCTAATCACAGGCCCTGGAAAAAGCAAACAGAAGCAGCGGCCAGAAAAGAGGTCAATTTCGGATGGAGAAGGTCTTGATACTCCTCTCTTGAAAGATGTAATGAAAATATATATGCAATTTCACACATACTACGAACATTTCGATACCGTGTGTTGTTGTAAGTCTTGGGTATGACAGGTTACATATAGGCAGGAAAGGGCTGTGTTTGACAACGTACTGGGGGACGTACGAGGCAAGTTTATATAGCTCTTCGGACTTAGGACTAACTGGTGTGGCGTGGGCGGGGTGTGTGTGTGCTGAGAAAACAATTCCCTTTGTCTCTCTGATCTGTCGTTCTGTGTGTGACTACCTGCCCCCCACCGGTCTCTCTCTCTCTCTCTCTCTCTCTCTCTCTCTCTCTCTCTCTCTCTCTCTCATCAACTGACTGGCTTCCCAACTGAACACTGGCTCTATTAGATTTTTTTTTTCACTGTGGATACGAATGAAATAAAATAATAAAAAAAAATCACTGTAAAGTGCGAGCGGATAAAAAGCCGGACCATTCTTTCAACAAGGGAAAAAAGGGAAATAAAAAATAAGTCCCCACAAAGAAAAACGAGCCCGATGCTATTTTTTATTTTTTATTTTTATTTTTTTATCCTTTGATGCAAGAAAAGACGGAAAGCTGTGTGGAAACCGAGGGAAACTCTGCCGCCCGATAACGACCTATGTGGGAGTGTTGAAATGTCACTAATTCAGGTTACTTCGGTGTTGCCTGGTGATGGGACATGAGATCTGGACGCCACCACTACCACCATCACCATCACCACCACCACCACTACCACCACCACCACCAACAACAACAACAACAAAAGGCCACGCAATAACACATTCCTCTCTCCACCACCAACACCACGATCATCAACATCATCATCATCATCATCACCACCACCACCACCACCACCAACAACAACAACAACAGCAAAAGGCCACGCACTAACACATTCTTCTCTCCACCACCAACACCACGATCATCAACATCACCACCACCACCATCACCATCATTACCGCCACCACCAGAGAAGCAGGTCACGCACGCACACCTTCCTCTCCAGCACTGCATGACAACTCGATCATCACAACCATCACCACCACGACCGTCCTAATACATTCACCACGACCATCCTAATATATTCACCATCACCATCACAACCGCCAACGTTTGCAATATGATTTCCATCCTCTACGTTGTCTTCTTCATCCTCGTCATCATCACGACCACCGCCAACCTAACATCATCACCACCATCGTCATAACACATCTCCAATCACCTGCACTTCCACTCAAACATCAAGCACCATCATCAAAAACATCACCACTTCACGCTAACACATTCCCCATCACCATCCCTATCACCATCACCACCACCTTCATACCACCCATCCACATTCACAACCACACATCAAAAAGAACAATACCGCCCTACCACACTCCCCATCACCACCCCATTCCCACCACCCTCGTTGCTTGTCCTCCATTCCAGTACGTACCCATTCCCATCGTTACCATAAAAGCAAACCAGCATAGAAACCACCGACTGACAAACCTTTTTATTCCGCTCAGATACCTGTCCGCTGGGAACCTATTTTTACTTATCTTTTATTCAACCTCAACCTTTTCTATTTAACTGATTTACGTAATGTTGTGACTTTTGACGGGCAACTGTCAGCCACACGCGGCGGTGCTCTAAAAACTACTCTCGGGTTATCAGGGTTGCCGGGTATCATCTGTAGAGGATCAGCGCGTCAATAGGAGAGAGCACATATCGTCTCAGACACCTCGGGCCTTACGCACATATTTGATAAGGCTTTGGTGGAGGTTGTGTTAGTATTTCCATGGGTAGTTTTATGAGCCTAGTGATAGTTTAATAAGGTTTCTACACCATGAATCTGGAAAACACACATGATAACCTGATTAATCCCCTCTGTGACCTTTAAAAATATGTGTTGTAAGACCCGAAAGCGTTACCCTCGGGCGCCCAGAGAAGTGTCCAAAGGGGTCGGTCAAGTCCGTACCATCTCGACTAGTTTTGCTCTGTCACCAGATCAATGACATCCTCGCGTTCATAGGAAGTCAAGACATACACCAGAGATTTTTAACGTCGTATTAGTATGCATGAAGTTATGTGGCTTTTGTCTCTTTTTACCCGTTTTCGAGGCGTGGTTAGTTGGTTTTGCTGATTTTTTTATACCACTGAGTTTGTAACAGGTTGACTAAACTGTGAAAATCAACACTTCGAGCTAACTCCGTCTGTGCAATGGAATAAAAAGCCAAACTAGCCACATAATTGTTGATGAATGCTACCACGACGTTGAAAAAATCAGGCGATACCACCAAACCACCCCAGCCGTCCTAACACATCCACCATCACCACCACCACTGCTAGTCTAACAAATCCATCACCACCACCACCATCACCAAACATAACTATCACCACGTCAAGCTAACACATTCACCATCACCCCCACCTTCGAAAATAATACAGGCAGATGTTGACGATAGGAAACTAAGCATATTACAGTGAACGAGGTAAAAATAAGTTCCTGTACACGCATGGATGTCGGGGTGGCGCGCTGGGTGTCGTGAGAGCGTCTTGCGTAACATTAAATCCCAACTTCTCACTGAGCATTCACCGCCCGTATTCAAGGACTCTCCGCCGGGGCTCGAGGGGCTCTACCAGTGGCTCCAGGGTCTTTCCGAGAACACGCCCGAACTTCAGCGAGTCGGGAAGCGTACAACCGCCGCCTCCCGCACCGCCGCAACTGCCTCAACCACAGCCGCCATTACCGCTAACTACCTGAATGCTCCGCCGTCCAAACATTAATAAGTTACCTGCTTAATGGCGTGCTGGCCGAGGTGTTGGCGCACGAGGAGAGAGAGGTAGTTAGGAGTCGGGTTATGTTGCATTTACTAACGTTAAACCTTTCCTTTTTTAAGTGTATTTGGCCAGTAGTTAAATTTTCATGTATGACTCTCCTAATAAGATGCATTTGGCAAGTAGTTATTTTTTTACAGTAGATATTTTTTTCCTTCTACCTTTCATTATAAGATGCATATGGCCAGTAGATATTTTTTTCCTTCTACCTTTCATTATAAGATGCATATGGCCAGTAGATATTTTTTTCTGAACCATTCCTATTATGATGTTTTGGCCAGGAGTTATTTTTTTCACGTTTTTCTATTAAGATGCATTTGGGAAATAGTAATTCTCTCCTGTAATTAATAATGTAAAGATTTAAACGAGTTCTCCCTTAAAAACACGGTGGTTTCTCTGAGGACTTGTATACCTGCGACCTACACATAACCACTCTCAAAAAAATAGAAAACACTCCAGATTCTGACTGAGTTCTGGGACACGGACGTGGATGCTTATGTCTTGAAATGTCAGCTGTCGTCACATGTGTTATTAAGTTTATGAACACAAACTCGGGCAGGTGTTTTCCCACAGACGAATTCCTGATGTTATACGCTTCTCCCTCCCCCTTTCCTTCCCACCGACACACACACACACACACACACACACACACACACACACACACACACACACACACACACACACACACACACAAACCTGGCAATAATCAGAACAACGCTAGACAAAAAGTGAAACAATTAATATCCATGTTTTAAAAGCCATTCAAACAAGGAACGATGTGAAAGAGCAATATGCATCCGAAAGTTTCACAAAATGTTGAAAAAAATAAAACACTTGGAACTTAAATTCATAAAAGTAAAACAACAATTCCGTTTTCTTGAACTTTTCCAATTCTGGTCTCCTTTGCTCGGGGCGGGGGCGGGAAGCGGGAGCGGGGAGAAAGCGGCAAGCCTGTCATCTCTACGAACATGTACGGCAAACCTCAACTACAGGCTTCAATTAACTTCGACATGTAAGTTTGCTGCTGCCGCGGCGCGGTGGCCTAGCGGGTTAGAGCGTCAAGCTATGGAAGTGAGGAGCTAGGAAGAGATGGTTCGAACCCAAATGCCGCCACGGAAATGAATCTAGTCTTAAACGCCCGAGTCACAACCCCTCAAAATACCTACTAAATATGGACATGGATAAAAGTTGTCAAGGGAAAGATGTAAGTTAACCATTGCCAGACCAGACTCCGCATGCCTTTCACCACACCACAAGCACCGTCAACAGTAAGAAACATAACAATGGAAAAATTAATAACACAAGATGGAAAAAATAACAACACACTATGAAGACTCCCTTAATAACAGTAATTGAAGATAATTCGAGGTTGATTACACTGGACGGCCTGTCAACCTACTAGGACCACCAACAACAACCTCCCTGTATCAACCTCCTTTTAAATGTGATTAACAGGGCTAAGGAACACAAGAAAAAACAAGATAATAAGTCCCTTCGCAACACAATAACGGACGGCCCCTCGAGGTTACTGTCTCGAAATAAAACAGAAGAAAATGAAATAATAAAAAGCCCTCAGCCGGTGACCTCCTTCCTCCTGCACGGTGCACTTGTGTCGCCGGGGAGAGAGCGCGAAAAATATCCTGAGCGTGTGTGTGTGTGTGTGTGTGTGTGTGTGTGTGTACCTAGGTCGCTTCAGGCAAGGGAAAGGGCTGAGGTGTGGCCGCGTCTATAGGTTCAATTTCTAGGGCGCGGATAAGTAGAGGAATGTAAAGCAGAGAAGGGCGTTCCTCTTTCCCCTACATTCCCCTCCCCCCCTCCCCCCCATCTCTCTCTCTCTCTCTCTCTTCACAACCACCAGCTTTGGCCCGGATACGGTAGCTAAGGCGTGTGTAAGACTTGGTAGGGGTAGTGAAGGGGAAGGGGGGTGCCAGGGGTTAAGAGGAAGTGGCTGTGGCAGGGGCAGACGGGGGGCTGTGGCAGGGATTGAAGGGAGAAATAGGCAGGCGTTGAAGGGGGGAAGTGACAGGGGTTGAGAGAGGGCAGGAGTTGAGGGAAATAGGCAGGGGTTGATGGGTTGGGCGACAGGGGTTGAAGGGGTGGGGGACAGGGGTTGAAGGGGTGGGTGACAGGGGTCGAGAGGGGGACTGGGGTTGAAGGGCGAGGGGGGCTGTGGCAGGGGCAGTGGTTGAGGTGGGGAGGCAGGGGGTGAGGGGGTTGCAGGTGTTGAGGGGGGAAATAGGGTCCAATACAGGAAATAAGTCCCCGTATTGGCAACCATTTACATCGTGCGGTTTAATATGGCGCGGATATGAATTGGCGATGTTTTAATGCGGGAACGTTGGCATCAGGGGAGGGGAGGGGAGGAGGGGATGGAAGGGAAGGGAAGAGAAGGGAAGAGAAAGAATGGATTTGTAATAGCGAGGGTGTATGAAGGGACGTTCTGATTGATGATGACCCTTCCCCTTGAAACACACATAAGTGATAAATAATAATAATAATAATAATAATAATAATAATAATAATAATAATAATAATAATAATAATAATAATAATAATAATAATAATAATAATAATAGTTAGAAAAAGAGGAAAAAGAAGAAGAGTTGAAATAAGAAGAATTGAAAGAAGAAGAAGAAGAAGAAGAAGAAGAAGAAGAAGAAGAAGAAGAAGAAGAAAAAGAAGAAGAATAGTTAAAAAGAAGATGAGTTGAAAGAAGAAGAAGAAGAAGCAGAAGGAAAAAAAAAGAAAATGAAAATGAAAAAAAAATGAAAAAGAAAACGAAAAGAGGAAAAGCGAAAATTAATATACAAAATAACCAAATAAATAATCATGAAGCCAAACAGAACAAAATAAGCTTCAGTAAAATCAACACAAAATAAAACACGTACAACTAATCACAAACTTTACTTTCCTCACAAGCTTATAAAATTTACCTGGATTTTTGTTACCTGCTCATTTTCCTTCTTTTTTTTGTGTATTGACTTGCATAATCAGGTTCCCGGCTCTCCCTCCCCCCTTCCCCTTCTTTCCTCCCCACCTTCGCCCACTCTCCTTGTATACGCATTAAAAGACTCCAAAAGCTCTCTCTCTCTCTCTCTCTCTCTCTCTCTCTCTCTCTCTCTCTCTCTCTCTCTCTCTCTCTCTCTCTCTCTCTTTTCCTTTCCTTCCTTCCCTTCCTCTTCCTTCTTTCCTTCTCTTCCTTCCTTTTCCTTTCCTTCCTTCCTTCCCTTCCATTCCTTCCCTTCCTTCCCTTCCCTTCCTTTCCTTCCCTTCCCTTCTCTCTCTCTCTCTCTCTCTCTCTCTCTCTCTCTCTCTCTCTCTCTCTCTCATTGTGGGTGGCCTAACGTTGGCATTCATTTTGTTTTTCCCCAACATCATTACCAACACCACCTCACCTCCCACCCCTACCACCACCACCACCATCACCATAAACACCTCCATTGCAGCCAGAACAGAGACCCTCCCCCCACCACCAGCCTCACCACCCGTATATCCCTCACTCACCCCCATCACTACCACCACCATGCTTACCTCCATTAGCACAATATTACCGCATAGTCTCTACCATCGCCACTATTCTGCGTTAAACCAATGTTCGTATTTATGGGGTTGATGTATTGGGGGTTGTGGGTTTGGGGTTTAGGATCGGATGCTGTCTCCTGATGTCATGCGTTGGCTGGGAGTGGGATTGGAACTGCCTGACCCTGACTTGATCGCTATTCGCTACCGTCCTCACTAATTAAGCTATAACTGAAAAAGATGTCACAGTGTTCACCCTTCTTTTACCCTTGTTACTACTTTTACTACATCTACATCTACTACTATTACTACTACTACAACTTCTCCTACTACTACTACTACTACTACTACTACTACTACTACCGTCCTTATCAATCACTCGCCCTCCCCATGCTCATTAGTCCTAACAGCCACTTTACCTGCACAGGGGAGCAGTTTTAATTAAAATGCTATTCCAAAAAAGGGGAGAAACAGCAATTTTTTTAGGTTGCTAGGCAGGAGCCCGTCAGTCCATAACGAGTGACCTAAAAAAAAAAAAATGGCGATGGAGGGAAAGAGAGCAAACGTAACAAGGGGGAAAGAGCAGGAGGGAAAGCTATATGTAGAGAGGAGAAGAGGGTGAAGATAGGAGCCACAGAGGTTTAAATTCTAACCTAACCTAGCTTAACTTAATCCATCCTAACCTTATCTAACCTATCCTGGACTATCTTATCCTAGCCTAACCTAACATAACCTATTCTAACCTAACCACACCTAACTTAACCTAACCAGACTAACCTATCCTACCCTAATCTAATCTCTAACCTATCCTAACCTAACCAAACCTGACCTATCCTACCCTAACCTAACTTAACCTAACCCAACTAACCTGACCTAACCTAACCACACCTAACATGACCCACCCTAATCTGACCTAACCTAACTTACCCTAACTTAACCAAACCTAACCACATCTAACCTGACCTACCTTAACATGACCTATCCTAACCTAACCTATCCTAACTAAACCTAACCTAACTTGCTTGGATGACACGATGAGGGAAGGAAAATTGGGAACGAGGAGAAATGAATGAGAAAGAGGAGACGTGGAAAGAAAATGGTAAGAAGACGAAGAAAATAGAAAAAGCAAAAAGAAAAACGGAAGGGAGAAGGATAAAAGGGGCGAGAAGATGAGATGGAAATAACAAAGGGTGGCGTGAAGGAGAGACGAAATGAAAAGAAAGAGCAGACGAGAAAGGAAGAGATGCAAGGCGGAGACAAAAAATAGGACAGGAACGAGGGTGAGGAATGAAGAAAAAGCAGGACTCGAGAGAGGGGAAAAGGTATAAAAAAAATAAATAAAAAAAAAGTAGATGGTGAAGGAAGGAAAACGGGTAACAATAAAATAAAACAGAAAATAGAGGAAATAGAAAAAAACTAATGAGGGTGACGAAAGACGAGACTGAAAGAGGAAGAAGAGATGAGAAGACGAAAGGGAGAAAGTAAAAATGGAGACGTGAAGCTGAAGGTTAGAAAAAGGAAACGACGGAGGAAAAAGTGAAACGACAGGTAAAAAAAAAGATGATGAAAGGAAGGGGAAATTTTCAACGTAAAAAGTGAAAAGAAAAACAGTGAAAGGATAAATAATGCGAAATAAGAGAGAGAGAGAGAGAGAGAGAGAGAGAGAGAGAGAGAGAGAGAGAGAGAGAGAGAGAGAGAGAGAGAGAACAAATGATAAGGGTAAAGCGTGAAGCAGGTGCGTGGCGTAATAATGTCTAAGTGGGAGAGTGAGTGAGTGAGGGAAGAAGGGCAGGAGGGAGGAGATCAGGTGAGTCAAAAGTGAATGATTGAGTGTAGGAATGAGAGAGGGAAGGAGGAGGCAAGGGAGGGAAGGCATCAATCACTCATGCAGGCCCTTTTCCCACACCAAGTACGTTCTTCGTCTTATTCTAGCCACGAGCTTTGTGGGCGCCCCTTTGGCTTATTCCAATCATGGTTCTCTCAGATACGACGCGGTGAGGACAATCAACTTCTCGGTAGCGTGTTCACGGACTATGGTGGTAATAGGCCTCGATTCTCTTTCACGGAGTAATCGCCAAACACAAAGAGTCATTCCACTGATATTTCCCGAAGATTCTGTGAAGACAACATTACCAAAGGAGTCTATTTCCCTCTACAAGACGCTATTCTTTGTCCTTCTGTACAGGTATCGACGACGCCATATACTCGTGCAGAGCAAGTCCATAACACCGTGAGCCAAACCAGTTCGACAGAAGACTTCTCAACATGACCCGCCGTTGTTCTGATAGCAGGTGAGAAAGTGAGTGAGTGGGTGAGTGAGTAAGTGAGTGAGCGAGCGAGTGAGTGTGAGGGAGGAAAGGAGGGAAAAGGAAAAGGAGAGGGAGGGAGAGAGGGAGGGAAAAGGAAAAGGAGAGGGAGGGAAAAGGAAAAGGAGAGGGACGGAGAGGGAGGGAAAAGGAAAAGGAGAGGGAGGGAAGAGAGAAAAGGTAGCAGGTGAGTGAAGAGTGAGTGGACAAAATGAATGATAATGAGGATGACTGACAAACAAAAGCGGTGAATGAGTGAATGAAAAGTGAGTCAGTTAGCGGGGGCGGAATTAAGGTGATGGGAAAAGAGAGGGATCACAGAACTGATGAGCTGAATTCGTTAACTTCACTGGCCTGTAAATGCGTAGAGTTAGTGAGTTAATGAACGACAGTCAGCTAGTTAAGGCAATAGATAATGAGATAGGTAATTAAACTGGAGATAAATACCATAGCCTCTGAATTATTTAACCTTAACGACACTATTTTATATGTCGAAACATAAAAAAAAACATTACTATACTCAGAAATCATGTAACAGTATCCATATAACATTAAGAATCTGAGAACACATAATCATACCACTGAGTCTTAGAATATGTGACTCTTATGCACTACCTATATGAGTGAGTGAGTGAGTGAGAGAGTAAGTGAGTGAGTGAGCCAGTAACCGAGTGAATGAGTGAGCGAAAGAAAGACTGAGTGACACCGAGTATATGAGTGAGTGAGTGAATGAGTGAGTGAGTGAGTGAGTGAGTGAGCCAGCAACCAAGTGAATGAGTGAGCGAAAGAAAGACTGAGTGACACCTATACGCATTACACATGAGTGAGTGAGTGAGTGAATGAGTGTGACGAGGCAGGTAACATGTGGGCGTCTGTCATCCGCGGATCCCCTAAATAGAGTACCAAGCCGGACACTGATGGATGACCGGCAACAGCAAGTGCAAAAGTGTGACGTTAGTGGGTCAGTCCAGGGCCAGGCAAAGCTGTCATCCTCTCCCCCACTCCCCACCACCCTCCCGACCCCTCGCCTTCCCTTATGCTATACGTATGTCCTTTTAGTCTTTGTTCAAGGGCAAAGCAAGAGAAAAAAGCGGGAAGGTAACGGTAAGGAGAGGTAGTTAAGAGCAGTATGACATAAGTGTTTTGATTACGATTTTTTTATGTGTTTGGGGAGCTTGCGTTCTACTTGCATGCCGATCAGTCTCCTCTCCCTCCCCAAAACGCAGTCCCTTCCTCCCCCCTCTCCCCTCCCCCCACACCTCCACCTTCCTCTAAACTTAAGCCATTCCACCTCTCCCCTTAAGCGCAGTCCACATTAAGGTCTCATCACCTAACTCTAATCCTCCTCAGCCTCCCTTTACGCTCGCCAGCCCTCCCACCTCCTGCCTCTCTCCCCCCTCCACTTCTTGGCACTTCTTGGCACTCGTCCCTGATGTCCTGCGTAGGGAAAAGCGGCGGCAAAGCAGGGCAGATATTGAGCTATTTTTTTCACCAAAGATGCGGGTTACTGCCACCTTCACACACACGCACACGCACACACACACACACACACTAGAATACCAGCATACAGGTGAACTGCCATGACAAGTATACTAATGTCCGGGCGTTCATTCATATGTATTCCGGGCCATTATATGCACACGAAAATGCACACATACATGCATAAATAGCGGCCCCTGACGGTGTACTGGCCTCCTTTTCTGTTTGTTTGTATGTTACTCTGAGGGTGGTGGTGGTGGTGGTGGTGTTGATGGTGGTGTCTCTAGCTCGCCTCCTTTGTTTATTTATTCCACCACCTTTTCATCACTTGACTTTCATATCTTGGTTCCTATAATGTCACTTATTTATCACCGCCACCTGCTTGCTCCTCGTTACCTCCCCCACCCGCTCCCCATGCATGCCATCTACCCCCAGCGTATCTTCCTCCGTCACTTTGTTCTTCCTCCTCCTCCACTATACATTACTTACTCCTCCACTCCATCTCTCCACTCATCGCGTCTTCCTTGTGCCATCCGTTATTCTGTGTTTTCTTCCCTTCCGTGACGTTTTTTTTCTTTTTTTCTCTCCATCATCTTTCCATTTCTCCACATTTCGTTACTTCCTCTTTAATCCACCTCTCCACTACATGTTTATTATCCTTTTATTCATTCTTTCTTCCTCTCTTTGTTCTACTTTTTATGTTTCCACCACTACGTCGCCTGTTCTTCATCCCTCTGTCGTGGTACTAAGTTCTCCTCCATTCATCCACATAATTATAAACCATCTGCCTTTTTATATGACACACTTTTCTTCCACTTGATCCTTCTATCTTGTTACTAAGTTCTCCTTCATTCAATTCATCCACATATAAACCATCTGTCTTCTCGTTACAAAGTTCTCCTCCATTCAATTCATCCACATATACACCATCTGTCTTCTCGTTACTAAGTTCTCCTCCATTCAATTCATCCACATAATAATTATAAACCATCTCTCTCTCGTTACTAAGTTCTCCTCCATTCAATTCATCCCTCTCTCGTTACAAAGTTCTCCTCCATTCAGTTCATCCACATATAAACCATCTCTCTCTCGTTACTAAGTTCTCCTCCATTCAATTCATCCACATATAAACCATCTGTCCTTTTTTATAACCTACTTTTCGTCCACCTGTCCTCCACCACCTGTCACATATAGCTCCACACCACCTGTCTTCTATTTTCCACCACCACAATCTGTCACCTCACAACATCATCACCTCTTCATCACCACGTGTCCGCCATTCCACCACCACAATCTGTCACCACCTCACCACTTGTTCATCACCATCTGTCTTCAATCATTCCACCATCACGATCTGTCACCTCAACACACCACCACCTGTCTTCCTCACCACCTGTCCACCACCACTCCATCCACTTCCATCCACCATCACCTGTCTTTTCACCACACCACCATCTCTTCAACACATGTCCACGTGTCCTCCACCCTCATCCTCCACCTGTCCTGCGCGCTTCCACATCCTGCGTCATTCATATTAAAGCAAATCCTCCAATCGTCTCTAATCTGTCCTCTTTTTGTGCTTCGTAATTCTGTCAGTGCGTCTTTTATACTGATTCTCTCTCTCTCTCTCTCTCTCTCTTTATTATTACATTCAGCTCCACGGGTTGACTTTTTTTATTTTATTCTTTTAATGCATTTCCTGGACCCGTATTGATTACCGGACAAATTAACTGACCCTTGATTACTCCCCGATAAAAATGGACTTGCCGTTTTTCATTCTTTTTTTTTTTTTTTTTGTCCTCGCCACGTTTTATGAAGCACCGTAGTTTTTTTTTTTTTTTTACAGCTAAAGAAACAGCTCAAGGGCAACAAAAAAAGGTGTAAAAAATAAAAAATAAAAAATAAAAAAAAGCCCGCTAATCGCTGTTCCAACAAAGACAAAAGTAACGAGCGGCCTAAAGAGACGTCAAATAACAGAGAGTTGCCATTAAACACTTCATCGATGCTTGCTATAAAGTCTGCTCAAATATCTGACATCATAATTAAGAGCGTAGAGATACTCATTTTTATTTTCTTCTTTTATTTTTGATTTCATTTTATTTTTTTTCCCTCGCCACGTTTTATGAAGCACCGTATAATTTCAAGCGAAGAATTAGAGGAAGTTAATTAATCTTACAACTTTATAAATGCATGCTTTAAAGTCTGCTCAAATGTCGTTCTAAAATACATAAAAACTATCGTCATATGAAGTGTAGATATATACTTGTTTTTTTTGTTTTTTTTTTCCTCTCTCTCTCTCTCTCTCTCTCTCTCTCTCTCTCTCTCTCTCTCTCTCTCTCTCTCTCTCTCTCTCTCTCTCTCTCTTTCCCCTCGCCGTGTTTTTAATCCCCGTAGAATTCCAAGCAACGAATTCACTAAGCTTGCCAACAAAACCTCACCCATGTCTGCTGAAATGTCGTTCTAAAACACACAAAAACTAACGTCATAGAAGTTTCGAAATAGACTAATTTTATGGTTTTTTTCTTTTTTTCTTTTCTTCTATTCATTTATTTTTTCAATTTATTTTTTACTTATTTTATTTATTTACTTTTTTTTCCCACATTCTGAACCACCGTCGAATTCCAAGCAACGAATTCACATAAACCTGCCTGCAAAACTTCATCCGTGTCCGCTTCAATATCGTTCTAAAACACATAAAAACTAACCCCATGGGAAGAACACTGAAACAGATTTTTGCTTATTTTATTTCCTTTTTTCTTCCCTTCTTTTTTTCTCTTATTTTTTACCTCGCTACATTTTGAATCGCCGTAGAATTTCAAGCAACGAATAAGAGAAACCTGACCTTCAAACTTCATCCATGCTTCAAAGTCTACTCAACTATCCTTCTGAAGTAAATAGTCCGTTCTAAACACATATAAAACTACCCCCCCACCCCCAACCCCCGTCATAGGCAGAGCGAGTGGAAAACACCATGACAAGAACAGATGAGTCCCGGTTTTAATTAAGTCGTCTATTTTTACCTCCTGAAGTAATTAAGTCTTTTATGCTTTAGTCTCCCGTCGGTAGACAACACTGCGTAATATAAGGAGCTTAGTGTCCTCTTGATTTAAAAGGGGTTTGCCGTGTATCTTCTTTCCCCGCGTCGGGTCGGGATGAAACTAATCAATCAGGCACCTCATTTTTTTTTTTTTTCGTGAAGGTTCAGACAAAGCATCGAGGTATACATAGCGTCCAGTGAAGAAAAATGTTTGGAAAAAATAACATACCCTGAGAAAAAGGAAAACAGAAGGAAATATACTGAACAATCTAATCAACTACCTCCTTTTTTTATGTTGTTAAGGCTGAGACATAGATTCAAGAACATACAGTCCAGTGAAAGAGGTTGAAAAATATGTACCGTTGAAAGGATATACATGGAATCAAGAAGAGAAAAATCTATTAAACAATCTAATCAATCAACCACCTCATTTTTTTAGTAAAGGTCCATACAAAGCTCGGAGCACATACAGTCTGGTGAAGAAAAAAGATGAAAAATATGAACCGTTGAAAAAATATACCCGGAGAAAAAAAAAGAAGAGAAAACAAAAGAAAAATCTATTAAACAACTTCCTAATCTCGCAGCCGTTGTGTACTTTTAATTAAATACTCGTGCACTCCACCTCCTCCACTCGCCTTCCCTCCAGCACACTCGACTCCTACCCACTCCACCCCCCCACACTCACAAGACCCCCAGCCCCCTTTTCACCCACACAGACACCCTCCACCCTCACCCCAGTCTTCCCACACTCACGAGACCCCCAGCCCCCCTTTCACGTGAACCACACAGACACCCTCCATCCTCACCCCAGTCCTTCCCACACTCACGAAACCCCCAGCCCCCCCTTTCACCCACACAGACACCCCCCAGTCTCCCGCCCACACCCCAGTCTTTCCTTACACTTGTGACTTTTCCACCCCTTAGTCCGACATCCATTAACGTATTCTGCAGACGCTCTCAGCTCTCACAACACATTTCTTGAAGCCATAAAGATTAGTCGTGTTTTCGTGAGCTTACTCGTGTTTTCGTGAGTGGTTTTTCAGGTTCATGGCGCAGAGGTCTTGTCAAATTATTACTAGGCTTATAAAACTACCCGTGGATACACATATTTCCCAAGGCCACAGTTCTCATGAGTGTTTTTTGATGTTCATGTTACAGATACCTTGGAGAACTATCAATAGGCTCACAAAACTACCCATGGACATACATATTTTCAAAGGTCATAAAGGAGATTAGCAGAGTTCTCATGAGTGGTTTATCATGTTCATATTACAGATACCTTGGAGAACTATCAATAGGCTCACAAAACTACCCATGGACATTTTTTTTTACAACAAAGGAGACAGCTCAAGGGCACAAAAAAAAGGAAACAATAATAAAAAAAAAACCGCTACTCGCTGCTCCTAAAAAGAATCCAAGGAGGTGGCCGAAAGAGGGGTCAATTTCGGGAGGAGAGGTGTCCTGATGTATGTTTTCGAAGGTTACAAAGGAGATTAGTCGGGCTCTAATGAGTGGTTTTTGATGTTCATTGTCAGACTATCACTAGGCTCATGAAACTATCCATGGACATATTTCCTAAGGCCACACGGGTTCTCAAGTGTTTTTTTTTTTTTTTACGTTCATGGTGCAGAGGCCCTGTCAAACTATCACTAGCCTTATCAAACTGCCTACCCATGGAAATACCCACGGCCTCTACCAAAGCCTTATCAAATGTGAGTGTGTGAGCCCCGAAATGATTGGGAACACGAGCCCCATATTCGACTTTCACTCCCTCTCTCGCCCCCCCATAAATCAAGCTCCATTCATCTCGTATTCATTACACAGTCACCCCTTCTCGTGGCCTCTCATTTCGTAACCCTGCCGGTCGTCTGAGTCTGTCGGATCGTACATATGAATGGTTCACCTTGATATAGATACACACATTGACCTGGAGTTGAAGTTAAATCCAAGCCTGACCTTCACAATCAAACACAGCCTTCACAAAGTATGTCACTATTACCATAAGCTGTTGATGATGATGATACTGTTACTACCACCATCACCACTGCTATTGCTACATCTACTACTACTACTACTACTACTACTACTACTACTACTACTACTATTACTATTATTACTACTATTATTATTATTATTATTATTATTATTATTATTACTACTACTACTACTACTACTACTACTACTGCTACTACTACTACTACTACTACTACTACTACTACTACTACAGCTACTACTACTACTACTACTACTACTACTACTACTACTACTACTACTACAGCTACTACTACTACTACTTAACAGCCAATCCAAGAACGCTCATTCATATTTTTTCAAAAGGACTAAGGTCAGTATTTTCAGACGCCTCCGCCTCTCACATCAACAATTTTCAAAGGCCGAAAAGGTCATCAGTTGTGTTCCAATAAGTGTTTTTTTAGGTTCAACGTACAGAAGAAATATCAGACTACCAAAAGGGTTATAAAACTCTCCCTGGAAATGCCCGAAACTCCTACGAAAGCCTTGTCAAATTATTTACGTGTGGTTGAGCGCCGAAATGTTTAAGAATATGACCCTAAATATCGAAACGAGAGCAGACAATTCTTCCTTTCTCCCTCCTCCTCTATCTCTCCCTCCCTCCCTTCAGCCTCCTTCCGCCTCTCAGATTCATCGACTTGACGACTTAACCCGTCCGCTGCGATTGGCACGGATTCGGCTTTCACTGGTAGCCTGGTAACATATAGTCCCAGGTCCTTCTCTGCCTCTGTGGTGGATAGTGGAGTGTTTCCCATGTGGTATTGGTATGCTGGATATCCTCTCCCATGGTGCAGGACATTACATTTTTCCTCATTGTATTGTAGCACCCACTTTTTGTTCCATTCCTGTAGCTTGGTGATGTCTTCTTGTAGGAAATCCGCGGTCAAAGGGTTAACGAACATCATAATTTACAGGGGCAATAAGTCAGTCTAGAGCCCAAAGAAGACCTGTACACCACACCTCCCCGTGCACCCACCCACCATCTATACAGGCACGCACCTCCACTTTCCCCCTCCACGCCCAACACCTTTACCTGTGGGGCTGAGGGCGGCACACCTGAGGCCCCCCGCCGCTGCCACCTGTCCCTAATGCATTGATCCATAAATACTGTACAATCCATACAGCTCGAGGGGCGCGCGTGATGTTTTCATCTTATTTATCTTGCAGACAGATTCAGGCCGCGTCCCCCTTCGCCCGGAAAGGAGGAATAAGACAGGAGGATGAGGAGGAGGAAGACGAAGATGTTGAAGTGGAGATAAAAGAGGAGGAGATAGAGAAGAAGATAAAGAAGGGGGAGGAGGAAGACAAGGTTGAAGTGGATATAAAAAAGAGATAAAGAAGGAAGAGATAAAGAAGATGATAAAGGAGGAGGAAGACGAGCCTGATATGGAGATAGAGAAGGAGAGGATAAAAGGAGCTAGGAGGAAGAAGAGGTAGAGGTTGAAATGGAGATAGAGAAGAAGGAGAAGTTAAAGACAGGAGAAGAGACAAGAGGAGGAGGAAGAGGACGAGGTTGAACTAAAGATGGAGAAGGAGGAGATACGAGTAAAGAAGAAGATCAAGGAGGAGGAAGAAGATGACGACGTTAAAGTGGAGATAAAGGAGGAGGAGGAGGAGGATTACTGAAAGGGAAAGCTTGACGGTTAGAAAATTACCTGCCTTAGGGGCTTAGTCTGATCCTCACTGTTTTTGTCAGCCCTAATTTTAGACACTGACGTAAGAAAACAAGATTCCTGAGAGGCATAAAATTAGAAAAAGTAGCATGGAAGTATAATATAATCTACGGACACTTAGGAGCTAATATGAGTACTGCGGAGGAGGAGGAAGAGGAGGAGGAGGAAATGAGAAGGCAGCAAAAATAGAGCAGGACACGGAAAAAGAAACAGCCACAAAGAGGTACACAACAAAGTCCTCCACGCTGCAAAGACTTCACAGCCACACGTCGGGAACAAGGGAGAGGAAAAAGATAGGGGGGGAGAGGAGGCGGAGGAGGAGGAGGACAAAAGGGAGAAAGAAGAAAAAATAGAACGGAAGGAACAAGGAATGAAAAATAGGAAACAAAACTCAGAACAGCAAGAAGAGGAGCAGAAAGAGGGGAGGAGGACAAGAGACAGAGAAAGAAAAAAATAATAAACAAAACCGAGAAGAAAGAAAAATAAAATGGGAAAGGAAGAAAAAAAGGAAGGAGAGAGGAAACAGAACTCAGAGAAGCATGAACAGAAGAAACAGAAGGTGGTGATGAGGACAGGAGAGAGAAGGAATAACAATTACAAAGCCGAGAAGCGACAAAAATAAAAGGAGAAAGGAGGGAAAGAGGAAAGGAAACAGAGGAATCATAAAACTCAGAGAAGCAACAACAGGAGCAAAAAAAGGGGATGAGGACAGGAGAGAGAGAGAGAGAGAGAGAGAGAGAGAGAGAGAGAGAGAATAATAATTACAAACAAAACCGAGAGGCGACAAAAATAGATTAGGAAAGGAAGGAAAGTAGGAAGAAGCGAGGAAACAAATCTCACAAAGCCAGGAATAGGAAAAACAGGAGAGGAAAACGCGAGAAAAGAAGAAATGACGACAATACACCCGAGAAAAGACGAAAATAGAAAGAGAGGGGAATTAAGGCAGGAAGGAAAGGAGGAAGGAAAGAAAAGGGGAAACACAAATCTCAGAAAATGCAAGAATGGGAGCAACAGGCGGACGAGCGGGTACGAGACAAAGAAAAAATGACAGCAAAACCAAGAACAGACGAAAGGAAGAAGGGAAATTAGGAAGGAAAAAAAGAGGAAACACAAATCTCAGAAAATGCAAGAATAGGACCAACCGGCGGACGAGCGGGTACGAGACAAAAAAAAAAAGACAAAATCAAGAACAGACAAAAGTAGAAGAGGGGGAGGCAGAAGCAACACAATGGCAGCCGGGGCGAAGCAACACAACACTCTCAGGCCTCCGTCCGCTCCCTTCCCGCCCTCCAGATCCGCGTCTTCCCTCCTCAGTCAACAAAAACTTTCCTCCTTTGCAAACTCGAGCGGCGCTGAACGGCCCGGCGGGGAGCACACTGCATCAGCAAGTTGGTGGTGACGTCAAGCCAGCGAAGACGAGGAGCTCAAGGGACGTTTATGATGCGTTGACGACGGCCATCACTCGTAGGGAATACACTATAGAAGGACTTTCACCAATGGACTGGGACACAAATATAGATCACTTTTTTTTTTTTACAAAGAAGAGAGCTCAAAAGGGAAAAAAATAGGAGTAACATACAACCCCTCTTGCGCTGCTCCAAATAGTGTATAGTGAGAGAATTCCAAAAGAGAGGGTCAGAATTGTTTGGCAAGGTAGGTGTCTTGATACTCCCCTATACTGAGAGTGTCCAAGTCGCAGGCAGACATAGAACTGATAACAGACGGAGGCTAAAGTAACATGACAACCCAGGCATTGCAAAAGTCAGGGCATACAGAAATTCAGACTAATCTATAAAATTTGAACCTGTACTGAAGCAAAATGGAGTATACGAACACGAGTCAAAGATGAGGTGAGAATGTTTGAAAGGTGACTTAATAATGGCGGTTCTTGTTTGCTTGTGGTATTAAAATTTAACTACGACTTTCAGCAGCCCGATAAATAGTGCTACAGCGCTTCTCTACCCCGAGGAGCTATAGTCATCAAGGAATACTAAAGGGAGGTGGACAGCAAGGCGGCACAGTCTGGTAAGCTCAGCACAGCAAAAAGGCGCCCAAGTCTTACACATCCGAGAAATTAAAGTCCAAGGCAGTTTTCCGTTAGTTACAAAAGTGAAGTGAAAAAGTTACGAAAGAAAAAAGTTTGTCTGTTCCTCCTGACGTGACGAAAAGTTCAGCCGACACCTGCCACTGAGGTCTCCCGGCGCCGCCCTGCCGTCGCGCCCCAGGTGAACGCTAACCACCTTAATTCCTGTCTGAAGCATTATGATTACATTAAGCCGGCTGGGATGCAGTAAAGCCCCGGGGAAGGTATTTCAAGTCTCCGCGTCGACAGTGGCTGTGTGTGTGGAGTGGGAGGGAGGGAGCGAGGGTGTGGACTGGTGACCAAGCCCGTTCTCAAGGTACGGGGAATATGACCCAGAAACCTACGACGCAGACCTTGCTCAGCACTTGCCCGCTGAACCAGTCAGCGCCGCATCAGTGACTGGTGGAGCCACTCTAAACGATGGCCAATCCAAGCCTTGTAAATCATCAGTTACATTGCAATATTTCATGAGTTAAGAGGTATAGAAGTTTTACGAAGGCACTAATAAGCATTAACTTCAGTACAGGGCCATTTGTTGACTACTGGCAGGCATGTAAATCAAGTTTTCTGACACTCGACAGCGCTTTACGTCATGTGAGCAAGTAATGGGTCTAAGCGTTGCCACACGTGCACCGTAAGTTGTCTTGATTAACTATGTTCACTCGCCACCCACTGTTAGTTCTCATAAACCAACAAGAAGACGAAGTGAGTGGCCTGACCTTTCAATTCCTAGCCTTTCAAAATGTGATCTATACAGCATTAACAATATTTAAAAGACGAAGAGTGAGGCATGACCTTTCAATCCCCAGCCTTTCAAAATGTGATCTATACAGCATTAACAATATTTAAAAGACGAAGAGTGAGGCATGACCTTTCAATCCCCAGCCTTTCAAAATGTGATCTATACAGCTATAACAATATTTAAAGGCGAACATAACTGGTAAAATACAACATTGCAGGAAGACCGATCATGTGAGACGCAATTTTGTAAACATCGAAAGTGAAGGCCGAAACCAAACGTGGAAGGTTCAGGAGCGAGTATGTTATGCCATAAATATAAATGCAACATATATTTAGGAGAGCCCTGACCCAATAACAGCTGGTGCATGCCACGGCTGCTGCCTACGGATGAAAAGCACGGCAGCTGAAAGGCCGTGCCCGGCGCTGACGTGGGAACTGATGATGGCGCGGACGGGGCATCGAGGCCGTCACCCTCACCTACATTTGGGAACAAGTCATGCCTCGGCGGTCTCCTTCCCTCACCCCCTCCCGACACACACACACACACACACACACACACACACACACACACACACACACACACACACACACACACACACACACACACACACACACACACAGAGGCAGCCGCAGGTGAGTCACGGCCCCGTCACTGACCTTCTGTCGCGATTTTCACTCATGCGCTGACATTTCACATCTTACGACAAAAACAAAAACAGAGGAACAGAAAAAACGGAGAGCTGTCTTCTTGTGGCGCCATGTACACACTCCCCTAGCGGTACGTCTATGTGAGTCTCCACATTCTCCTTAATTCTTGACGTGCAGTGTTCATGAAGTGGGTGCCCGCTTCTCGGAAAAGGTTATGCTTATCTGCAGGCTGATGACCATCGCCGGCTGGGCACGGTCGTCATTATCGTCGGCTGCTGGGCGCGCCACACCCAGAACCCGACACTCGGCGATGTGGTCCACTGATTCCTCCTGCAGACAGCCCCGCCAGACCCGCATGCCAGGGAAACACAGACGCCGGCGCAAATACCACACACGTACTAGGAGGATGGATTTGTCTCAATGTATTATAATAAAACCCGGGACGCGAAAGTGCCAACAATGTTAAAAGTGTTTGCAACCGGAGCGCAAAGTTACCGTAAAATTATAGCTGGCACTGGTTAAGTACTACCTTGATTATGCTGTACAAATTCGATGCTCTTATCACAGAAAGGATTATAAAATTCCCTCGAACCAGTAGAGAAATATGAATTACCAAAATAATCTAAGAACGTAATTACCGTACATATTAAAACTAAATCTCAACTTAATTCTTTGGAAAGACAAAGACTGAGAGGTGATTTAATTATTTCAAATAAGTTAAGGAGATTAACAAGGGCGACTCAGATAAAGTGCTTATACTGAAAAACAGATGTTACAATGCACAGCAATTGATATAAACTGGATAAATTCAAGTTCAAGAGAGAGACAAGTCAAAACTGGTTCAAGAATAGTGGGTGAATGAAAATTATGCAGATATGTAGATGACGCAAACACGATTTTAACTCTCAAATGAAGGTTAGACATTTTTATGGACGGGGAGAGTTGAGGAGAGCTGCTGAAAAAAAAACACTTACGGTATTCTCAGGCGATGGCATGAGTAGGCCGTCTGGACGCTTGTGGCCTTACAAGCTTGTGCATCCCTCTTGTGGGGCTGCCGCGAGGTGCGTCCCGCGGAGCAAGGGATTATCTTTGTGAGACAGGAAACACTTGGCGCTGCCCCGGTGTGTGGCCCTATTATGTCTCTCAGGGGAGCAGTGAGCGATAAACCGCCGCGAAACAATAAGCTTTAGAGCTCGCTGCGCCCATAACAAAGCGAGGGGAAACACCCAGATCGAGAAAGCTTCACCTAGAGACCTACACGCAACAGACTGAGACTAACAGATTACCTCTCTCTCATCACCAAGATCACGAGGAGGATGCCAAGGCCCGTGAATGTATGTAACTGGCGGCACGAGTAACGGTAAAGCCTAACGTCTCGGTGAAAACATCCCGAAATAATCCACGGGCTTAAAAAAAATTACCGTTTATATAATGAATAAAGAAGCTTAATTAGCATTTTTTGAAAACAGACTGCGAAGCGAGCTTTTTTTCCCAAGTAATTGTTAAACCCTCTGATCCAACACCTACCTTTGGTTATTAGTTTTATTCTACGTCACGGTATAAAAGTAGGTTACAAAATATAACAATGAGAACGCAAAAAAAATATATATAGGTTAATTAGTGCTATTGAACTCCATGAATTAGAGACGTGCAGCGCAGACCACCAACAGAACCAGCAGCTGCAAGGTTCCGGCCACAACTCACACGACCGTTCTACCATGAGTGAAGGTTGCGTGCGCAGCGACTTTTTACTTCCGACGCCAACGGCAAGGTGGTTATGTTTTTGGTGGTTTATTTATTTGTATGTGTGACTGTTTGTGTCTCTCTTTGTCTGTCAGTCTGTCTGCCTGTGTGTGAGTAGGATAACGCAAAATCATTAATTATCCATTCATGAAACTTGGTGGACAAGAGCATCGTTGGCCAAGAAAGCACCCATTAAAATTTGGGAAACGCCCGATAAAAACTGATTGAATGATGGCGAATGACTGATAAAAAAAACTAATTAGATCAACGGCAGGGCGGCGGCCACGAGGAAAAACTCGTCCGTGTTTTGAGAGCAGACCATGGGCGTGGGTGCTTCCTGTGGGTACCGGCAGGAGAAGGAAGGTGACCCGACCCAGACCATGAGTTCTTTCAATGGGTACCGGCCCCTTTCAGATAAATACTGATAAAACTGACTCCTTGAAGAATAGAGGCTAAATACATGGGAAGTGGGCCTGCTAAGATGGGATCATTGTGTAACGCTTATAAATGACAAACCTGACCAACACACCTGAGCTTCTGTAACGCTGCCGGGCCAAGGGCGTTGGTGACAACAGCTGCAGGAGCCACACACGTCCCACTTATTACTGTGTCTTCCTTACTCCCATTAATTATCGTAAGTATGTTTCTTCATTTTAACTTTGTGAAGAAAGTTGCGGTGTTCAACTTTCACATCCAAAACACAACAGGGGTGCAGCACACGTTTCTCAGAGTGGGGACACTGCGTGGAACACTTTGCCTGTTTGTTAGAGGGACTGATGTAGTGGCTTTCAAAGCACAATGTCGGGGTGGGTGAAAATTTTAAACCGCAGACAGCGAGGAATGTGTCGCTGTAAAACATTAGTCATTCATGTTTTATGGAGCGGCCATTGCGGTAGTATGTTGCACAACTTATTACATCAACATTTAATCTTTAATTAAAATAAGGCTCCTGCTCGCACATGACTTTTTCAGCATTGACACAACACCAAAATTTAAACGAGAGAGGAAAAGTTAAATCTTTTTTAATATTAATTCAGCTGCAATTTGCACGACAAAGGGAAAGCGTGCACAAAGGCACGCAAACCCGCGGCCGAGCGCTGCTGCCGGAGCCGCGGCCGACCGTCTATAGCCACAAAGAATCTCTCGATGCACAAAGCCGAAACTAAAAACACTCCCTTGGAAAGTTGGCTCAACAAACTTGAGGTGAAAGATTTACTGAAGAAAAGGCTTCGACAAACCTAGTCTTATTTATTTGTTCATTGCAATTTTTATGTTAAGCCGCCAATATGTTGTAACATATACCATTTATCAATGCCGAAAAATAAATACTAGTTTAAGGTGAATCACGTATAATATTCAATAATTCGAATGGCAAACACTTTGATAGCATTAAAGGTTTCATCTGCTTTTCAATAATGGTCCAAGCAGCACAGTTTTGGAAATCCAGAATATTCAATCCAACTCAGTGTCTAGCAAGCTGCGCCTCACACCGCCAGCCGTGAGCCGTGACCACTGACGGGCCGCGGCGATGCTGGGGTTACTGGAGCTGTGGAGCCTCCACACCACACCCACCGTATAGACCCACACTTTCCCTCGGAAACGGTGCCCTGACCACACCCAAGTGTGTGTATGTGTTGTGTGTGTGTGTGTGTGTGTGTGTGTGTGTATGCCATTCACCTATGGTATGGTTGCGTGCTAACTCGTGACTGCCAGCCTGTGCCTATCCAAGAAGAGCTGAAGCTTCGTAGCCATCTATGGGTACGACTGGCTGGAACTTCATATACTTGACACCCCGTTCCCCTTGTCCAGGAGGGGGGGGGGGGGCAGTGACCGCTAATGTCAGAGAAAAACCCATCGGCCTGAGCAAGGCGTGAACCTCAGCTTGCAGGGCGACAGGCTGAGAGCGTTAATTGTGATTTCCTAAGTTTCTTCATATCACTCGTCGAGGGTAAGGAGGAGTAGCGAGGCAGTCAAATATTTTATGAGGGCGGGGGGGTGGGAGGAGGGGGACCCAGCCTAGAACATAATGATGGGAACTGTCTACTGCAACGAGCATGTTTCCTGTTTAGGATAACATCATCCTTCCCTCAACCCTGAAACCATTACATCAGGACACATTACAGTAGCAGGAAAATATACGAATAATCTCTCAGACTAACAACACTCGATAAAAAGAACCACCAAGCCAACACTGGGCGGCCATGGCGGTGACGCCACAAAACCAAGTATTCGTTTTGACTCGCGATGCTCAAGGTCCAGTTTTTAAGTATTCATACTTGAGCAAACTGCTATAAGTGGACGAAAGTTTTTTTTCTTCCATCCTTGGCTGGCTATAAAATTCATCAGATACCAGAGCAGGCATAACTTGTTCCCAGTGCTATGTATATACTATGTATGTCTGCACCTGGATATCTTAGATTGGACTTGGAATAAAAAAAAAAAGGTTCAGAGAAAACTACCGTTTTAATAGTGTCAGTAAAATTCTATACTTTTTCTTAGATTGGACTTGGTATAAAAGAGGTTCAGCTAACAATACCACTTTAATAATAGGCCTGTGCCTATCCAGAGGTTCAGCTAAAAATACCACTTTAATAATGTCAGTAAAATTCTAAACTTTTTCTTAGACTGGACTAGTATAAAAAAGTTTCGGCTAAGAATACAACTTTGATAATGCCACTAAAATTATATACCATTCTTTTTCCTACACTAAATGCGTTGTAGATTTTCCCTATCCAAATGCGTTATAGATGTTAACAATAAATCTTCTTAAATATATTCTACTCACCGAAAACTCTGAATTATACTATCTATCGCCCAATTAGCTTAACATCGGTTATAGGGAAGATGCTGGAGTCCATAATAGCCAGGAACGTTCGGGAGCATTTAGAGAAACATAGCTTAATTCACGACTCGCAGCATGGGTTCACAAAAGGTAGGTCATGCCTCACCAATCTCTTGTCCTTCTACAATAAAGTATTTGAGGCGGTTGACAGAGATGAAAATTATGATGTAATCTATCTTGATTTTAGTAAAGCGTTTGACAAAGTTCCTCACCAACGACTGTTGCTTAAATTACAGGCTCACGGAGTAGAGGGTAAAGTTTTGAACTGGGTCAAGGCGTGGCTTAGCAATAGGAAGCAAAGAGTGCAAATCAATGGTAAAAGATCTGACTGGGGATGTGTTACGAGTGGGGTCCCACAAGGTTCGGTATTAGGTCCACTTTTGTTTATTATTTATATCAATGACTTAGACACAGGAATTAGTAGTGATGTTAGTAAATTTGCAGATGATACCAAGATCGGTAGAGTAATTGAGTCGGATCAGGACGCTAGTATTCTCCAAGGTGAACTCAACAGATTATATGACTGGGCGGATAAATGGCAGATGGAGTTCAATGTAGGGAAGTGCAGTATTCTGAGTGTAGGTAGGAACCCCTCACATAACTATTGCTTAAATGACACTCTCATAAGAAGGTCTGGGTGAGAGGGATTTAGGGTCTTAGTGAGCTCTGATCTCCGTCCAAGGGCACAATGCATTCAAGCTAGAAATCGAGCTAATAGGGTACTGGGATTTATTTCAAGGAGCGTAAGCAACAGAAGCCCCGAAGTCTTCCTCAAACTATATTTAGCATTAGTTAGACCTCATCTTGACTATGCGGTTCAGTTCTGGTCACCCTACTATAGAATGGATATCAAAATGTTAGAATCGGTGCAGAGGAGGATGACTAAGATGATTCAGGGGTTGAGAAACTTGCCATACGAGGAAAGACTCAAACAGTTAAACTTGCATTCTCTAGAAAGGCGAAGGGTGCGTGGAGACATGATCGAGGTTTATAAATGGATGAAGGGCTTTAATAAGGGAGACATTCATAAGGTTTTGTTGGTAAGAGAACCGGGTAGGACACGAAGTAACGGGTTTAAACTGGATAAATTCAGATTCAACAGGGACATAGGCAAAAATTGGTTTACTAATAGGGTGGTGGATGAGTGGAATAGGCTTAGCAGTCATGTGGTGAGTGCCAATACAATTGTCACATTCAAAAATAGACTAGATAAATTCATGGACAGCGATATTAGGTGGGGTTAGATACACGGGAGGTCAAAGGAGCTGCCTCGTACAGGCCTACCGGCCTCTTGCAGACTCCTGCGTTCTTATGTTCTTAAATAAAACCCGTCATAGCAACAAGAGAATATGTAAAAAGAAACCCCAACACAACACACATATTCTACTTGCCAAATCTAAACCCACATTAATAAAAACTGCCACAGCTAGAAAGTAATATGTTAAAAGACACTCCAAAACAAACAAGAGTAAGACAGTGATTAAGAGAACTTGGCATGCAATATGATGGTGACTGAACCCCATTCCTCATCCTACGCTGCCTGCCTCCTGTGTCTCATGTCTCGAGTTCCTGCTACTACTTCTACTAAGGGCAAATGTTTCAGTAGGAGCAGCGAGTAGCGGGCTTTTTTTTATTGTTTCCTTTTTTTGTGCCCTTGAGCTGTCTCCTTTGTTGTTAAAAAAAATGCAAACTCGAGGCTCTCAGTCTTGCCTAGTTCAAAGATTCCCAGCTCTTTGATGGACTAACGATACGGCTTGTGCAGAACGATAGATCTTTGCCTAATTATTAAACAATCGCCACCTTTTCATCTCCTCTGATTGCATTTCGTTTTCTTCTCCTCCTCCTCCTTTTTCTCTCCATTTCATTTCCTCCTCCTCCTCCTCCTCCTCTTCGATTTCCATGTCTTCTCCCTCGAACTACATTTATCACAGCATTTTTCTCTTTCTTCCACTTCATATTTCCGTAGTTTTGTCCTCCTCCTCCTCCTCCTCCTCCTCTTCGATTTCCATGTCCTCTTCCTCAAACTACATATCACAGCATTTTTCCCTTCCTTCCACTTCATATTTCCATAGTTTTGTCCTCCTCCTCCTCCTCCTCCTCCTCCTCCTCTTCCTCTTTCTCCTCCTCCTCTTCGTTCTCCATGTCCTCTTTCTCGAACTATATTCATCACAACCTGTTTTCCTTCCCTCTAACCCTCATATTTTTGCATTTTTGTCCTCCTCCTCCTCCTCCACCTCCTCTTCGTTTCTCCATGTCCTCTTTCTCAGTAACATTCATCACGACCTTTTTTCCTTCCCTCTACCAGTCTACCTCTTAATTCTGCATTTTTGTCCTCCTCCTCCTCCTCCTCCTCCTCCTCCTCCTCCTCCTCCTCTTCCTCTTCCTCTTCGTTTCTCCATGTCCTCTTTCTCAGTCAACATTCATCACGACCATTTTTCCTTCCTTCCTCTTGATACTTCCGTAGTTTTGTCATGGTCGTTTTACTTTTCTTCCCGTTGTTTTTCTTTCGTCTCCTGTTATTGCATCCGCTTCCTCTGCTCCTCCTCCTCCACTCTTCCTCATATCATCCTCCTCTTCATATCCTTCCGGTATCCTATCCTACACTAAGCCCTCTGAACCTGTGTGACCTGATCCAGTTTTAAACAAAAGAAAAGGTGGAAGGAGGGAAGGGCAAAGAATGGTTAAGGACAGTGGTAAAGGACAGTGGTAAAGGACAGTGATGTTAGGTGGGGTTAGGTTCACAGACTCCTTACGTTCTTATGTTCTTAAAGGTAAAGCTAGGGGCATACGCTATAGCTGTACGTGGCCTTAGTGCTCATCTCCGTCTCACTGGCTTGGCTCTGGTGGCGTGATGAGGGGGAAAACAAGGTGGTGAAATGAAGGAAAGAACAAAAGTATACATATCAAAGAAGAAGAAAAAAAAAAGGTGTTGACTGTTGATGTGATGAAGGAAAACGATAAACGGGAACTGAAGGGTAGGACAAAAAATATCGAAGAAGGAGAAAATAAAGACTGTTGGTGTGATGAAGGAAAACGATGAGAGGGAAATGAAGGGCGGAACACAAGTATCGAAGAAGAAGGAAACAAAGAAGGTCAGTTAGGGATAGACGAAGATCAGGTGGCAGGAAATCGATGACTTATCTCCCAGCACCACTTTTCCTTTCACTTTGCTCTTACGTATTTTATGCCGAGACTGATTAAAACGGCAAGGGTTAACGCCGGGGAGGGTCAGGGGCTGGTGAAGGGCTATTTGGGGAGAGCCAAGAGAGCGAGAAGAGCTTATTTGTTTACTTAGTTACTGCATCCCTCCTCTGTCCCTCCTCCTCCCCTAATCGGCTCGAGGCCACCACTCCTCCTCCTCCTCCTCTTCCTTTTCCTCCTCCTCCTCCTCCTCCTCCTCCTCGGAAAAAAATGTAGCCCCCAAACACACACACACACACACACACACACACACAAAGAAATAAACAAACACACACGAGAGAAAGCGCGAGCAAACAAACAAACAAACAATATGGCGCGTAATAAAGTTCACTTCCTTACATAACGTTTAATAAAAGTTTTCCTACCAACTTCGACCTGAAGCCACACGAACGAACGGTTATGAGTTTAAGACCAATATCAGAGCGGCGGCGCATATGGCCACGAAGTATTAACCCGTGTCATTAAATGCAGAAAAATAGTGCCCAATGTAAAAACTTCCTAATACTTATCAACGGCACAGCTGACCATGCGTGTATACCTGGAAGTGGCACAGCTGACTGCATGTATTCATAGAGGCGAAAACTGGTGACTATGTTTAATGACACGTCTTGAATGGCAGAGCACGTGTACCGCTGACCCATGATGGCTTACGGTTTATAACTTCCTACGGTACAGAGATACTCGCCAGCCGTCCAATAGGGTTGCTCCTGACGCCTGAGCAGAGCCACCCGTCAAGCCTGCCGGTCAAGTGACAGTCCGAGCCTTGCACACGGCTGTCGGAAGGCCGGAGACTGACGCGGCGTGTGGGCGTCTCTCATCCCCCCCTAACCCACGCCATCCACCCCACACATTACGGCTTGGCATAGAGCGTGAAGCCTCCCCCTCTCTCCCTCCCCGCCGGCATATACCTGTGATCCTGGATGCGAACAAGAGTTTTTCCTACCCGTGGCGTCAATGGACAGCAATCAACTAACAAGCACCGACAACTGGTTTCAATAGAAGTGAGCTGGAAACCAATAGCAAAATACGATTTACTTGGATTTTGTTTTTTCCTCCTTACGGGGAAACGTATGTAGCACGAACTCGGTTATATGGTGAAGCAGAAGTGAATGATTTGTTAATACTTGAGAGAGAGAGAGAGAGAGAGAGAGAGAGAGAGAGAGAGAGAGAGAGAGAGAGAGAGAGAGAGAGAGAGAGAGAGAGAGAGAGAGAGAGAGAGAGAGAGAGAGAGAGAGAGAGAGAGAGAGAGAGAGAGAGAGAGAGAGAGAGAGAGAGAGAGAGAGAATATTCAGCAAGTTTACGTTGGGAGGAAAGACTTCGAGGAGGAGGAGGATGAAGGATGAAGATCTTGCATGTCACGGCATCTTACATTATCGGGCACTTTGAGTTAATGCTTTCATGTAAATCTCGCCTCAAGCCTTCGCAGGTGTGCAAGGTCATCGCTCAGCCTGTTGAGTGCGCAGCGTTCGGTGGGGGTGCACGTGGGGGGAGAGAGGGGAGGGGTGCACGGACAGGAGCAGAGGCGAGGGGGCGGAAATCTGTTGACTGGGGATCATCCTGTGACGGACGCGAGGCACAAGCTTCAGCACCTCGTTATCGGCACGGACGCGACATTAAAGCTCATTGTGCCACGAGAGGGTTTTGTCGCCCCCGTGAGAGACAAGGTGAGAGCCGAGCGTCCCCTGACTGATGGAGTGTTGACAAATGCATGCCGTTGGAACATCTAAGCCATTCTAAGGTGATATAGCGCTCAACACTCAAGAGGCGCACGGAGTTTATAATGGAGATGCAATTTATCATAATACTTTTTTTCTTACTGGTCAACCAACAGTGCCAAAAATAACAATGAACGTGCGCGGGCTACTAGCTTATATGGAACTACTATTTTTTTTTTTTTTTTTTTTTTTTTTGCGCCGGTAGGCTTTCTTGAGGGGCCTGGATGGTAGTCGGCCCCAGCTCGTCATGGCGCAGGCAAGTGTTTTTATAGTGGCGCCATCTTTTCTTGGTCTGTCTGTCTGTCTCTCTATCTGTCTAACTATGTCTCTCTCTCTCTCTCTCTCTCTCTCTCTCTCTCACACACACACACACACACACACACACTCCCAGACTAATTTCACCAGACTTCCCTTTGATGAACCGCCGCCGCCGGGCAAAACTGAGCGCGGGTCAAAAAATTACTAAGGTTAACAAATATTGACCCCGGCACGCTGTTTGCATTCCCATGAAAGATGCTCGACAAGTTATACACCGAGCGAACCTGAGGCGTGGTCAGGGAGACGGCCAGACTGCTGCGATTACTTTATGACAACCTAAGATATTTTCCAAGACAATTAGGGATATATTCCTAAACATATCGACGCCCAGGCACTTTTTTTTTTCTTACTGCAGAGGAGTCAGTTCAAGGGCATAAAAAAAGGAAACAAATGTGAAAACATCCCGCTACTCACTGCATTTGACATGGTTTTTGTAGGAGTTTTGGGCCTTTCCAGGGGTAGTTTAATGACCCAGGTGATAGTTTGACCCTTCTTATGCACCATGAACTTAAGAAAACACTCATTAGAACCCGATTGAGCTTCTTTTTGTACTTTGGAAATAGTTGCTGTGAGAGCCAGAAACCTCTAAGAATGCCAACTAAATAACCTTCCTTTTTGATGTATGAATAACGAAACCTTAGAGTTACATTGGATTAAGAAAATAAATTATGTAAAACTGTCAGAATGGTTTACATGAATTAGTTAATACCACTTGCAAGATGAAAATTAAAGGCATATCATCTCAAGGGAACTGAACTGTGATTATGTGTGTAGGAGACGGGCACACACGCACACACGCACGCATGCACACACAGGCACGTGGAGACAAACGCACGAGCACACACACACACGCACGCAAGCAAGCTAGCAAGTCCAACCAAGACACGCACCCTTGTTTAAACTCTCTCTCTCTCTCTCTCTCTCTCTCTCTCTCTCTCTCTCTCTCTCTCTCTCTCTCTCTCTCTCTCTCTCTCTCTCTCTCTCTCTCTCATATACAATGCAGATCAGGGGCTTCCAGCAAAGACACACTCAGCGGCGGAGTCAACATAAGCAGCCTCAGCCTCGTACACAAACACCGGTGCCTTGCAAGTCCACCTGAGACACCTCCAGACATAGACACACCTGCCCTCTTATGTCTCTTAGATTGTGGGAACGTGGATGTTACACTCTTCACTTCAGTTTCATCTTCATCATCTTTCTATCCTGATTTTTTCCTCTACTTTTTTTTTCATTCTCGTCACTCATTTTCAGTTCTATTTCTACTACTACTTCTTTTCTTTGCTTCTTACTCACCATCTTTCTTTCTTCCCTCTTCTTCTTCCTCCTCCTCCTCCTCCTCCTCCGTCTAGCCTAACCTAACCTAACTTAACCTAAACCTAACGTAACCTAACCTAACCAAACCTAACTCAATATAAACCTAACCTAATCATACCAAACCAAACCTAACCTAACCCAATATAAACCTAACCTAACCAAACCTAACCTAACCTTACCTAACCTAACCTAACCTAACCAAACCAACCCAACCCCAAACAAAAATCCTCCTTCCCTTCCTCATCCTCCTCCTCCCAGGCTTTAGAGGAGTACCTGTCGTCTACCTGGATTAGCGTGATGAATAGCCCTCCGGATTGGCTACGTCTCTCCATTCCGCACCACCTCGCGCCCACCGCATGTAACTAATTAATTTCTTGGATAATCCCCGCCGCCAGTCCCTCCGCCTCCCGCACCCCATCGATGTAGCACGCGACACACTCTTAAAGAAGGCTAGTGAATGCATCTGGCAGAGTCGCAGATTATAAGGGAGATGAGAGCGGGTTTAGGGGAGGTGAGAGCGAGTTTAGGGAGATGAGAGCGAGTATAAAGGAGATGAGTGAGTATAAGGGAGATGAGAGCGAGTATAAGGGAGATGAGAGCGAGTATAAGGGAGATGAGCGAGTATAGAGATGAGTGAGTATAAGGGAGATGAGAGTGAATATAAGGGAGGTGAAAGCGAGTATTAGGGAGATGAGAGCGAGTATAAGGGAGATGAGAGCGAGTATAAGGGAGATGAGCGAGTATAGAGATGAGTGAGTATAAGGGAGATGAAAGCGAGTATAAGGGAGATGAGAGCGAGTATAAGGGAGATGAAAGCGAGTACAAGGGAGATGAGAGCGAGTATAAAGGAGATGAGAGCGAGTATAAGGGAGATGAGTGAGTATAAGGGAGATGAGAGCAAGTATAAGGGAGATGAGAGCAAGTATAAGGGAGGTGAAAGCGAGTATAAGGAAGATGAGAGCGGTTGATCGTGACACTGAACGCATTTACTGTTCGGGTGTATTCAGACAAGACGTTCCTCTCCTCCTAATAATAATGCTTGAATGAATGCTTGAATGGCAGTGTAGTGAATTTTGCTTGGCTATAACCCTGGGCACTTCTATACACTATATGTCTAGGAGCAGCGAGTAGCGGGCTTTTTTTATTATTGTTTCCTTTTTTTGTGCCCTTGAGCTGTCTCCTTTGCTGTAAAAAAAATAATCATGAACTATCGAGGTGACGGAACAACTGCACAGGTGATGCCACGATGGTTGTCCTCATGAATGGGGTGAGCTGAGACTCCGGCAATCACTTCAAGCACCAGCGAGTGTCTTAACATCGTCTTCAAAGGTCCTGTTTCACCGCAGATCCCTCGCATATAAGCCCTTGAGCCTTCCGGATGCGAGGCACTACACACTCACAAGCACACACACACACACACACACACACACACACACACACACACACACACACACACACACACATGAATACTAATAATAATAATAAAATCAAAAAACATCTTAACATAGCTATTCTGGGTAAAATAAAATTAATACAGACGTCAAGAACATAAAATACAAGTAAAATAAATATGTATCACGAACTGCCAATCAAGGAGGAAAGTATCACCCACAATTCTAATATAATCACAGGAACAAATACACGACTTGCTTGACAGAAAAAGAGAGAGACATCCAGTGGACCCAGTCACCGCGAGACACGAAACGAAAGTGAGGAGCGGAGGTCTCATAAAAACAATTAAGTGGCGATGCTTGTCAAGGTGGCTCAGATTCCCTCCACCTGAGTCCTTACAAACCTGATGATGGAGGGGAGTGGAGGAGGCTCGAGGCACTGAAGGGGGGGTTGGGGGGATGGTAGGGGAGGAGGAGGCACATGAGTGGGGAGGAAGAGAAGAGGTAATGGTAGGGGAAGAGGAGGAGGAGGAGGCACCTGTATGGAGACTGGAGAAGAAGGGGGATGGAAGAGGAGGCGGCTGTGTAAGGAGGGAAGGGGAGGGGAAGATGAAGGGGGAGGGGGAGGCTCTAGGGATGGGGGTGGCGTCCCCTCCCTCCCCTCCCCCCCTAGCATCAGATGGAAGACTCAGGACACGGAACGCCACTTTGGCCTCAGCCTGCAGGAACCTTCCCGCGGCCACTGTTTTCCTCCCGCCTCACGCTGGGCTGCCTCGGTGAGTTCAAAGCCGGAAAGCCGGAGGAGGAAGAGCAAAAGGGAAGCAGGAGGAGGAGGAGGAGGAGGAGGAGGAGTGTCTTGTCTGATTTGTCCCGTGCAGTCCCTCGTGCTTTCAGGCTCTTCGCGGCGTGGAACAAAACACTCATTTTCTTTTTTTTCTTTTCCAAGGGAGGTGACAATCACTTCCCCGGAGAATATGACGGTGAAGGGCGTAATTGCTGCCTCCATTTTAAAGAGTCCATTAGCGCCCGCCCTACACACAGGCCGGCGTTCTTTTCCCTCCCGTAGAAGCTTTTTACGCTGTTTTGTTCCCGAGGGTCTATTTTTCTCTTCCCGCCTAACTTAATCAGGGAGGCGGATCGATCACTAACGTCAGAGGAAGACAAATGTTGCCGATATTCGGGGTGATTAATCGATGCTGGGGAGTGGGGGACCCGCCTGTGTATTGGCCAGAAACTACTCCCCCCCCCCATCCCCCCCCGTACTATGTTTATATGAGAGGGAAACACTATGATAAATCCCTTTAATACACTTCATTTATCTTGATCAGCATTGTGACGTGCTCCACCCCCCCCCCCCAACCCCACCCCACCCCCCCGCTGCCCCCCATGGCCCGCTAATGGTTGTGAGTGCAGCCCTTGCCCATGAGCTGCAGGGGCCGTTATTGCTTCGGCTTTATTTGCATAGGCCAGATGGAAGGTGGCCAAGAGCTAAACAGGGTCAGGCCAGGAGTTGTGCAAGGGGCGGGAGAGGAGAGGGGCTGGGAATGAGAGGAAGGGATCGTAAATTACAAGAGTAGAAACCGATACACAGACAAGATGGGGAGAGAGGTCAAGAGGTAAAGCCTATTCAGTGTCAGAGCGAAAGTTGTGCAAGGGAAGGGAGGAAATGGAGGCTATAGGAATAAGAGGAAGTGCCCGTATATGACAACCAAGAAGTAGAAACCAATACATTTACATAGACAAGATGCAGAGGTCAGAAGCTTAGCAGGAACACGGTCAGACCAAGAGTTGTGAAAGGGAGGAGATAGAGCCTAAGAATAAGAGGAAATGCCATAAATTATAAGAATGAACCGATGCGTTTACATAGACAAGATACAGAGGTCAAGAGTTAAACCTAAACGTGATCAGGTCGAAAGTTGGGCTAAGTAAGGAGATTGGGGGTTAAAGTAAGATAGAAAGTAGGGCAAAGTAAGGAGATTAGGGATTAAAGTAAGATAGAAAGTTGGGCAAAGGAAGGAGATTAGGGATTAAAGTAAGATAGAAAGTTGGGCAAAGGAAGGAGATTGGGAATTAAAGTAAGATAGAAAGTTGAGCAAAGGAAGGAGATTGGGGGTTAAAGTAAGATAGAAAGTTGGGCAAAGGAAGGGGATTGGGAATTAAAAGAAAAAAAAAGTAGATGACAAACAGTAATACCAACCACATTTACATAAACAAGATGGAAAGGTCATGAATTAGACTTAAACATGATCAGATCGAAAATTGGGCAAAGGAAGACGACAGGAGATTAAAAAGAAGACAAAATGCCCGTATATGAAAAAAGTACCAACCACGTTTACATAGAAAAGATGGAGGGGTCAAAAGAGTTAAACCTAAACGTGACCAGATAGAAAGTTTGGCCAAGGAAGAAGATAGGAGATTAAAAATAGGAGATTAAAAATAAGAGAAAATCTAACCTTAAATGACAAAAAGCAGTACCGGCCACGTTTACATAGGCGAGATGGAGAGAGGCCAAGAGCTTAACTTTAAGGTCACACCAAGGGCTGCGCATAAGAAGACGTACGGATTTAAAATATTATGATAATCTCCTAAAAATAATTATCAAAAAAATGCAAAAAAACAACAACTCAAGGCAAGACGAAACACCGCATGCAAAAGTGACAAATAACAAGCAGAAATCACAATACTTTAGCCTGAATTAATAAGAGAACGACCAAATAAACTGATAACTATTGAAACCCAACTATAAAAAAAAAAAAAAATAACCGTAGTAGTAGTAGTAGTAGTAGTAGTAGTAGTAGTAGTAGTAGTAGTAGTAGTAGTAGTAGTAGTAGTAGTAGGAGGAGGAGGAGGAGGAGGAGGAGGAGGAGGAGGAGGAGGAGTAGTAGTAGTAGTAGTAGTAGTAGTAGTAGTAGTAGTAGTAGTAGTAGTAGACAAAAACAAATAAACAACCACCTAAGTTCATGATGGCCCGGGTAAAGTCTCAAGTACATTTGTGTATCCGCGGTGACAGGCACATGCGTATAAGCACCGTCAACCATTCGTCAGAGCAAAGCAGGAAAGGCAAAGGTAGGAGGGAACAGCCACCTCCGTATGACCAGCACGGGAATGATGCCACGTAACGGAATGCAAAAATCAAGAAGGAAGGGAGCCGCAGGGGGAATGCTAACAACCCAGGGAGGGGGAGGGGAGGATTTGGGTAGGATCCAACCTCCTCCACCCAAGCGTTCCTCCCTCCCTCCCTAAAGACGTGGGGGCCATTCCATCCAAGGCCGACGGAATACAAAACGAAAAATACTTACGTCTTGTGTTATGTTGCGTGGTGTGCCGTGTGCGTGTGCGTGTGTGTGTGTTGACGGAATCCTCGCGCCGTCATGATTTCGAGGGAATTTAAGGATATCCTGATTAGACTGATAACGACTGATAGGGGGAAGAAATGGTAAGCCTGAGATCGTAAATGCAGTGAAGAAAAAAAACAGGACAGTGTGTGTGTGTGTGTGTGTGTGTGTGTGTGTGTGTGTGTGTGTGTGTGTGTGTGTGTGTGTGTGTGTGTGTGTGTGTGTGTGTGTGTGTGTGTGTGTGTGTGTGTGTGTGTGTGTGTGTGTGTGTGTGTGTGTGTGTGTGTCAAGCCCATACGTCACAAAACCAAAACAACATCCGTGATTAAAGAGCAAACATGTACTCCACAAGACAGATTCGAGGACGGATTGAAGAGGCGTTACGTCACTTACACGGGGGCACAAAACCACAAGCGGCAGAAGTGTGGAGGACGTGCGTACAGAGATAGCGAGAGATAAGGCGGCCCTGATACGAGTGTTTTCTTGGTAAGGCAGAGAGAGTGACGCTTCCGGGAAAACATATTGCAGGTTACTATAGTGCAGTCATTGTAGGTTACGCCAAATACGAATGGAAGCTACGAATGGAGGTTAGATAGATGGACTTATGGTCAGGGAAAAAAAAGATGGTGAGGAACTGGTTCTTAGGAGCTGATATTTATAGTAACGACTGGTCTATTGCAGTCCTTTTGTGGCCTTGATGACGTCTCAGTAGTATAAGTAGTAGTAGTAGTGGTAGTGGTAGTAGTAGTAGTAGTTGTAGTAGTAGTAGTAGTAGTAATATAACAATAATAATGATAATGATAATAATAATAATAATAATAATAATAATAATAATAATAATAATAATAATAATAATAATAATAATAATAATAATAATAATAATAATAACAATAACAATAATAATAGCAACATAAACCAAATACATAAGGACTCTGCAAGCCTCCCTCTGTTCCCTAGGATAAGTGGTAAATAATAGTCCGCTTGGTCAACGCGAGCGAGAGAGAGAAAAAAAAAAAGGAACCGGTTTCGGAAGCAAAAAGCAGCTGACCCTTGGCGGGGTAAACTGTAACGGGACACCCAGAGGACAGGGAGCGCTAGAATCATTAGGTTACTCTATAATATACGGCATACACGTGTGACTCCGGGAAAGACGCCAGCAGCATACGACAAAGGGGGACTAAGATGGATGGTTCAAGAGGGTCAGCAGTGTACAGATAGGGAAACAGGGAATCATGAGAGGTATGTCATTCACCATGGTCTCATCACGTGCTGGACTTGCGATCACCAGCCAGTAGAGCATCCCCGTTTTTTGACCTTGGAGCCACATATTCACGGATCTTTAGGTACTGGGCTGGGATCTCACATAACACCATTCGTCCAGTCTGACACTCGGTACCCATTCACTGCTTGGTGGAAAGAGGCATAAATAAAAGAAGACTGTCCATCTGTCTCCACTCCGCCTGGGAATCGAACCCGAGATCTCTCAGTCGTGTGGCGTGTGTGTGTGTGTGTGTGTGTGTGTGTGTGTGTGTGTTATCGTGCAAAGCGAGTACTATGGGCAGTGAGAGGCTTCCGGTTTACGAACGAACGCGATAACACATCCTGCGACGCCACAGATACAAAGCCAGAACGGGACATGGCAGTAATAGACATTAGCGTCAGTGCGTTAGCGATGGCAGAGGAAGGGGTGACGATGGTAGAGAGATGAAAGATAATATTAGTGACGCGATGTCTGCGGCCTTATCAGTGCAGCCTGCTAAACACACGATACACACGCTGACGTAATTGAGGGACGAGACAACGTTATAAGTGGATGAGTAACTGTTCATGTAGCATACCGGATGGGATACTGATAGAGGAGGAGGAGGAGGAGGAGACGGAGGAGTAGGAGTAATGTAAAGTAATGTAAAATAATGACAATGACCGTTACGATGATAATAACGATAAAAATGATGAATATAATAGTTAGATGGTTAAATTTACACCGGAGAGGATTGGTGATAATAATGATGATGATTATTACGATGATAACGATAAAAATGATGAATATAATAGTTAGATGGTTAAATTTACGCCGGAGAGGATTGGCGATAACGATGAAAATTATGAGTATTATGATCATTATAAAGACGATTACAAATAAACCAGGGAGGATTCCGCTATAGATTAATCAGGTACAGCTCTATAGACAATGCTCACCCCTTCGATTATATTACGATACGAAGAAAAATAATACTCCAGCCAAAACACAATGGTCAAGCGGCCTCGTGTATTGGTTTTCGTGGGTCTCTCCTCTTACATCGCTGACTCGGACCCTGCTCCTCCTATTACAGCGGCAAGACAATGGTACGCGTCTACACACACTGCTGACTACACATCTAAAATTAATGAAGATCTTGCAGTCAGCTGTTCTTATTACTAGTGTGTGACTAACCCGCCCGAGGCCACCCAAACCGTTCCCTTCCCTCAGTCTCAACCCCCAAAAACTTGTTCCTCCACAGACGTATAAAAAAGAAGTTACAATGATGTGGCAAATAATTCTAACAATTTCAACTTTGCTCTCTAACTACTGACTATTATACCCGTCCATTAAATAGGAAAGTTCATTAATTACTTCATTGACTAAACAAACCAATTCATCAGCAATACATACATGGATAGCAGAGAAGACAAACCTACTCATTATTTAACTGAAAACTTACCTTGATTACTTCCTCACACATCGCAGGACACCAGATGAAGTGAATGTTCAATGCTTCAAATGTTACTCCCCCAGATATTCAGAGTTAAAGAGCAACCAGTCCGCCTGATGACAAACAATCTCTAACCTGTCTAACCAGCCCGCTTGTGTCAGGTGGGGCCGCTCAGTGCCGAACCAGCTGGTGTGATCAGCGAGAGTGGCGGCCACAAGGACACTACAAATACCGGCGTACTGTGTTAACGGGAACGTGAGAACAAGAGGGCTGTTCCTCCCGACACGCCCCCATCACAGGACCAGAGGAGCACAAACACGACAACGCTCGCACCACAGTGTCGACACATTGTAAAAATCACCGGAGTATAAGGAACAACAGGGCAACAGCAAAGCGACACGTGCACCTGACAGGGACATGGAGCCGGGGGCGAGACGGCGTCGAGGGGAGAGAGAGAAGGAATGCAACCAACATTCAGTATTTGGTGTGTAGAAATTCCGCTCCCTTCACTATTACTGTCATGAAATAAGTCACCTCACATAACATTTTCCTAATATTTTTAAGGGTAACGGGTGCTTTATCTGGATTTAATGCAACACCAACTTTTGGGGATATGGATCTTCATATATGAAACTATGAAACTGTGGTATTATTATTATTATTATTATTATTATTATTATTATTATTAGCTATTATTAATGAGTCCCCACTGCACCAAGTCAGCAGTCCCCGAGATCTCGTGCCCCTGACCGAGGAAGAAGGCAAGACAAAATTCATTGTGGACTCTCGACTCACCTTAGTGTTGATGAACTCGCAGGCGCGGTCCTTGAGGGTCTTGAGTGTCAGCTGGGAGGCGTTGACGGTGGTGATGTCACGCACCAACCCGTGTTGCAGGGAGAAGGTGATGTCCGCCCCGGTCACCTCCATCTGCCAGGCACAAACACATAACGCACATGTTAGTGTCTTCCGCCCACGCCAGGAACACATACACGGGGACCAAACAGGCAAGGATGCCGCACATCACTGTGTGACAACTGAAAACAGCTGAATGTAACATACAATGGACACTAATTGACAGATGAGTTATAGACGTGCGTGCGTGCGTGTGTGTGTGTGTGTGTGTGTGTGTGTGTGTGTGTGTGTGTGTGTGTGTGTGTGTGTGTGTGTGTGTGTGTGTGTGTGTGTGTGTGTGTGTGTGTGTGTGTGTGCAGTCTTCAACATCAAAAATATCGTCTGTTATTCAAACTGAATATGTGAGAACAATGTGGTTATATGACAATGATTAATTTGAATACAAGAGCTCTAGATGAATAAAAGACATACAAGTTGTTACTATGATACTGTCCATTACTACTACTACTACTACCACTACTACTACTACTGTTGCTACCATTACTACAATTACTGCTAAAACTATATACAACAAAATCTCCTACTACTATAAGAAAAAATATAGTACTGATGATGCTGGTGTCCCTAACACCACTGCCACCACCACTAATGCAGTAACTACTACCACCCGACACCCCTATTGTTACTAATACGGATTCTGCTGTGACATATTATCCAAGAAACCAATAAACAGCAGTCTACATTTACCAAACCTTTGTGCGTGCGCGTTGTGCAGTTCATAAAAGAAAAGAGAATACCCCAAACGATGCAAGGAAAGCTAACCATTACCATGCACGCCTTCACACAGTCATCAAAGTCATGAAGCGCTCGTTTAAGACTTTACTCAGTTTTCGAAGTGTATACTAAAGCAACTGATATATTTCCCCGTTTCCCTGATTGACTGTGGAATAAAAAGAAGTCGAGTGTAGGGGTACATAGAGAAAGGAGTAACAAATAAAAGAGGTTAAATATTTATATTTTACACGGGTAGTACAATGAGTTTGAACTATATTAACTCTCATTTTTCTTCCTCTATCACCAATGTAGGAGCAGCGTTGAGTTTCTTTTATGTCGTATAATGAGCTTAAACTTATACTAATACTCCTTTTGTTTTATTTCCTCTCTCACAAGTTTAGAAGCAGCATCTCCATCTCTTTACGTTTTATTTTTTCGGCCCTGGGACTGTCTTTGTTATCGTAAGAGCTAATGCTTCAGGTGGAATTGTTTAACACTATATAATGGAGCATCTTTACGTTTCTTTTAGGTAGTACTGTGAGGTTGATACTCCTTTGTTTTGTTTTATTCTCTCAGGCACCAATTTTAGCAGCATCTTTACGTTTCTTTTAGGTAGTACTGTGAGGTTGATACTCCTTTGTTTTGTTTTATTCTCTCAGTCACCAATTTTAGCAGCATCTTTACGTTTTATCTTTTCGGCCCAGGCAGTCTCCGTTATCGTATGAGCCTAATGCTTCACGAGAGATTGTTGGCCCGTGTGATGGCAGTCGTGGGTGAGGTGAACCACGCTCGCGGGTCACCCAATATACAAGCACGTCCAGTGGGTGATTGATTCGGTTCTTTTCGGCACCTCAGCAACGCGGTCATACGAGGAGGCGTGTTGGGTTAGGATCGCATGACCGCTAGGAATCGACATGTATATACCGCAGCGTGATAGGTTAAGTTCGTAAATTCGCACTCGCTTTTCCTATTTGTACTCATAACAGGGAAAAGTTACTGGAAAACTGAGATGTGTGAAAATAGGCCGTATTCTTAAACACTCCGGCGCCCCAGCACACATATTTGACAAGGCTTTCGTAGGAGTTTCGGGCATTTCCAGGGGTAATTTATTGACCCTAGTGGTAGTTTGACCCTTCTCCTGTGGCATGAACCTACAGAAACACTCATTAAAACCCGACTGATCTCATTTTTGGCCTTTGGAAATAGTTGATGTGAGAGTCGGAACTGCCTAAGAATACCAACCTAAGCTATAAAACAAGTTCTTTGCTTTCAGAAGTGTTCATATTCTTTTGTTATTGTTGTTTGTTTGTTTCAGATCAATTTTCCATTTTATCTTTATTCGTGAAGTGTGTTCATCGAAATGGTGCGTACGGATTGGCGAAGACACTACCCTGCTTTTGATTTTCTCTTTTTTTTTTATCAGGTTTTACCCATGTACATAATTATAGAGCAGCTGTTTTGGGTTTGTGATTTCGAGGTTTAAGACCGGATGCCCTTTCCGATGTTACACGGCAGCACTGGGGGTCAAACTACTTCCCCTGGCTCTGCATTTTCAAGAGACTGACCCACTAGACTAGCTGCGACATACTGGACTATTAAAAGCCTACGACGATTCCAGTGAAATATCGCCAATAACACTCAACTACTCGTCTGAAACATTAACGGGAATTCAAATAAGCCACTCACGTTAACTGTCTGAGCACATGAACCCAATCACTGTGTAGCCTTACGATCCCTTTGATATCAGCGAGCGAGCTAAACGTGCGCATAATATCAATTTAATTACCTGCAAAAGCGTTATATGCATACAACGTGCACGCCAAGGGCTAAACGTGCACGCCAAGGGCTAAAACTTAATTACTGCTTATTGATCACACCGCGAGATTAAGGCTCATAATTTCAAACATTTCGGGGCTTACACACCTACATCTGACAAGGCTTTCGTGGGGGGTGGGGGTATTTCCATAGGTAGTTTTATGAGTCTATAGTGATAGATTGACAAGGCTGCTTATCCATGAATGTGAAAACGCATGAGAACCCGACTAATCTCCTCTGTGGCCTTTGGAAATACTTTTTTTGTGAAAGCCGAAAACGTCTAAAATTGCAGGCCTATATAAGTCGCATGGATAGATCTTTCATATGCCTTCCAACACAACTATAACCGGATATATATAACGTTTATCCCTTACAGGTTCCGCTAAATCTAAAACCCCTGAACATTAAACAACACCATCAACAAAATACAGCTCCGAAACGCACAACAAAACTAGACAAGAGCACTGAGCCAGACTAGTAGTTTACGAACGCTACCTACCGTGACAATTAATTCGATGCCTCTACACAAGGACGCTGCTCCCAATTAAATTAACAGCAGGCTATGAATCTACGGCTACCGAATCGCGTTAAAGGGGCACTGGATCCCGTTAAACGAGCTCTGAATCCCGTTAAATGGATACCTACAGATAGCGGGCAGTGTAGGAGAAATGCCGAGGAGATGGAGGTGGAGATGGAAAGGTAAAGGGGATGAGAGAAGGTCAGTGAGTCCTCGATCAGTGCACGGAGGAGAAGGAGAGGGAGGGGAAGAAGGGAGGGGAAGGAGAGAGGGAGAAGTGGGTGGTTGACCGGAGAGAGAACGGGCCGCGGGCAGCAACTTGAGAGGAGGCAGAGACAGCAGGAGGAGGAGGTGGAGGGAGGCACGAGACGAAGGAGGAGGAGGAGGAGGAGGAGGAGGGGGGGGGCTGTAAGATGAAAGGATGTAGGAGGGATGTCAGGGGGGAGAGGGGAGAGGGTTAGAGGGAAGTACATAAGGGGAGAATTAGAAAAGGAGGGAATGAAAGCGGAAGGAGGTAGGAGAGAGGAAATGAGGGCGGACTTCAGATGAAAGGTGAGGGAGGAATGAGGAGGGACGTCAGGGGGAGGGGGAGAGAAGGTTTGAGAGGTAAGAACATAGGGGGAAGGTCAGAGAGGGAAAAGTGAAAGCCTTGAGGGATGTGAACCAGAGTACAGGTGCATGACTGCGTGCCAGAGACCAGGAATGCAACCACCACCACCATTACTAACACCATCACCCACAACCACCACCACGATCCAGTCTACATCATCCATACCGCCCACATTTTCTTACGGGCAATGACACTAAAAAAACACAAGCACGCAGGCAGAGTATGCAAATCTATTCACCACCATCATTACATCATCACCATCACCACCACCATCATCATCATCATCACAGCCACCATTCCAGCTCTACCGGCCAGAATGGGAGGCAGCGTAGGCGGAGGGGGGGGGGGGGGCGAGCTGAGCCTCCTCCTTGATTTAGTCCCCCCTTATAGGATCATTAATAACATTCGGGGCGCCTCCTCCTCCACAATTCCTACGCCTACCCACGTTGCCAATCGATAGCTACAGCCTGTGCTAATCACCTCGGCCGCACAGCTCCCTTCCAATCCCAGTCGTTATGTGATATTATGCTGTTGTTATTATGTTGCTGTTTTAGTTATATGTTCGTTTTACAGAGGGTCAAACAAACATTTTTTTTCAGTAATTTCTTTAAACTTTTATGTTGCAGTTTTACACACACACACACACACACACACACACACACTGGTAGAGAAAAGTGGTCCAAAACTCCAATCGCAACAGTGAAAAAAAGTGAATGTGCGTGTGCGTGTCGTGTGTGCGTGTGTGTGTCATCATTGCTGCTTTTCTCTAGGTCGCAACAGAGATGGCGAGGACAGGGCAATTTTCACATCAAAATTAATTGGCCCAAGACTCCCACACAACACCCGCTAGTTATATACTGCGCCCAAGCCCCCGAGTGAAGGCAATTCAGTTACATGTTCGGCATCACGCTCTGCGCCCTATCGCCTCCAGTATCAGAGGGGAGAAACAATGCCGAAATCTGAGCCATAAAAGTCGAGACGTGCATACTTGTCAAGGTGATAAAACTTCCACGGTGAGTCGCTGGGTGCTCACTTGACGCGTTAAGCAGCACACTGAGCAGAGAAACGACGCAACAGGTTGATTATAGCTTAATAGAATTCGCGGATCGTATATTCCTCTATGCATCAGCCATGTCTTCAATGTATATATTAATCCATCTCTCAATACATCTATCTATACCTGCCTGTATCAATTTATCTATTAATCTGTATTCAACTCAATTATGACGTCTCCGCCAGTGTCTGAGGCGGCTCCAGTGCTCTACATATTTGCCCGAACATGCAGGCAAGCAAACCCGTTCCCTACCGCCATCCCTGCCCCCGTTCTTTGTTCTACAAGGTGGATTCCACGAATAGCGCAAGGCATATGAAAACACTCCCACACACAGGGGTTAGTTCTGCACACACGGGCTGTATACAATGGCTTGCTGTGTGTGTGTGTGTGTGTGTGTGTGTGTGTGTGTGTGTGTGTGTTTTACAGTAAAGCTGAAGGGAAAAAATATACCGAATCAAAACATAAAAGCCCGCTAGCACAGCTCCTAAAAAAGAAAGCAGAGTGGCAAAAAAGAGAAGTCAATTTCGGAGTGTGTGTGTGTGTGTGTGTGTGTGTGTGTGTGTGTGTGTGTGTGTGTGTGTGTGTGTGTGTGTTCGGTACCCCTGGCTATAGGTATCCAATTAATAATGAAGGTAGAGGACAAGATCAAAGGCAAAAGTTCCACTAGTAGTAGGTAGAGGAGGACCAGGCGGCCGGCGAGTGTATAGGCCAGAGGTCAGCAACCCTCAGAACAGCCCGTGCCAGTTCTTCCCATCGTGGAGAACCGAGTATCACCGAGGCTTGTAATATCAACGTTGCCTGCCTCTACGTAATGAGAACTCGTTGAACAATACCGCCTCGAGACAACATAAAGGTCACATTCATATTACCTTCACTTTCATATTCTACAGTGACATTTTCCAGGAGATGGTGATTTTATTCTTCGATATGATACTATTAAACTGAATACCACCGTGCCATGAGTCGCCGAGTACAGTAACACGCTCATGGCAAAGTAGTGCAACCTGCTGATGGGGAGTCTGCATACCTGGCTGCCCCTACAACCCGTCGTTCCTGTGGCTGGCTGGCTACTGCTGAGAACTATCAAAATAAGCTGTACCATCCAGACCCTGACCTTTTAGTTTCCTGTTATTTGAAATTCTAGGAGTATCTTTGTGTGATTACATGTATGCACCAACTGCCTTTTAACTCGAACTGAACTTGGGGTTGGTATTCAAGACGTAAACGGGAATGGGTGGGGGTGGGGGTGGGGGGTTGATTCTCTCTCTCTCTCTCTCTCTCTCTCTCTCTCTCTCTCTCTCTCTCTCTCTCTCTCTCTCTCTCTCTCTCTCTCTCTCTTCTGGCAATATCTCCATTACAACACGTTTCTTTATTTCCTCGCTCAAATCCCCTTCTTTTTTAGTTCCCCCAGCACTAGTGTAGCCCATCGCCACACTCTTAGAAGGCTCCATTGTTTCTCCGTTGCCTCACATCACCTTGACCACCCATCCATACACCCATTAAGCCCCCGCTGCATATTACCTGACGTTGTTTCTCCATTGCTTCATACAACTTTTACCAGCCGCCTATCCAGCCCCGCACCTATGCATCCCTGACGAAACGATATACAGACGTGTGTCCATCTGCAATGTTGTTTCTAAATGTGTAAACTTGATAATCTGGCTGTCCTCTTTAAGCTTCCTCAAAAAAACTTACACATTATTTATAGTACTATATTAACATCTACACGTCTACTCTGAACCGCATGCTTTACTGATATTTATTACGAGTTAGTACATTCATTACGTATTCCTAATCACTGAATCAATACAACCTGACCTCGTATCCACACTTAATAAAATAATAGACACTAAGTACCAAAACTCCAATCATTACATTCTCAATATTAATCTCTGCTTCAAAATTCAATTGTCTGAGTATTTCTTGTGTCTAACCCGAAAATATGTTAATTAAAGCTCATTTCTTTGAACACAGAGAGAGGATATTTTTACGAGCCATCCTGCGTCTGCACACCAGCCATTCTTTCTCTTTCTTCCTCTCCTGCACTCTTCTGAGGGAGAACAACAATGTTTATTATGTTTGCCCGCCACAAAGAGCCACCTCAAGACAGACTCTTACCCAGCCACAACGGAGACTTCAAAGCGGCGTCAAGGTTGCCTGCATAAACCACTGCAAAGACGCACGATTCTTTTTTGTTCCACTACATACGCCATTATTGAGTACCGCTGTCCAAATATGCCGTACAGCTGACATGCTTTATTCAATCTACTAACGCCCCTTTGCTCCTCTCTTCGCCTTCGCATCCTTAACCTTTCTTTTACTATACTCACACATACGTCGCTCCCACATTCACTACCCTTAAAAATACCTTACTTCTCTGTTAATCATTCCTTATCACGCTTCTTTCACACTCCAGTTCAACCTATCGTTCCCTCTTCATCCACATACACACCTCCAGTCTAACTTATTTTTCTCTCTTTAACCAGACATTCCTCTTCACTAATAGTTTCCCACTTCAATCCAGTACTTCTTTCCCTTTTTATCCACATATATCTTCAATCTGACACTTCTTTATCTCATCCAAGCACACATCTTCAATTTAACACTCCTTTCTACATCCACACACACTTCAACCTAACACTTTTCCTCTTCAGTCTAACACTTCTTTCCCGCTTCATCAACACAACTCTTCACACTAACACTTATTTCCCGCCTCATCCACACACACCTCTTTACTCTACCATTTATTTCCCTTCTCCTTCTACACACACACACACACACACACACACACACACACACACACACACACTTTAGTCTCCCCCTCCACCGCGCACTCCCTTGGCACTCCTCTCCCTTCCTTAGCAACGGGTGGCGGGGCGTGACCCTCCCGTGCCTGTTTCCGGCCTAAAGGAGCGCGACGGACGGCCCGCTGTTACTGGACTCCGGCTGCAACTCGCCCTAATTCACGCGGCTAAAACAAGGTCGCTGCGGCTGGGAACAAGGTCGTATGTCTCGGGGAACACAACCTTCAGGAGGGTACTGAGGGAGAGGTATTGTCATGCTCCCAAAGTATTATTATTATTGGTGGTGGTGGTGGTATTTTTTTTTTTTTTCGGATATCATATAGGCTACGAGGGATTATGGAAGATTAGAAGCTATTGTACTCTCACCTCTTACTTATTTTGTATTATTTGTTATTTTCGTGTTTTTGTTTTCTTAGTTTTTTTACACTATGATTATGCAGGTTATGTGGTTTTAAGGGTCACTGCTACGATATTTACTTTTCTGAATTACTTTTTCCTTTTTTTTTTCTTTCTTTACCCCCTGTGGAGATTTTTGTTTGGGTCACTGCCAGCCATGCTTTTTACTTTTTTCTTTTGTTTTCTTCATTTTTTTTCACTTTTTTCATTTTCTTTTATTTATTTTATTGACTGATTCTATTTTTTTACACCTTTGCTATGGTTGTTATGGTGTTTTGAAGGGTCACTGGCACTCTTTTTACACATGTTCGAAGGATTCACGGCAAAATGTAGGATCTGTGAGAGTGAAAATGTTGCCAGTGAAGGTGAAGTGAGCAAAGCAAACACCGGCCACGAGTGACAAGGATGGGCCATGCCTGTATGCTGAAGGCTTCTCCCCTCGCACCTATGCATCACCAACTTTGCCCACTCGCTACTGTGAATACATACTAATGCCCTTTACAGTGTTCCTGGTTTTCCCTGCCTCACCGTGCTCACCACCAAACTTACTGGCATGACGTGATATTTCTTATGTATGTTCAATATGCTTATTTTGAGGGGCAACTTGAATTATCAGCTCAGCATAATGCATCATTAAACCAATGCTAAACAATATGACACACATTTCACAATTAATCCATGATAAATGTGGCAATAATCCTCATCTGAACCACCACATACAAGAATGTCATGATGCATATTCCTCTTTGATCATACCTCTCCTAAAAAAGGTTTGCCTTCTTGTATCAGGTGTACACAGAGCACAGAGTATAATACAATATGAACTCCTATGCTCTCAAACTGCTTTAAGCTGCTACTCTCCCAAGAGAGAGGTTGGGTGTGGTGCGACAAGAAACACCACCTTGCAGGCCAACAGGTGAAGGGTTGGTAGGTGACCTACTGAATAATGCTGACCCACCTTACCCTACCCACAAGCATTCTGTGCCAAACATTATTTGGCATTAATATTGTAGGGAAGTGGGACATACATCCAGCTTCAGATTTTACTGAGAGCAAAAATAAAATAAAAGGTGTGTTATGGTGTTCTAATACAGGTATCACACTATAGTACATTATTTAGGAATCTGAATATCTACAAACAGGTATGGAGGCAGGCTGCCTTAAAATAAAGCTAGTAATCTGTGCAGTCCTTAATAAATGTGTTTCTACTGGTAGCCAAGCTACAGTACTAGGGTGCTATCTAGTGAGAACACTGCCCACTCACTTGTAACTAGAGTCCAAGATTCTTATTGCTTTATGGCAAAAACATATCCACTTCTGTGTGCCCCACTGGCCACACCACATCCTGTCACCCTTCTTCATGCTGCCCTTGCACCAGACCCCAACTCACTGACAGTGCAGTGAATTGAAACATTGTTTTTTGGTTAGTATTTCATCAAATATAGATGTGCTTGCTTATAGCTATATGAAGCCTATCAAATGTCCCTTCTATTGGTGCTTTCTAAAGAAATATAAGAAAATAAGTTTGTAAACAAACATACTTCTTCAACAACTTTCTTGTGACAAATGCCACTCTTCCAGCCTCAACGCTGCTCTTCAGCCGCATACCTCACCTACAAGCCTCTCCCTGCTCACCTTCTCTAGGAACATCCCTCTACTTCCAACACATTATCCTTCTTCAGCTCTTATTCAGCTCATTCCAAACTAATCTTTAGCTGCTTTGCATATTGTTCTTACCTAATACACACATTCTTGAAATACCCCTAGTCTGCACTATAACACTACCTCATTGGTCTTTATCTTCCATCTTAAAAGAGTACTAAAACAAAAAGTGAAGGGTAAGAAACATGAAAACAAAGATGTTGAAGACCAGATGGCAAAGGTATATAACACTATAAGTAGTGATGGATATGTGATAGAAATACACATGCCTGAGCAATTGGCTGAGTAAAATGCTTTCAGGATGCTAAATTTGAACTATTCAAAAACTAAGTTAGGAGTCTGTGGTGAGCAAATATTTGAATTCCTTCCCTGAAGATATTATGTCCTAGCACACTTTAACTACTGCAGCATTTGAAATCATAACTAAAATTACACAAATCTAATGACAAAATCTTAACAAGATCAAAATATAGTCATATGATAATCATTCAGCATTCTCATATAATCCTGGCACTCCAGTTAACTGTAACATGCATCAAAGTTGTTAGCAACTCTGAGAAAAAAATGTGATCTGTAAGGCTTCCCAGGATGTCCAGGAGACTTATATAGCCTATGTAATGATTCTCTATTCAGATTTACATTCCTGTAACATGAACAAATCTAAACTTTACCTATATTTGTCCACCTAAGTCTTTAAATACATGTAGCACTAGATTTTATTAAATGGAGAGACAAACAGAACTCTTGCAGCATTGTTGTTTAAGAATGACAGTGAGGAAGATATGGCTATATGTTATCAATGCTGGGTGGCAGTGTTCAGCCCATGTCCACAAGATGGCAAGTTCATGCCATGGTCATGGCAATATACTGGTATATATATGAAGCAGTACCCTCTTGTAAGTGCTATAGAACTACATGGCCTGAGTGGCATGGGTAGTAAATGCTGTAATATGAAAGCTTTTGATAATTTTATCATAAATGTTTGTAAAACATTATGATTCATATAACCCTTACTCACTTTCCATAGCTCAAAGTAGATACAGAAATTTTCTCTCCTCTAAAAAAATTCAGTCATCTTTTACTTTCTATTAATGTACGTATCAGAAAACATTTTCTTAGCATTTGTATGAATAAGAAAACATGCTTAAACCAACCTTGTTGTCACTATATAACTAGTCAAAGCACAGGCTGGCATATGATGTATGATGTGGGTACCTTATACACACATCTACACCTTCCCATGTGATGACAGATTTTTCAACAAATGTTTAACAGAAAACTGTCAGCTCACCATCCTAGCTTTCACCGCTAAGCCACACATCACCTGTGTAAAATGACTGTTTCATCTACTTTATTGGCATACTTTGTTTCATACCTCAGTGAGGCGACAAGAGGTGTGAGGTAAATTAACAAAACAAGGGATGTCACATATGCAAATCCTGGACACATGCCTTACATAACAGTCTACTAACCCCATTCTCTCCTGTTTTGTTTAACTTAAACAACATTATCATATATAGTTAACAAATTTGTAAATAAATTACATACACAAACACACACACATACACACACACATAAATTTGTATAACCATCAAGTATGTCCTTTGCTATGTCCCCTCTGAATATATACGTATATGCTGTATATATAGGCCTATGTTCTTACTAGCTACATATTTATCCACTAGGTATAAGATCACTTCAAATTATGATTAGTACTCATACCTAACACAACTCAAGAACAATTTATATAGCCACCTTTTCATTGTATACCTCCACTAAAATCTGCAGCAAATGCCACCCTCTCTCTTCTCTTCTAGATATCTCCTAAATGATTGGGGGCCACTTTGCAAAATGGTTCCCTTCATGCAATATGTAATTTAGAGTGAAAATCTCTTAAGAGTTTGCCTTCCTATAGTTATACACAATAAGTGTGCTCTGAGAAAAATGTAAAGGAGCCATTAGTATTCAAATAATCCTATGAAACACTGTATTGCAGTGGTACTATGTATATGGAGTTACAGAAAGGGTCTGCATACCCCATTTTTGTCATTTTTAGATGAAACTAAGTGGAGCCAAAACTATGTAACATAAAGAAAAAGCCAGTACACATTAATAATACCATAAATGCATATTTCCACCAGCCATGTTCTGCTATACCTGGTACATTTGTGGCTATAAATGATAATATGCAATACTATAGTTCATTTTTTAGCTACATTTTCTTTAGTGATTCTAATATGCACAAGGACTCCCAATTCTTTCTTGCTTTAACTACTCATGTAGAAAACTAACCAGAATATTTTAGGGCACTGGAATAAATAGAGTAATGAAAAGTTGCAGCAGGTCCATCCTCACTAATATAGGCTTTACAACATTAACATCAAACTGCTCCACTTGTGCAAGCTATATTATTATACTATTATATTATTACTATTGGTAAACCACTCTTGAGACAACCACATAACCTTGACACAGCACTTTGTTTTAAGCAGAGAGGGGAATTACACTACCATATCAGTTTGTCATTTATCTTGCACTAGTATATACATATACATATAGTGGAGTGGAGTCCCTGCTTATCTTGTCCTGTATACATACCTATCTTGGTCAAATATACCTCACTTCATTGAAAGTTTAGGCTGTGGCAGGGCTATTTCAACCACAAGGTCCTTTCATATACATACCCATGGTTTTTTTGGGGGGGAAGCTGTATGAAGCCTCTGAGCTTTCTTAACTTTGCATCTCTGTATCATCAAAATCATGTGATCAAGTAGCAACTCCACTCTTTTACTTCTCACAATTTATGTCAAAAATTACAACATGGCTGATGGTAAGTATTTGTGGTATTATTATTTTATGCTGATTTTTTCTTTGAGTTAATAGGTTTAGCTCTATCATGTTTCATCATCAATACTCACGTATAATCTCTCATGAACTGAAGAAATTAACTCTATTAAGCCATTGCACTTTCAATGACAAAATTTTAATGCAAGGCAATAACTCAGAAAATTTGGACTTGCTAATGGTACAATGAGGAAACAAAATGCATCACGAAGGTCTGTGTGCGTGTGTGTGTGTGTGTGTGTTAATGGATAATTGTTTTTAAATGACATTCTATCCTCTATCTTATCATGATAATTGTTATGGTTATTTAAAAATGTGGTCATCAGCATGTACCTTATAACTGTGGTCTATAAATGTTTGTAGTGTGTGTGTGTGTGTGTGTGTGTGTCCCAAACTGCAGTGGCGTTCACAAACTATACGCAGCTTACAATCTACCTCTTTAAACACCACCAGCTTCCTTACTGGCCTATAATAACCTCTCCATGTGTGCCGCGTCGCCTCCACCCGCTCCCTCTGCCTCACCCCCCTGGCACAGTCCACCCTGCACCAGCTCCTCCACCGCCCCAACTTTCCCCGCGACTGCCGCGACCAACAAGTGATCCAGCGGAACGCCCCGCCCATGCCCTCCCCGCCTCCCAACAGGTGCTCTCCCAAGCAAGCAGGTCCCAAAGGTGCGTCGTGCGGACAGGTGCGCTTGTTACACCTGCAAGGAAGCAAGCTGTGGAGGGTGTGGGGTCAAGGAACACCTGTTACAGCCGCAAGACCTTCACCATCCTGGGAAACAAATATATACTCCCATCCTACAAGTGGCAAGAAGAAAAAAAAACATATTTCCACGTACCAAACGGAACTCAGGGCGGTACGAGACATTGGAGGGGCTCAGGCACTCACGTCTGGGAGTGACTACACCTGAGGAACCCTGGAATTTAAGGCATAATGAAACCAGTTCGAAATCTGTGTCAATTTCCCAAAGAGAAACTGCTACTACGAGAGATCACAATAAAAAGGGTGTTGAGTGCCATGCGAGTGAGCGGGACGGCATTACCTTGGTGGCTGCGAGCAGGCTGTGGACTTGATGACACTCTCGCGGTCTGTGGTCCTAGTTACATAGTAATTTAATAAAGGCACGGCAGCACGAGCGCCGCACACACTCCGACCTCGACGACACTTGGACTGACACTGACGCAATCTGTGGTCGCACCTGCGTACATCCTCCTCCCGGGGGCCCCGTGAAGACAAAAGAGCATCGCAGAGGTGGCGCCGCACGCCTTAAAGGGGCGCGCTGACTCCACTTGTGTTGTTCCACCTCCCCTGCGTGTTGCCCCTCGTCCCCTTTATACTAGCTGCACCTAATAACCCATAAACAGTATATAGTGTAGAAATTTAGTAAGACAGCTTTAACCGTAAAACTGAAGAGTTGATCGATGACACACCACCACTCGGGCAGCGTCTGTGGCCTACAAGTGTGGGCCCTGCACAGCACCCGGTGTTTGAAAACGGCAAACAGCTTTATTTGTTTGTTAGCATGTTTTACAGATTGCATTAGCCATTAGACTACATATTTTCTTCTTAGAAGTTTGACACAAGCTCGTAGTGGTTTGTATATTACACACACACACACACACACACACACACATATATATATATATATATATATATATATATATATATATATATATATATATATATATATATATATATATATATATATATATATATATATATATATATATATATATATATATATATATATATATATATATATATATATATATATATATATATATATATATCGTAAGGTTTGAGTCATTCGCTGTTGCTGCGCGTGGCCTTCATGCCCATCTCCGTCTCATTGGCCCTTGAGCCTGTGTTGGATAACAAACAACCCATTACCCCGAGACACAGGACAAGTGAGACATTCGGATTACCACATTTTACCTTCTCCAAGTCATCCAAGCTCAGTGGCGGATCCAGGGGGGGGGGGCCCACCTGGTCACGTGCCCCCCCCCCCAAAAAAAAATGTTTTAATGGAATTAATAATAATGGTAATTATTATTATTATTATTATTATTATTATTATTATTATTATTATTATTATTATTATTATTACCATTATTATTAAATTGCATAAATGAATGATTATCTACTAGTTCACGTTAACATAAAAATTATGTTTAAAAAAAAAAAAGTGAAATACTCCCCCAGAACAAGTATTTACACCACATTTTATTCACGCTCTGCGACTTTCGCCTCGCTGACTTGTACGCGTATCGGACAGTTACTGGACAAGGGGGAGGGAGAGGCTCAGACAGCTGCGGCTGGTCGCTATTGATGTACAAAGAATACCTCTTAATAAATTATTCAGTTCTGGGCCTGGATGATTTATATGATTAATATGTCACTGAATTCAGAATGTGGAGATCACGTTGATCATCTGTACCTAAAAGTTCCTTGCCAAATGCTGTACTTGATACATATAAGCAGTGCTCACGAAATAATCCTGTTACAAAGAAATTATTACTTATATATTTACTTAAAATCATACAGACGGTCAACTATGGGTGAGGAGAGATTGGATGAGCTTGCAAAACTATGCATTCACCGTGAACTGACTATCGGTGATCTGATTGAAAATTTTGTCACGGCTCTCATTGATATCTTTAAAAAAAAAGGAAAAAGAAGAAGAAACTTTATCCTGTAACACACACACACACACACACACACACACACACACACACACACACACACACATTTCTCTCTCTCTCTCTCTCTCTCTCTCTCTCTCTCTCTCTCCTAAAAACAAGTAGCTTAATGTTATTTAATACATTACTGTGGCTCAACACTTGACAAAGAATTTTTCATTTGCTTTTTATTTACCAAAACACTGCCAACAAATTACATCGAGTAAGTAAACTCAAGAGCAAAAATTTTCTTCTCCAACTTCTTTTCCACATTCACTTCACAAAAAAAGTTAATGAAGCTCCTCATGTAGCCTAACATATTTTAGAAGTACAATATGGAAGACAGGCTGGGATGGGAAAAATTAGTAACCCAGAGACTAGCCTATAATGTCTGCCTAATAAAGTAATACTCGTAGGTAAAGTGGGGAGCATGCGATATTGCCGCGCGTTGCATCGGTGCTCATTTCCGCCTCCTTGACCTTTTGAGCCTGTGGTGGACTCGTATCCACTAGCCCGGGGACACTTGGCCCTATGCCGTCTGGATTCCCACAATTTACCTTCCCCAAGTTTCCCCAGGTACCGGTTTATCGACCAACCCAAAAGGAAGGATGATCAGGAGCAATAACTGGGTGGGCTGTGCGCCGAAGGCACCTAATCGGACTCGAACCGGTGCCCCGAGTAGTGGTAGGCGGTCACAGAAACCACTCAACTACAGAGGCGCAGCTTCAGGGGTGTAAAGACAGAAAGCCCATTTTAACTCTCACTCTGCCCGGGAATAGAACCCAAAATCTCTATTCAACCGAAAAAATTCGGTTGCAAGCCGAGTCCCAAGTGCCCCACCCCCAAAAATGATTTTCTAGATCCGCCACTGTCCCAGAAACAGCTCTCGAGTACGGCCAACTCCTCCTGCCCTCCCTGGAACACGCCTCAGGCAGCGATGAAGGCACCAACTAATATATCGTCGTAAGATATATGTATACATGTATATGATTCGAGGTAACCGGATGTGGAGACAAAAAAAATATGTACATTCTTTCACTGCAGCAGATAGGGCAGGAAATATTATATGAGGCTAAAATCTTCACCGATTCCATATATAAGTTGGCATACATATTTTTTTTTTCATTTATGTGCCATCTTTGGTAGCTTGGGTTGTTCGTTCTTGCTTCCACCTCGAGCTTCCCTGCACACGTGAACATTATGACCAAATAGTAATATATGCTTTCAAGCATTTTTCATCCATGCATGAAGCCTACGTAGAGTTCTTTAGGCACAGTGTCCTTACGGCACATTCCCTGCATGGTGAGGGACAATGTAGTGGAAAGATAATCACACAAAAATACCGATATGGACATACTCATGTTCTCTTCAATTTCCATCGTATAGTTTTCAATGCTGCATTTTGTTAAGTCTGTTCATGCGTGTGGTGAGGATGTCGAGGTCACCAAATGCTTCACATACCTTGGTAGCGTAGTGCATAACAATGTTGGGTCAAGAATTTGTCACTCGACTGATTGGCATGGCCCACGGTGTCATGGCCTCGCTCAATACGAGTAGGCTATGGCTTTGTCGATATCTATGCAGGCGGACAAAGATTCGAATCTCTTATTAAGTCTCTTGTTCTCTCTGTCTTACTGTACATATGACTGTGAAACATGGACACTGAATATTGACTTGAGAGGCGTGACGATGCCTTTGATACCAAGTACCTTCGCAGGATCATGGGGTATCGCTGCAATGACTTCGTGTCGAACCAGCGACTACTCAGTGAAACTGAATCGAGGCGGCCAGCTCAGTCCGTGAACGCAAACTCCGGCTATATGGGCGCGTGGCACGCCTAACGGACGTCGATCCTGCTCACAAGGTTGTTTCTGTACAAGACAAACCTAAGTGGAGGAGACCAAGGGGACGCCCACATAACTCATGACTGGGGCAAGTCGATCAGCTGATACCTGCGTGGGAGCTTGCTCGTGAGAACCGCCGGGAGTATAGGCGACGAGTAAGTGAAGCTAAGCTCCCCTGGGCGTATGTTCCCCATAAGTTAGTTAGTTAATTAAATAAAATAAAAAGTTGACTTCAGTGAGGGAATCCCGTCCCCGTTGCAAAGGTGTTATCAACCTCATCGACATTCTGTCTTTCCCACGGGCCGCGCCTCAGCCAGGCCTGCCTCCCCTCCCTCCTCGTGCAGCACGCCAGTCACCAGTGACAGCTGCGGGCCGCGGCGCCTCCTTACACAGCTGAAAACAAGGTAAAAACGAGTGCGAGACATTATTCATGAAACAGAATATGTATTTATATGCATCATTTGGCTTGAGACGGATGAAGACTGTGAAAGAAATGTGATGATGTGTACAAACCTAGGTCATATGTTGGATCTACCGGTACGTGCTCACATGGACTCCGTGATTGCCTTACATGTCGTAACACCTCGGCATTACTTGGGGAGCCAGATGTGCCATGCGATAGTTATAGATGTGTGGAAGACAAAGTGTGATGTCAAACACTGTGAATCCCATCTGATTTTCTCGAATATTAGTTTCTGGATTCAAAAATTGTTCTTTTCCTTTGTGCTGGAGAAAGTACAACAGCAGCAATAATGTACGTAGTTTCTCCACAGTAAGTTAAGATTCGTTTTAGGTCCGTGCCAGTATCTCATTACCTACCTTATGAAACATCAGTATCTCTTCATATATCTTTTCTACAAACCTTCAACAGTCATGGAAACGCTTTGAAAATCCAATTCAAGGACTTCTTTTTTACTCTTGAAAATAGGGGATAATGTTTACGAAAGCGCGTTGCCTCCTCTGGCGGTGGTGCAGCCGGTGTTGCGAGAAATACCTCTTTGCTGACAGAAGTCACATATACATGTGGGGGGGGTCCAGGGGGGGGGCTATGCCCCCCCCTGGTTAGAAGGGGGGGGTCGAGGGGGGCACAGCCCCCCCAGTAGTAGGTCGTAAAGTTCGGTTGGAGTAGTTTAAATATGCTCCCCGACCCTAAACCCTCTGCGAGCTATTTTACGGCTGCAGCGTCGTCGCAGCCGCCGCCAGAGGAGGCGACGCGCTTCCGTAAACATTATCCCCTATTTTCAGGGTTAAAAAAAAGTCCTTGAATTGAATTTTCAAAGCGTTTCCATGACTGTTGAAGGTTTGTAGAAAAGATATATGAAGAGATACTGATGTTTCTTAAAGTAGATTATGAGATTCTGGCACAGACCTAGTACGAATCTTTACCCCACAGTATTTCCAGTTATGCCTTTGTCATTCTGCTGCTTGTCCTCCCTTTTGGCCTAGTTGATAAATGACTATCTGGGGAAGGTGACTGGGTAAAATTCTAGTGTATGCCCATACTCCCCCCTCCCCCCCATACAAGCCTGGGGACCTGGTGGGAACACGGGGTTTTGGGTGGGGGACACGAAATCCGTCGCAAGTGCATATTTTTTTAGTGGGGGGGGGATAAAAACTTCCTAGATCTAGGGAAATTCCCTACATTTAGGGATTTTTCCTCCCACCACCACTAAAATGAGCGTTTGCAACGAATTTAGTTTTTCCCATACGGAAACCACGCACTCACTAGATCCCTAAGCTTGTTTTGGGAGAGAAGCGTAGTGAACCCACCAAACGATGCTCACCTCACCATCTGGTGTGGCGCCGGAGGCCATATGCGCTGTGTGCGCTCACATAAACCGCCTACACCACACTCTCTCTCTAGTAGGTTGTCACCTCATCGCAAGGTTTCTGTCCTCCAAGTAGAGTCCGTGGCACCAAACACAGCGTATCTTCATTGTTTATCACTGACACAAGCAAAACCACCGGCTAGCCATGATCCGTCCAACGCCGCACCTTAAACAGTACTGCGGGTTCTAGAGCAAGTGAAGGCTCTTGAACCTCCTGCCCGAGCTGTTCGAATGCGTGAATCCTTACTGACCGCATTTTGAATCTGCTTCATGGGTTCGTATTCCCAGTATACAAGGTGATTGTGGATATTGACTCCGCGCCTCCAGAATACGATAATACGCCTCCATATATCATAGTTAAAAAAACAAAATACATGTCCCTCAACCATAATATGAAGGCGGAAGTACTTAAAAGTAAAAAAGAAGCCGAATTAATCCCCTTCCCCCAACGATCTTGGGGGACCCGCGGGGAGTTGGAGTATTTGGGTGGGGGAGCATATTTAAACTACTCCAACTGAACTTTACGACCTGCTAACGAGGGGGGGCTTTGCCCCCCTCGACCCTCCTGCTAACCAAGGGGGAGGGCTGTGCCCCCTCTGGACCCCCCCCTTATAAGTACCCCAACCAAACTTTACGACCTAACAGCTAACTGAGGGACATTGAACACAAGTAACCTGCGTTTGAGCCTGCTTCACGCGTTCGTACGTGCTACCAGTAAGTGAATACGTAATCGTATATGACGGTTGCAAGATTCCTATGATGTAAATTACTTACCGTTTGGATGCTTCATTATGACCTTAATACTCTAACGGGGGGCTTTGCCCCCCTCGAACCCCCCTTTGGTATGGAGAGTGAGTGAAATTGCATGGTTTCCATACGTTGTAAAAAAAAGAACGGAAAGTATGAAATTTCCCTACATCCAAGTAATTGTAAGGAATTTCCCTACAGCTAGGGTATTTTTCAACCCCCCATAACTCAAAAACTATGCATTTGCGACGCATTTCATGTTTACCACCGCATTCCCCGAAGTCTCAATGGCCCCCTAGCTAATTTTGGTTGCGAGGGGTGAGTATGGGCAAACACTAGAATAATACCGGTGGCTGTAATAACCTGGGATTTTGCACTGTCTGTGTGGCCTAGAGTAAGGGGTTATTTCCCACCACAAACTCAAGGGCCAGTGTGACAGATGAGCACTGAGGCTTTAGCATATGGCCCCATCTTTACTTTTGTCATCCACAATCTTGAGCCAGATTCAAGTTCAGCACCAAATTATATCCATTAACTAAGGGCCATGTTAAAGACACATGAAGGTTGAGGACAAAGGCCCTTTGAGAGGATATGGTGTTAACAAGAGTCAGGGAGACCGAGCTTGAACAAGGTGGATGGTCGAGGACAAGTTTACCCCTATGTCTTTGTCGAGTGTGTCGAAATTTCAGTTTGAACTATCATTAGAGTGTGCACATGATATTAAGGGCCACTTTCACAGTCACTTTGTTTGTTTTGATAGTTACCAATGGCGGCGATCACCGCTATAGTATTTCCACGTAAAACTGGCCGATGGGGTAGGGGCAGCTGCGGGGTTAACCTAGCCCCGCACCTTACCGCACACTCTCAACACCTCTCGCTTCGTCTGCAGCCGCCACTACCCCATAGGCCAGTTTCACGTGAAATGTTATAGTGGCGGTCGCCGCCATTGGTAACGATCAACACAAACAAAGTGACTGTGAAAGTGGCCCTAAGACATTGGAATGATACAAAGAAAATTGAATTAGAAATAGATGTAAGCACAACTTATTTTTCTGGAAATTGTTTCCTTCCTTGTATTAAAATATGATAGTGAATGAAATTTACCATGGCTCAGATGAAAATGCTAACATAACCCATTTTCCTGTATATTTCAAAATAACCTATGTTTTGTTATTTTATTTATTTTTTGTTTAATATATCAAATTATGATAACTTCAAATATTAATTTGTATCAGTACGATATTTTATCAGTGTGAAATGAATATTTGCAATCATGAATATTTTTTTAATGTGTCAGGCTAAGCAGCAGCCATTTGAAGTTAATATTTGCCCATTTCTTTCTGCTGCCACTCATGGCCTGAATGTCAGGTTAAATGTTCTATTTATTTGAATTTTTAAGCCATTTCTTGCCATTGCTTTTCATGCCTGGGCAGTTTGGTCATGTTAAATATATTTTTTGCCTAAATCTATTTATCAGTTGTCATACTTTTTATCTTAATTTTTTGACTTTGTGCCCTGAAACCCTAATGTTACTGGAAATCCAGCGTATCCATGGATAGTTTGGGCTTGCCAGGCATACCAGCACTCAGACGCTAGGGAGACCGGTGTTTGGTATCCATTCCATGGCTTCTAAATAGCCTCAAAGTTTAGAGGTTGCCTAAATTGTTCAGTGTCAGGGCAGGAGCTTCATCTTTTTGTGTTTCAATACGGACAAATTTTACATCTGAACTCAAAGGTAAAGTTGGGTGCCTATGCTAAAGCTGTGCGTGGCTGTGGTGCTCATCTCCGATCTGTTGGCCCTTTGAGCCTGTGGTAGGTAACAACCAATTACCCCGGGACAAGGGCCTGTGTGAAATCCGGGATTGCCACAGTTTACTTTCCCTAAGTTTCTCCATGTACCCATTTACTGACCAACCTGAAAGGGAGGATGAACAGCTGAGTGAGCTTCACGCCGACTGCCCAGGCCAGGATTCGAACTTGGGCCCGCAGAGTGGTAGCCAGGCACGCTGACCACTAGACCACAGAAAAGTAGACTCAAGGTAGACTCAAACTACACTATTCTCCTAATACTCTTGTTCTATTTATTGGAGCAACATCTATTAGGCTTTTGTTGTTGTTGTCTAATTTTGCCCTTGAGCTCCTTCCCTTGCTGTAAAAAAACTGTCAATCAACAATGTTCAGAGGAAATTATTTGCAGTAATGAAAGAAGTTGTTTATCAAAGATAAAATAATCTTAATTAATAAGCACAGATCTACAGTAGAAACTTTACCAAATTCAAAACTCATTTTGTTTTTCTTAACTCAATATATTTGTATTTCACTTTTGACTTCTGCTTTTAGGTACTATAGTCTGTTCACCCAAGTCTGAAGTGAGCATTATCGTGGGCTGGCAACCTGCTGTCACGTGGCGTGTCCGATTTCATGGATGCTTCATGCTAGCCTATGCATAGTAAACAGTTGTCAGTGTCAATAACATGCAGGCTGTAATAACAAATACCGTCAGTTAGCTATAGTTGATTTTGAGTTAAAAAAAGATTAGTAAGTATTTGGTATTGCTGCCTGCATATTATTGACACTGACGACTGTTTACTATGCATTGGCTAGGATACAGTATGTATACACGAAAACTGACACTTCGTGTGGCAGCAGGTTGCCAGTGCACGATAATGTTCACTTCAGTCTTGGGTAGTAGTAGACTACACTATCCACATACGCAATGTACATGAACCATTAGTTGGCAGGATTCATGAGTGATAGAGTTGCTGTTTGTTTTATTATCAGTTAGTAGATCAAGCCAAAGGAATGTATTTGCAATGGATTTACATTTGTTTGTACATACTACATTAATAGTGTACAGACACTTACACACATGCTTATAATTGCTGTTTTTTTTCTTCAGAAAAGAAAAAAAAAAAAATGAAGGGGGTCAAGTGGAGCCCTGAGAATCTAAAGGCTCTTGATGATCACCTCCGTGACTACAGTTATGTGGAGGGATGGCGGGCAACGCATAGCGATGGGCTCTTGGTTCGCGCTGTGGAACCTGTTATCAAGAACCTGGTGGACTATGTGCATATAACAAGATGGTGGAAACATATGAAAACCTTTGAAGTTGCTGAATTCCAAGGAATGGCCAGGACTACGGAAGAAGTTGTGGCTATGTTTGGAACAACCTCCAAAACAGTAAGAGTTCTATGTTTTCAACAATAACTTTGGTTATTGTTAACAACAAAGGTGCACCTCTTTTTTTTATTTTTTTTTTATTTATTTATTTATTATTAATTTTTTTTTATGTCTACGCCTATAGCGCTGGTAGGCTTGCTTGAGGAGCCTGGATGGTGTTCAGCCCCAGCCCGTCATGGCGCAGGCAAGTGTTTATAGTGGCGCCATCTTCTCTTGGCTCATGCTGCCCCCCGGAACTTGTTCTTGATTCACTTGGACGGTTTCCTCTAGAGTCCAGGTTGATGGGTGGTCTTCAGGACAGCATGTGGGTAGTTTTAAGCCACTTGCCAGTGACTGAAAAATCCGAGGCGGTAGCATGGGGATTCGAACTCGCGTCGTCCATCACTCGGTAAATGTGGGCCCAGCACGCTACCACTCAGCCACCGCCTACCCATACTCATATTTCACCAAATTCTTTGACACAAATGCAAGTAATAGACTCATAATAGATAATCAGTATAGAACTCCATCAAATATTGCTATACAATAAATTGCAGCAGTTGAGAGGTCACATTATAGAAATAAGTTACAGTCCATCTTGAACTTTGTTTTTAGTTTGCAATGTTCCAAGTTTGAAAGCTCCTCTGGAAAGAAAAAAAAAGACTATGTATATGAAAAATACTTGATTTTTTTGCATTTGTGGAATAGCAGCATCCTAACCACTGAGGTCAGTCATTTCTCCGAGGACTGCTACACTGCTACTTTTTTTGTTTGGGAATTATTGGAGAACTTCTTTGTATAGAGAAATCATATTTGTGTGTGAGGGTTTATTGGCAACTAATTCCTGTGTTTGCTTGCAGCCTGAGGTGTGTGCAAAGGAACGACTCAAACTGATTTGTCGTCGACTGGATGAAGTTACTGGTGAGGACCGCATTATGGCCACCCTGAAGGAGCGCCCTCTCAAGGTCTATTGGGGCACTGCCACCACCGGCAAGCCTCATGTGGCCTACTTTGTGGCAATGACTAAGATTGCTGATTTCCTGAAGGCTGGTTGTGAAGTACGGATTGCTACAGTTTAATTTTTTCTTACCATACAAATCATTCATTCAAACCATTTAGTTCTCATGGAGTCCACTTATAATATATATAATGTTTTTTTAATTGATGAGTAACCCTATGGGTATCTACTTCATGATAATGATGATCAGATCATTGTTATTTTCATCATAAATCCTATTTTTGCACTGATCAAAGAGACCTCGAACAAATATATATATATATATATACAGTCACCTCTCGATTAACATGAGTTTAAATAACGCGTTTTTGATTTAACACGAGTTGATATTTAAGGAGATACGTTTAACTGATGCGATATGTTCGATTTTACACGAGTTTCATCGATGATGTCATCGTGAATTTCTGTATTTCCTCCTGCCTATGACTTGAACTCTTTCAAGAGGAAGGTATCAGGACACCTCTCCTTCCAAAGTTTGACCTCTCTTTTGGCCACTCTTCTGAGCGCTTTTTGTGGGACCAGTGAATAGCAGGCTTTTTTTTTTCATTATCGTTCCCTTTTTTTTGCCCTTGAGCTGCTTCCTCTGCTGTAAAAAAAAAAAAAAAAAAAAAAAAATATATATATATATATATATATATATATATATATATATATATATATATATATATATATATATATATATATATATATATATATATATATATATATATATATATATAGATATAAGTGTTTCCATTGCATTTCACCTCTCTGTACCACCATAACCACTGCAGCTTCCTTTTCATCTTCTGTTGTAAGGAGTTCGTCAGCCAGGACAGCTAGTAATGCATGTTAAACGTCGCCAGGAAGATCAGCGTACACCATTTTGCTGCGAGTGGGACGCCGTTACCATAGCAATGACGAGGCTTAGTAAAAGGATGGCCTTTATCTCCACTCTTGCAGCATTCTTGGAGCACTGGCAGTTACTGCGGCAAGAATTTATTTTACTCTATGATTTTCAGGGTGTTGGCCCTGAGGGAGTAAGCCGTTTCAAAGGCTGTAGTTGGGACCGAAAGGGAAAACTACCTCCTGAACAAAGACCAAGACTCAGGGCCGCTTTCACAGTCGTTTTGTTTGTTTTGATCGTTACCAATGGTGCCGATCGACATTGTACTTTTCCACGTGAAACTGGCTGATGGGGTAGTGGTGGCTGCAGAGGAAGCGAGAGGTGTTGAGAGTGTGTGGTTAGGTGCGGTGCTAGGCTAGCCCTGCAGCTGCCATTACCTCATCGGCCAGTCTTAAGTGGAAATTCTATAGCGGCGATTGCCGCCATCGGTAATGATCAAAACAAACGAAACGACTGTGAAAGCGGCCCTAAGACCAAGGGAGAAATCCCAGGCCACCTGTGACATTAAGACCAAGACCAAGATCATAGATACAACGAACACTGCTTTCATTCACGTGGTATGCTCTCCCTACACAAACATAACTCATCCCAAAACGTAACTTCTCTTAAATCTGAATTCTTCTGCAAGGTGAACACCTATCTCGAATGATTTGGGGTGTTTTCAGCAGGTGTTTTGGTAGAACAGTGTTGCCACTCACGCCATGGCTACTTGGTGTGACGAGGGGGAAATTTAAAAATCCTAATAAAAATTTTCCGTGACAATCCGTATAAAACCGAACTATATATATATATATATATATATATATATATATATATATATATATATATATATATATATATATATATATATATATATATATATATATATATATATATATATATATATATATATATATATATATATATATATATATATATATATATATATATATATATATATATATATATATATATATATATATATATATATATATATATATATATATATATATATATATATATATATATATATATATATATATATATATATATATATATATATATATATATATATATATATATATATATATATATATACAATAGTTTACTTATCAAGTCTCGCTGTATCATGATTTTAAATTGTATCATATCGCAGATTTTTCACTATATCATGATTTTATGTAAAATAATCATTTTCTAGCCTTAAAAATGAAAACGATATAAATCAATGTAAGTAGGAACACACCTAAATAAGCACCTACGTCACCCACCTATTTTTTTATTTTTCCGTCGCGGCCTATTGCGCCGTTAGTCTTTTCCCTGGTTCATTCCTCCCCACTTTCTTTCTTCTCCCTCTCCGTCCCCGTATTTTTCTCCTTCATTCTCAGTTTTTCTCTTTTAATCTCTTTCCCTCCCACTCACACCCTTTCTCTCCCCCTCTCTCCTCACCTTTACCTGACCCTCCCTACCTCTCTCTTTTAATCTCTTTCCCTCCCACTCACACCCTTTCTCTCCCCCTCTTTCCTCACCTTTACCTGACCCTCCCTACCTCTCTCTTTTAATCTCTGACCTAAAACTAAGGAAGCAATGTATTAGTGTGAGGAATAGGGCTAACAGGGTATTAGGCTTTATTAACAGGACGGTAACCAACAGGAGTGCAGAGGTCATCCTCAGACTCTATTTAGCGTTAGTTAGGCCACACTTAGATTATGCTGTCCAGTTTTGGTGCCCACACTACAGAATGGACATCAACTTGCTTGAATCGGTTCAGAGGAGGATGACCAAGATGATTCAGGGGCTGAGGAACCTCCCATATCAAAATAGGCTGAAACATCTAAACTTACATTCACTAGAGAGACGAAGAGTGTGGGGAGATCTGATAGAAGTATTCAAATGGGTCAAGGGTTACAACAAAGGTGATATAAGTAAAGTACTGAGAATTAGCCAACAGGATAGAACTCGCAGTAATGGATTTAAATTAGAAAAGTATAGATTTAGGAGAGATATAGGCAAGCATTGGTTTAGTAATAGGGTGGTGGGGAATGGAATAGACTCAGCAATCACATAGTTAGTGCAGGGACGATAGCTTGTTTTAAGAGTAGACTGGATAGCTACATGGACGAGGACGACAGGTGGCAGTGAGGTGTGGGTGCAGTAAGGTGACGGGGTGCTGGATGCGTGCCTAGTACCGCCGGTATAATGAGGATCAAGCCTCTACCTGTAACCCTTGTAACTACACCTCACCCACCGTGAGTAGTGGGGGGGATTCTGGAGCTGCCCTGTGTAGGCCACCCAGCCTCTTGCAGTTTCCTTATGTTCTTATATGTTCTTATGTTCTTTCCCTCCCACTCACACCCTTTCTCTCCCCCTCTTTCCTCACCTTTACCTGACCCTGCCTACCTCTCTTCTTTTCCCGTCCCATTCCCTCCACTCATTTCCCTTGTTTCCTCCTGTCTCACACCCTCTTATATTTAGTCTTATCTCTCACTCTAGCACTCTTCCTCCCTTTCTCCTTCCCCATTAGATTATATGAACACACACACACGCACACACACTGTGTGTGTGTTTGTGTGTGTGTGTGTTTATAACTAGGTAAACACACACACACACACACCCTGACCTGACCTGACTCTCCCTCAGGACTTCACCTGACATGACCCTCCCTTCCCACACCTCCTTGTTTTCATCCTCCTTATCTCTCCCTGTTTCCTCCACTACTTTTCCTTGTTCTCCGTTCTTACATCCTCTATCAGTAATTTTTTCATGACTCGCTCTGTCCCTCTCCTCCCGTTCCCCTTCCATGTATTCACTTAATTGTGATATAAAAGAAGTGAGCTACGCTCATATTGTCCTTTCTCTGAGTATTCTTCCGCCCCGCCAAACTAATTCCTGTGCGAAGTTCGTATTTACGAAGCAAATGTTGAAAGTCGAAACAAGAATTATACGTAGTATCATTTATTGGGACTGCGTCGTAATGATGAAACGTCATAAGAAGTGTTTATAAGAGTGTGGAAAAGGGCAATAGGAGTATGGGAAAGGTTTGTAAGAGTGTGGGGAGGGTTTATTAAGCCTTAAAATATATATAAATAATAAAAAAAAATATGAGGTTGCTACTTCGCGGATATTCGCCTATCGCGGGGGGTTCTGGAACCTAACCCCTGCGATAGACGAGGGACGACTGTGTGTGTGTGTGTGTGTGTGTGTGTGTATATATATATATATATATATATATATATATATATATATATATATATATATATATATATATATATATATATATATATATATATATATATATATATATATATATATATATATATATATATATATATATATATATATATATATATATATATATATATAAATCAAACAAATAAAGAGGAATGTCTAGGCTTTTCCAATGAAGACAAGTATATCAGTTTTTATCTTATCAAGAGTGACAAGGCTGGGGAAAGTAAAGGGAAAAAATATCCATGATGGATCACACCAGATGTTGACTGTTGTGGAAGATTTGCAGGAGTGGGTTTCAGAGGGTGATAGAAGGGCTCAGGAAAGAGTTTAGGAATATTTCCCTACATAATGTTGAACAGGAAAGAGAGGTGACTGAATTAATAGCATGTTATGAATTGACCTCAAATGAAACTATAGTTACTAGAGAAACTAGCAGTTGTTCAAGTGGAAACTGTTAGCACTCACACTTCCATAAAATTCCATATCTATTTTCCAGGAGAAGGGAGGCTTGCCCCCATGGTAACATACTGCTTTTAAAATACTTTTGTTATTGGTCACCATGAACCATTTATCATTTGCAATATGTATAAGTATTTTCTGTAGGACTTTCCTATACTATAGTGTTTGATAGCCCACTCAGGCAGGATCTTTGGGGGAGTTGTACAGTTTGAGGTTATGGTTGATTATGTGACTTAAGTGTTGGGCGGCTCAGTGGGTCTGATGGTTGGCTGGCGACCAAGAAGTTGCAAGATCAATCCCAGCTCATGGCAGCTTCTTGGTGAGAGAGGTATCTCTCTCTTGTAACTCTGGTGGGGTTATATTGTCTTAGCTACCTTGCTCAGGAGGGATTTTTTAATCACCTTTATAGTTATGTGATTAATTAAGTGCAAAACTAACAACATTGATTTACAGACATGAAATCTCCCATGAAGTGCATGAAAGTGCAACAGCCTGCTTTTTTCACAGGATGTATTTTTTCTTTATATATGTCACAATATAGCATATATGAATTCTTGACTTTTCAGGTAACTGTGTTGCTAGCTGATCTCCATGCCTACCTGGACAACATGAAAGCCCCATGGTCCCTCATTGAGCACCGTACCCAGTACTATCAGGCTATTATCAAGGCAATGCTGAAAGCCATCGGGGTTTCTATAGAAAAGCTGCACTTCATTCAAGGTTAGTCATTTTCTTCTCTGGAACTAGTAATGATAATTGCTTTCATCACTAATTCTTGCTGTCAAAGATAATTACTAACTGAAAGCTTTACATTGAGGTGGCTCTTAATGTGAGTTATAGTTGATCCTCCACCAATATGGTTTTCAGTGTTACAGGTTTCACCATTGTGGCACTCCCCAAAAATATCCATATTTTATACCCACCTCAAAAATCTGCGTCATAATATCTTTGTATATTTATTTACTATATTTAAAAGAGACAGGTTGTTTGGTTTGTTTATAGCAGCTTTCTTTGTATTTACAGTTGTTCCATAGTGTGTATATTAAGATTCATAATTGTTTTCATGTTTGGCTCTTTATTTAGACCCACAGCCCACCCCTATTATTTTCAGGGACAGAGGGCAGAGAAGATGTCATGTATTATGTATGTGTATAAATGTCGATTAAAAAAACAAAAGGGCGTTTCCAAGGAAAATTAAAACATTGGCAGTGACTTTGGCGATTACAGTCTCAGCCAAACAGTTTATAAAGTACATTAAGGTTTCACCAATGTGGATTTCATCACCACGATCCATTTTGAGTACAGTGCTTTTTGCAATGACATTGGTGGAGGGCTGACTCTATACATAGTTTAAATGCTGTTCCTGAAAAAGAAATACAAGAACTCCTGATGAAAATTTATTGGTTTTCGTATTTATAGCATAGTAAATAGTAGTACCCTAAAGTAAGTGTTCTCCAACTGCATTGAAGAGAATTATAAAACAAAAATGTATGAGCAAAGAGGTAAAGAAAAGTATCACCAATTGCATGGTCCTCCCAACTCTTGTATGCATCAGTGACATGGCTGTGAAGTGTAGCACAGTAACCAGAAATAAGAAGAGTGAAAATGCCATGAATGTAACGGCAGCCTAGGCCGCTACAGAGAAAACCAAACATTTCTGTTTGTTATGTTTTCTAGACAGCATACGTTATAGCTGGTATAACGTCGTGTGATTCCGTTAAGGCCGTCTTGTAGGATCAGTGAAACAACTGGTATCCTGGTGGTGACTCCATTGACAAGCGAATTTATTTCCTAGAATATACATGTTTTTACGAATGGCGATTGGTTATTTACAGAAGTTCGTATGCGCTAATATTTCCAGTAATGGCTTTATGGTGATGTAGTTTCAGTATGTTAATGTTTGTAATAATAGGAGTGATTGTATACATATATTTACATATAGTGACTTGCAGTCTGATGAATATAAAGACAAGATAATACAGTGTGATGAGAGTGGAAGAAGAGAAAGAGGACAAGGTGATTTACAGGGCAGACTGAAGAAATGAAGGTGGAGGAAACGAGAAAGAAAATGGTGTGTTTAAAGAGGAGCAACAGTGTAGATGAGTTTGACAGTTGGTAAGCAAGGAATGAATTTGCAGAGAGAGTCAGAGCAGAGGAAATTTGAGTGTAAACGCCTCAATAGTTGTTGCCATCTCCAGACACAATGGATTCCGGGAGAAAAGTAAATGAATAGGATCAAACGAAAATTTTAGAGGGGTGATTGGCTAGTACAGCACTACACTACCACTCATAAGCTGTTTTAAGTTCTGCTGTCTTGATCCTGATGGTGAATATAGCCACAGCATCATCACTTACATAGTATTTAGCAGCCCATCAAAGTTTGAGCATCATTGGCTTTCAGGTTGAAAAGGGAAACTACTGTGGTTAATTTTTTATGCATTATAAATTTCTGAACCAGCCTATTTGTCATGCTTTGCATTTGTCATTCTTATTTAATGTTATCATGGATTTTTCATCATATCCATATTCAGATGTGTCAAAAGGTTGGTTAGCCTTTTATGATGCACTTTATTTCCACAGCTCTTTTGCAACTTCCTATTACTTTTACCTAGTGTCATATAGCTTTAGTAATGAAGCCCTTATTTTTCTTTTTCTATGCAGGTTTTCAGTTGGATATGGTCTGATAACTTCACATGTCATCACTTACTTTTTCTCATCACTTTTATTTATAGGTAACATTAATTTTAAATTAGATCACTTCAGGCCTTTAGTCAAAGAGTTTTAAGTATTACTTTCTCCCCAGGGCGGAGCTACCAACTGGGACAGCGCTACACCCAAGACATGTACCGCCTTGCTGCCATGGTCACTGAACATGATGCCAAAAAGGCTGGTGCTGAGGTGGTCAAGCAGGTGGAGGCTCCATTCCAATCTGGTTTATTGTACCCTGGACTGCAGGCACTAGATGAAGAGTACCTAGGAGTGGATGTTCAGTTTGGAGGAGTGGATCAGAGGAAGATCTTTATGTATGCTGAAAAGTACTTGCCCAAGCTGGGGTACCAGAAACGGTCACACCTAATGAACCCCATGGTGCCAGGTCTGACTGGAGGAAAGATGTCTTCATCTGAAATTGATTCAAAAATTGATCTTCTGGACTCTGCAGAGGCTGTGGAACGGAAACTGAGTGGGGCAGCTTGTGACCCAGCCTCCCCAGACAATGGTGTGATGGCATTTGTAAACTATGTAGCATTCCCTGTGCTGGAGGGGCAGGGAAGGGTTTTTGAGTTTGATGATGGTCGGGTATTCTTGAGCTTTGAAGAGCTGAAGGAAGACTTCGTTAATCATAAGGTAGATGGGGAGGATATAAAGAAAGCTGTTATCAGCTTCTTGAATTCCTTATTAGAGCCTGTGAGGTGTGAATTTATGAAACCTGAGCTCAAAGAATTAGCTAAAGTAGCCTATCCTAAGACCATTGAAAACCCTCCAGTTGCAGGGGCTGTCTGTGAAGAAACAGGTGAAAAGTCATCCGCACACGGACTGAGTCTTGATGAGCGATTGGATTTAATGGGCAGGAATTTAGCGTCTCCTCCCCCTCTCTCCCTCAACACTATCCTTGACCAGTCTCCCCATGTTTTGTGGTCTGTGGCTGTCACCAAGCGTCCTGATTGTTGGATACTTGGTCACATTGCTAAGTTACGTGACTTCCTTGCTGCTGGATGTCGTGTCACTGTATTGGCCTCTGACATTCTATCCCACTTAGATGCTTGCCAAGTGCCATGGGAACTGACCACACATGTTGCCAACTATTACTTGGAAGTGATCAAGGCTGCTATGACTGCAAATAATATTCCACTGCAGAATGTCAACTTTGTTAAAGGCAGTAGTTTTCAAGAGGGTGAAAAATATGTTCTTGATTTGTACAAGATGAGTGCCCTGGTTACCTGCAAAGACTCTGGCGAGGCAGTTTCAAATGTAGTGAAGGATCCAAACCTCCTTTCAGCTCTCCTGTATCCTGACATGATGTCCTTGGATGAAAAGCACTTGCAAGCTAATATTCATTACTGCAGTGTCAAATATGTTCCAATATTTAAATTTGCTCAAAAAAGCCTCCCTTTGGTGGAAGGAAAACCATGTGTCCCCCTGATGGGTGCTGAAATTCCATCATTGTTGAATCGAGCTGCCCTTACATCTGAGGAGGAGTATATTGAACTGACAGAACAAGAATCACAGATAAAGAAGAAAATTAAGTCTGCATTTTGTGAGGAGGGAAACACCACTTTCAATCCTGTGTTAGATTTGGTGAAAAATATCATCTTCCCATGGCTAGGGAAAGATAAATTTGTAGTTTCAAGGACAGAAGAAAATGGAGGTAATTTAGAATTTGATTCCTTTAGTCATCTAGAGGAAGTATTCAGCCAAAAGAAATTACATCCAGGAGACCTAAAGGCCAGTGTTCTAGAATATGTCAAGAAAAGTATTCAACCTATTCGTAAAGCAGCGGAGTCCCCAGCTATGAAGAAACTTCAGAATCTGGCTTACCCACCACCAGCTAAAAAGGCAAAGGGTGGCCAAAAGACAGCAGGACCTGGTGGAGAAGAATTTGTTCCTTCTAAGTTTGATATGAGAGTTGGAAAAATAATTGAAGTAAATAAACACCCAGATGCAGAGTCCCTTTATGTTGAAAAAATTGACATTGGGGAGCCTGAGCCACGAACCATTGTGAGTGGATTAGTCAAATATGTTCCAATTGAGGAAATGCAAAATAGAATGGTAGTGGTATTGGCCAACCTCAAGCCAGCCAACATGAGGGGTGTTAAGTCAGCTGGGATGGTTTTGTGTGCCTCTGTAAGTGAACCAGCTGTGATAGAACCTCTGCAGCCTCCACCTGGAAGCCAACCAGGTGATCGTATAATGGCAGAGGGGTACGAGGGTGAGCCAGACCCTGTCCTCAACACAAAGAAGAGTGATGCCCTAACCAAGATGCTGGAGGGCTTCATGACTGACAGCTCCTTGAGGGCAACATGGAAGAAGGCTGTCTTGGGCACCAGCAATGGACCAGTGACTACAGCAACACTTAAAGATGCTCCCATTAAATAATGCTTGGAACATTTAGTGTTTTGTCTGATTTGGGGAAATGACTCATATTACTATGATGAAATATGAGCATTAGTAATGACAGAAATATGCTCCTTAAATGGATTGATTTGTCATTTGTCTAAGTGCCTTCTGAGTGAAAGAGTGGGACACCTTAATTTGCTGGTAGATACCTAAGACTGTCTATAAAGCTGGACTTCCTAGATTTGCATAATAGAGATGTAAGGTGTAGTGTGGGACTTGTTTGCATGAAGGTATGAAATGATGATCTTCCCTGTTCATAAAACCAAAAAGTAACCGTACAAATTACCTTCATTCTGTAGTATGATCTCAGAGTTATATTGTATATCTGTTTTTATCTTTACTTTGTTGTCACAATGAATACATGATTAAAGTTTCTTGATATTTGTGTTTGTTGCTCTCCATCTGTAGAAAGTGTTAAACAAGTTTGCCATTCAGTTTAAGTTATAACTGACATCCTGAAGATGTGACTCGCATCTGAATTGAAAGGAACATTTTAATAATGATATCATATACATATTGATGAAGGCCTGCTGAGTGCAATATGCTAATGACATGTTATGAACATCTCTTTGGGCAGTTTATGCACAATTTGCATTCCATCATGCATGTTTTGCCTTGGGGAAATAAAATGACAAAATACCAGAAATAGTGGTTAGTAGAATTAGTATGCATGTCAAATGAAAAGATTTACGATTATTCTATGTAAATTCCATGTGATCATGTGAAACCATTCAAAATTATATCCCACTTAAAGAATTGCTTTTACAGATATTGAATTATGTACACTATGACATCTGGCACAAAGCTTTACTTTCCAAGAGACCTTGAGGATACCTGTTGCTACTTTCATCTCTGGCTGACCTATTGCTGTTGTAGCAGACAACAGTCTTCTTAAAAACATGTTCTACCACCTAGTTTTTCATTAATCATCTGTGATTTTCCACGGATTTAACAGCAATATCCACTTACTGGCAAAGTCAGCAACCTTTGATGGCGGTATAACCAGTGACAAAGTTTGCTGCTAACACAAAAATAGGATTACCATTATTAGCTAAGAACTACGTACAATGTGGTATTACAGGGGAAACTTTTAATAACCCATATGAGTGGTTTGTTAAATGGATGATACATTTCAACATCGACAAATGCAGCGCCCTAAGTAACCACATTAGGCAATGGTTGTCATTCCAGCTGTGAAAGGGATTTGGGTGTGCGTGTGGACTCTGACCCCCAGCCCAGAAATCAGTATCAATATTACCGCCAGGAACCGTGCCCACAGATAGGTTTTATTCCAAGAAGAGCACATTAGATAATCTTCAGTATTATATCTGGCACTGGTTAGACCCCAACTTGATAATACTGTACAAATTTAGTGCCCATATCACAGAAAAGGATGTCGATTTTCTCGAATCCGCATCGAGAAAAATGACCAAATTATTTTAAACTGCATTCTATAGAAAGGCATAGACTGCAAGGTGATTTAATTGAAGCATTTAAATTGTTGAAAAGATGATTCGGAAATACATTTACTGGAAAACATGTTAGGACACGCAGGACTGGGTATTATTCGGTTTTGGGGATGGATAAAAACTGGCTCATGAGCATTGAGCAGGGTGGTGGGTGAGTGGAACAAATTAAGCAGATATTAAAGTTGATGAGAGTTTCATGATGAATTTAGACTGATTTATGGATGAGATTCGAAGGACAGCTGTAGGTATTTGCTGGAGTGTATAGGTTCGAGTCCTACCCGGTGCCATTGGGAGTGGAAAGGTTGGGCTCTTTCCGACACCCCCAGCCCCGTTGTTGGGTCTCCTCCACTTGAAAGAATTGGGCATTTCTCTACCAGCCGTCTGGGTGGTTGCGCGGCATGCACCGCCTTCCTCCCTTGGGGTATATCCCCAACGAAATACCACCCCCCCCTCCAATAAAAAAGTATTAGTTATAAAAAAAGACCATTTCATTACTTTCTCTACCTTTATTATTATCATTACTCTTATTTATGTATTATTTTTTTCATAACTGAGCCCAGATAGATTGATGACTGGGAAGGGGATGTTAGTGATAAAATAAAGACCATTTCAATTTTCATTTATCTAGTCTACCTATTTAATTACTACTCATCACATTCGAAGCAGTTGGTACATGGAAATTTCACCACCTGCACCATAGAACACCCATTTACTAAGGAGAGATAGAGAAAAAAGAGTGTCGACACCCTCCACGCTGGGATGGTGTCACGTGCACCAGCTGATATGGGTGCGTGTTATCAGGTGGTGCATCAGTTCAGGGGACTCCTCCAGTATGTGCAGAGGGCGGGCGTGACGGTGCGAGTTTATGTGCGTCCACTGCATGTGCATCAACCATGGGGGAGGAACCCAGCCAACCAGCCGTCCAGGTGAGCCATGGAGAGCGGTGCCACAGGTAGAGGAAGGTTGGGAAAGGTAAACTCCATCCCTTCACCTTGCTTGTTTGTTGTGGCGGTCCAATCAATACCGCGTGTCTCAATCTCAGGCTCTGGCCGTGTCTTCTGCCCTAATCTCACGCTCTTTGAGGCAACTGGCTATTGTTTTGTGCGTATTTGGCGTCCAGGGTTGGTCCTCTTGGTTGAATGGAATGTATGAAAGTCTGGAAAACAAAATGACCCCAAAAGTTCCAGGCGAGGCGGGAATATGAACACCACATATCTGTCCTAACAACACCCTCCTTTCCAGTGCTCATCTCCTTGTCTGTAGAGGAATGAGGCGACATAGCTTTTATATAGACTGTAAGACGATATTCAAGCGAGGCGTATGATGCACTATAGACTTGTGTTAGCCATGGACTACGTATAGCTATCGAAGTATAGGGGTGCTGTTTCAAATGAGTGCCAGAGTTGGGTGCATGGATCACAACAACCATTTCACAATAAACTATTCAGGAATGCTGTATATCTAGCAGTGAATCAGGTGTTGGCGTCTATGTAACCACAGCGCTGCGTTTCTTCCTCTACAATGCCTACATGTTCAGATATTGCCAGGCATTTTGAAACAGCTTCAGTAAATGTGCAGGCGATCGAGGGTTGTCCAAACAGATAATTCATTTCCAATTCCTATTTCAATGGCCTTTTCTTAACCCTTTCCCAACCTTCGTTCTCTCTATAGCCTTTAGATTTTTTTTAACGTTCAATTAAGTGATTCAACGATGAAACGTGAATTTATCACGTTATACTCCTGTCTGATAATTATGTTAGGCGTTGGTGTTGGGCCACGTGTCTCCACACCAACAGTTTGCAATGGAAAGCGACAGGAGGCAGATGTGACAGTTTACCATTATTCAACTGATTTAATATGTTGATTATGGAGTTATTTGTTTACGATTTTTTTTAATGAAGAATGAGGCTATTTCTGGACATGATTATCAGAGGGACAGTTACTTTACTTTTTCTAAATTTCCCATTTTACGGGCTGGTTTGTGGCTCAGCTGTGATTTATTTTTTTAATTACATGAAAAATAACCATGGATGCTACTATACTTCTTTGGATATCAAAACTGCTTTTCAGTCACTGACTTCATCATAGTATGTTAGGACCACTGCATGATAATTGAGAGAGAGAGAGAGAGAGAGAGAGAGAGATATTGTCGTGAAGAACACGCATGCTATTCAGCGTCTGGGTCACCATCCCGTGCGTCTGGCAGAGGGGCACAGCCAGACCCAGTGAAGGATCGTCTTGTCTTCTGTTCAGGGGAATGGTATTAATGAGATCACATGCTTTGTACCTACCTATGCGTGATGAAAATGCGATCAGACTGGAAGGCGCCACAACAGTATTTGTTATTCAGTCACTTGGGCGAGGGCTGTCAAATATTAAATTTTATTCCGTGATGGATCACGCTTGTCACAACGATTGTGGAAGAGACTCAACAACTCACAAAATTTAGCAACCATTTGTTTGGATAATGTCACCTTACTGTAATTTACTAAATATGCCAAAAATGTCATAGACGCTATGAAAAAAAAAAAAAAAAATGGCTGGCCAATAACTGCTTCGTCTATAGAGAAAAATCGTGTGTGAACGAAGATTTCTGGAGGCCCCCCACCCCCGTGTGGAGCGTTGGCAGTGGCCAAGGGGCAGAGAGAGCCTTGAGAGACCACTACTGCTGCTACCTTCTTGCGTCCGCCTTCAGTCTGTGTTAAATAATTAGGGTGTATTTCGCCTAAATGCGAAAGATTACCCTGCTATCTGTCGCCATTAGCCGTAGCCGATGTGTGCTGTAAGGGCGAGTGATCAAGGCGCCGGACACAATGCATGGTGTGCAGGAGAGTGGCTGGTTCACTTGAAGTTTGTTCCCTGAGCTGGTGTGGTCACTGCCAGCCTGCTGGTGACTGCTGAACACTGTTAATACTGCCCAACGCGCTGCGATGACCAACAGCGGCATGAACAACGGCGCTCAGAGGCGGAGATTGACGGTGAGTGGGATGTAGTTCTTGCGATGCGTGTTCTCGAGGGCCTGTCATCGGCTTTATGCTTTGCGACGAGCTTTACTATTGACACTCAGATATTTGAGGAAAATATCACAGGTAAAAGCATAACTAATGTTAACAAATGTCGTAAACCACAAGTACTATGAATATATTTGCCTGTCTGGCATACAGACAACAGTTCGTCTTCCCGCTGTTCAACTACAGAAATTGCTGAGCTTGTGGTTTGGTGGAACGACTGGATAAAGGGAGGAGGTGAGGTGTTTGGATGCTTCATATTATAATTATATTTGTTGATATACTGAAAGGGTAGGGTTGCCGATCACTTTTTGCATACTCCGACCCCGTACTTGATAAACACTAATGAAGAGCAAGTGGAGTGTAATCAGTACTAAATTATGTGGTAACTTTTTATCTTCTCATAACATTGCATTAGTGGCTCCAAAATAGTCAATGTACGTAATACTAATGATAAAAATAATTGTCAGCTATAATAATAAAATAATAATGACAATGATAATAATATAATAATATTAATAATAATAATAACTATAATAATAATAATAATAATAATAATAATAATAATAATAATAATAATAATAGTAATAATAATAATAACAAAATAATAAAAATACTTATAACAATAATAGGGATAGACAATCGTATCACGTTATTATTTATTTCTCTACTCTGCATGCACCTTTTCTCTATATTTATCTATCTGTCTATTAATCTATCTATATATTCATCCATTCCGTCTGTAGATAAGTCACTCTATGTAAACGCATATGCGGTACGTAGTGAAATATTTATGCATCCGAGTCCTCTTTCTGGGGGTCAAGGGTCACCAGAGTCGCATGCCAGTGTGAGGCGCCGTGTTACAACACATGGGCGCGGTCGCAATCGTGATGCGGCATCTATTATAGTATCATCATAAAGTCGGCGCTTTTATACTGAATTGCGTCTTCCCCCCCCCAAAAAAAAAAAAACTATTGTAACTCCGGTTGTCGTCTTACACCATCATCAGCAAGCCGATGGAGTGCTTATATATGTACTACCTATAGCAATGGATTCGTGTTTTGCCCTAGGTGACTTCTGTCCTCTTGAGTCGTCGCAGACACATTTATTAAGCGTGTCTGCTGCGGGCGAGGCCTATGTGGCGCGCTAAGGGCTCCGGGTGTTGGGGTGCTGTGAGATCTTCCTTAGATCACCAGACCGCTGGGGGCTAGAAGGTATACCGGTTTAGGTGACTCTCACTCCCACCTTACCTTGTGTTAACGAACGCGAGTTTTCTCTTTTATCACCCCCCTCCTCTCTCTCTCTCTCTCTCTCTCTCTCTCTCTCTCTCTCTCTCTCTCTCTCTCTCTCTCTCTCTCTCTCCTCAGTACCCTTTCCTTGCTGTCTCTTGTTGCGTTATTGTTTACCAATCTTTAAAAAAAAAAAAAAAAATACACTCGCGTTTCCTCCAGAATTGATTAATAATTCCCCCGCCCTCCCTCTCATGTATTTTCTTCTACCATTCCTTACTTTTGTTTCCTCTATCCTCAGTATTTAGAAAAAAAGTAATCCATCGCATAGGTAAGCGCCTCCACACGCCTATAATAGCTACGAATCCGCAGGCTTGGGCCGTAATGAAAAGATAATAACTAATAGTAATAATAATAATAATAATGACTCATTATTTTTTGTTATTATTATTATTATTATTATTATTATTATTATTATTATTATTATTATTATTATTATTATTATTATTATTATTATTATTATTATTATCATCATTATTATTATCGGCATTTTTGTTACATTATTATTATTATTATTATTATTATTATTATTATTATTATTATTATTATTATTATTATTATCATCATCATTATTATTGGTATTGGCAGTGGCGGCATTATTGTGCTCTATCATGGTAAGTGTAGTCGTGGCTGTCGTCGTTATATCGTGCTTGCAGGCTGGAGTGCGGCATCCCTGTTTTCCAAGCCCTCGTCTAGCACACCTGCCGCCCTCCTTGGGGCTGCATAGCGGAGAGTTGTGTTCAGCAAGGTCTTTGGGATCATGAAAACCCGTTCTTTGTCCTTTTTGTCGGGAGCGAGAGTGAGACCCCCAAAGCAGCACATGAAATTTAAAGCATCCACATCAGATTTGGGTCATGGAAAGTTCATGTATACTATTCTTATTGTTATACGCGATACAGATGCGATCATTTATGCTTTTAAGGATTTAATTTGCACACACACACACACACACACACACACACACACACACACACACACACACACACACACACACACACATTCCATGTTATACCCAGGGTTTTTCCTCCCCATTCCACTTTGCGCGCTTCTTAGCTTTCTCTGAATATTTTACGTGGCGCTTAGTTTCCGATGCTTATGTCAGGACTGGCAGGATATTTTGTACACCCTTTTCTTCAGGGAGAGTGGCACGTTGCTATTCATGACATTATGTTTACCAAAAGTGCTCCTTCACATTGCTATTCTCCTTCTGATTTATTAAGATTTGGCAGTGCCTCTACGTATAAGCCACAGCTTGTGTGTTCAGATTTCATACAACTGTTAAAGATGAAGAAAATGTTGTTTGCTGAGGTATGGGATTTATAACTAAACATATAAACAAGTAGGGCACTTCTTTTAAGGCTAGCACTGAGGCACATGCTCAGATGCTGACCATCTCATGGGCATACGTGCTTGACCACAATAGTTTGAGTATAATCATTATAGAAAAAAAAAGGTTAAGCATAATTAAGTAGCTCTGGTGTTTGTGTCGGCAGAGGAGGTGGTGGATAGTGTGATGGTGGTGGTGTGTGGTTGTGTAATGAAAGAGTCATGTGGATTGAGAAAATAATGAACCCGTGGGGTGTTCAGAACAGGTCCCCAGCGTCGGTAATACAAGTAAAATCCCTTATTTGTGTCGGTGGTCAAGGCGAGGCGTGGTCGGCGGCTCACAATCGGATGGTGATGATGGCGGTGTCTTAACGTCGTATTACTTCATCAAACATAAGGTGGCTGATTTGTCTTTTTGACCCGTTTTTCAAGGCGTGGTTAGTTGGTTTCGTTGATGTTTTTATATAACTTTTTACGACTGAGTTTGTAATATGTCGAGCTAACTGTGAAAGTCCGACACTTCTAGCTAACGCCGTCTCCAAAAAATGGAACTGAAATGGCAAGCAAGCCACGCAACTTTTAATAAATACTAATACGACGTTTAAAATATCTGCCGTGAGTCACTTGTAGCGTTTCTTTAACCAGCTTAAAAACTTCAGATTATCCAACAAGGCCTTTGAGCATGGCGGTTTTCTGCGCCAAGTGTCGTAGTGAATCTGGGTCCTTCACTTTTCACCTCCTTATTGTTATGATCTTATTATCTCAGATTCATTGTTGGGTTAGAACTCATCGATACAGTAGTTTCTTCCTTCACGAATTTGCCCACCAAATGAGTCTGTATCCCTTAATTTTCCTCTCCTTACTATTTTTTTATATTATTATTAAATGTTTAGGAAGAACTGGGAGATGAAAACAATTTATTTTTTCACCAAACTTGTCATAAAACAAATCTAGGTACATTAACTTTCATCTCCTGATTATTGTTCTTTGACAACGTAAAGGAAAAAAAATACTATGCGATACTTATACTAAATTCCAGCAAGACAAAGTAATAAGAGGCATCGATGTAGGAAGATACTGAACAGTCAAATGGTAGAATGGGAAGACTTCGGAGAGGAAGGAAACTTGGAAGGCGAGCTGCCCCCTCTCCACTTTTTTCTTTACCTGTGATGATAGAGGGGAAATATCTTCTGCTAAACGTAATACAGTATCGCAGTGACAAGTGAAAAATCTTTGAGTCTCTCTTATTTTATGGATTATAGTCTTTCAAGTTACATATCTGTGGGATTATCAATGAATCAATTAATGGGGGCATACGCGGGTGGCCGTTGCCTTGCCCACCCCCACGAAGCCATTCCGCGGGGGTCCTTTCGGGGAAGTCTCCATGCCGACCCCTTCCCCTGTGTGTGTGTGTGTGTGTGTGTGTGTGTGTGTGTGTGTGTGTGTGTGTGTGTGTGTGTGTAAGGCTTCCTTTGCTCCTCCCACGTCTCTCTTCAAGTCATCTGACAAAACAGCGGATTAGTCCTTGACTAGCGTTAAAATGGCGCGTGATAAAGGTACACACACAAAAAAAAAAAAAAAACATTCGCACTTACAGCTGTTTTTGTATATGTAAAAAAAATAATAAAAAAAAACCCCGCTGTGTGTGTGTGTGTGTGTGTGTGTACATGACAGATAACACTAGATGGACCGTATTTATGTTTTGACGCACGTTCTTAGTACCGGCCTCTTGTATTGTTTGGTTACAAATTCTAAAATCTTTCAACAGGGAGCTCCAGTTACGCATTCCCTTCCCAAAGCTCTATTGTCCCATATATCTTGAGATGCGACGAGGGTAGGATGGCCGGGTCATATTAAGCCGAGATAGCCGAATATCGAACCCTCTGCTGGCGTGCTCACTATCTCTCATCAGCCCATTTTCGTTATATTATCGTCACTTTTTGTCCAGGATATAGCATGAAGAGGAATTGGATTAATAGGAAAGGTTCAGTGGGGGAAAAGGAAAATTGTTTGAGTGTACAGGCTTGTTAGTTGTTCTGATGTGCAAATTGTATATCGGGCACCCAATTTGTATGCCTCGGCGAACTGAGGGTATAATTATCATGAAGAGGAAGTGGGTTAAATGGGAACGGTCAGTGGGGGTAAAAGGAAAACTGAGTGTATAGTTGTATGATGTGTAGGTTTGTTAGTTGTTCTGACTTACGAAATGTTGATCAGGCACCTAATTTGTATTCCTCGGCGTACTAGGGGAGTGTACATTTGATTTGTTTGTATTTAGAGAGCCAAGCTAAGCGTCAACACAGTACTAATTCCCTCCCTCCTTCCTGCCGCGCACTCTGGTCCTCAGCGATCCTCTTGCATAGTGATATTGCGTATAGAAAGGTCCAGACTCTTCTTGGCAGGAACATTGGAATCTTGTCCCAGTCTTGCTGTGAAGAAGGCTTGGAGAGAGAGAGAGAGAGAGAGAGAGAGAGAGAGAGAGAGAGAGAGAGAGAGAGAGAGAGAGAGAGAGAGAGAGAGAGAGAGAGAGAGAGAGGACTTTTTTTTATTCCGGGCATTCTTGTACAAAGTGTATAACCGTAATGCTTCTTTGTGCTAAACATCGTAAGGTTTAGCATGAATGGACGAGACTCCTCCCGTCAGATTACCGATGAATGCCACCACAAGCACCCTCACCTTCCAGGCCAAGTAGAGGCTGCCTGCAGGTGTAGCGTCAGGAGTGTGTGGTGCGCGCGGGGACGAGGATAACCGGGACCACAGGTAGACGCTTGAGGTTGTGTGTCCTTCAGATTACGGTGGTACAGGAAGGAAGGAAGGGGTATTGTGAGTGATCGGGAGTGGCATTTGGTGTTTAAGTAGTACAGGAAGGAAGGAAGGGGTATTGTGAGTGATCGGGAGTGGCATTTGATGTTTAAGTAGTACAGGAAGGAAGGAAGGGGTATTGTGAGTGATCGGGAGTGGCATTTGGTGTTTAAGTAGTACAGGAAGGAAGGAAGGGGTATTGTGAGTGATCGGGAGTGGCATTTGGTGTTTAAGTAGTACAGGAAGGAAGGAAGGGGTATTGTGAGTGATCGGGAGTGGCATTTGGTGTTTAAGTAGTACAGGAAGGAAGGAAGGGGTATTGTGAGTGATCGGGAGTGGCATTTCGTGTTTAAGTAGTACAGGAAGGAAGGAAGGGGTATTGTGAGTGATCGGGAGTGGCATTTTGTGTTTAAGTAGTACAGGAAGGAAGGAAGGGGTATTGTGAGTGATCGGGAGTGGCATTTGGTATTTAAGGGTGACAGAGTAGACGTAGAGTTAGATAACCAGGCTGGGTGCGTGGCTATAGTGGCGTGGCTGTCTGGCTGCATGGTTAGGGAGGCTGAGACGAGGAGGCGTGGAACTGTGATTTGGTTTTGGAGCTACTCATGGAAACGGACGTAATCTTTTAATTAAGAAAGTCCATGGAAGTGAATGCAAAAGCTGACTGTAGATTAGTGGTTTTATATCGCTCTTTGAATAGAAAGATAAGTCTTCTTCCCGTGGTGTTATAGTAAATTAAGAGTATTGTAACGGTCTACTTAATTATTCTCGATCATCAAATTTTCTTTTCACGTAGACATTGCAAGTTGATTTACATGATTCAAGAACACTTTACAACTCTGATATCAAGTACCATGCTTACGATTTCATATCAATTATACTTTTTATTCATTCTATGCTTACCAACAATATTTGATTTCCTTCGCTTTTTCTTTATTTTTTCCTGTGACTTCTCTATCAGAGTTGTTTGGTTCGGGAGCATCAGCCTCATATTTTGAAGCGAATAAATATATAATAATGGAGTTTCCCTAAAAATATAAAAACAGCGAACATTATTCTTTCTGGTGACACATCACTAAGATAATCCGGATAACGATGTCGAGCTGAAAAGTGTGTGTGTGTGTGTGTGTGTGTGTGTGTGTGTGTGTGTGTGTGTGTGTGTGTGTGTGTGATATGACTAAAAATTCGAAACCTGAACTTATCATTAATCTAAAATCGGTCTCCAGCCTTCAATCGTGAGTCTTGCGAGGCGGAGCGTGTTCTGCCCGGCGCCGGAGCGTCCCTTCCCCCCGCCCACGTGACCGCAAGGTGGCCTTTTAAAGTATTAGGTTATGTGCCTCTGTGGTTAATCCCTCTTGTTGCAGTGGCGAAATCACAATCTTAATAATCAGAAACTCACTAGCGTAAATAAACCGAAAACTGCTTTGGAGCAGTGAGGCGCAACTGGTTTGAATGTGTGATATTGAACATGAGCAAATTGCATTAATTTTATTGTCTGTAAACATGGACAAGTATTATAAATGCATGCCACTCAAGCTAAACTAATTCGAAGTTTAATCGTCTCATAAGTAACAAAAATAGGTATACCTTTTTATTGTTTATAATTATGTATTATGTGTTACTAGTGAGGCGTGTTCAACGGTTCGACATACTAAACGAAAAATAAACTAGCATAGTCTCAGATTCTGTTTGCAGATGTGTCACGTGTGGGGCAAAGGTGTGGTGAAGAATGGCAGCTTTCCGACCTTAATATCACACACACACACACACACACACACACACACACACACACACACACACACACACACACACACACACACACACACACACACACACGTTTATTATTATTATTATTATTATTATTATTATTATTATTATTATTATTATTATTATTATTATTATTATTATTATTATTACACACACACACACACACACACACACACACACACACACACACACACACACACACACACACACACACACACACACTTTTCAGATGGCGTCTTTTTGTTATCAGAACATAATGGAAAACAGATAGTGAGCCTCTTCAGAAGACCTCACTTTTACCCTGGAGTAATAATCTTCATTCCACTTCAGGACATATACATCCCCCAAGCATTCCCTTTCGTTTCTGTCCTGTGTTTCTAGTTTCCAATTTCGATTTACAACCCATAAACTACGTATTAATTTAATCACACGATCTGCAGAACAACCTCTCCTTTGGTCATTTTATATCAGTCTATTACTCTTTTTGTCCACTTGCTGTCCTTTCTTCTTGTACGTGACTTGAGCATTACCATTACTATATATTTTAATCGCTTTTATTGTGTAATCTATTTTGGTCTGTTCTCTTATTCATTTGCGAGTTTTCTTATCTGATATAGTGATACCCTTAATGTGTGTGTGTGTGTGTGTGTGTGTGTGTGTGTGTGTGTGTGTGTGTGTGTGTGTGTGTGTGCCAGACAGACAGACAGACAAACAACCAGACAGACTTTGAGACAGGAATCTACTTCTTAATTACATATCCATACGTCTGTCTTGTTGCAGTATTTCTTTGGTCGTGTCTTATTTTTTTTTTTTTTAGCTCCTCTACTCAGTGGAATATTACCTTTCCGTATTAAAAAGACAAGATCGTGACCGCTGGCGAGTGACGGATACCCGGGCTCCTCTTCCCGCCCGGCTCAGGTAACCCGCTGGCCGTCGCAGGTGGTTCGAAGCCGCCTCCAATTTTAATCTGAAATATAAAGTGACGTTGTAGTTTTCTTTGTTATTTTCGCATAGTTTGTTGTGCTTTTGGTACTGAATCTTCGTCTTAAAATTGTGTCACGCTTCTATCTGGGTCTTGACGTCATGCACTGGTTTAGATTCACTGTTTGATGTTAGCAGGTCGGACGGGTTTTAGAAGTCTTGAAGTGCTTGGTGCTGAGCCGTCCTCACAATCACAAGGAAAGAGTGAACTGGGGAGAAATTTGAATGCTAGTTAATCTTAGAAGTGACGTGATGCTTGCTTCTGTGTGTGTTTGTGTGTGTGTGTGTGTGTGTGTGTGTGTGTGTGTGTGTGTGTGTGTGTGTGTGACTAAGTGTTCAAAAAGTAGATTCACGATCCATTTTATCATCCCGGACAGTCTTCACCGATTAGAACCTTATCACTAGTTGACTGGCTACTTCTCACACTCTTTTCCTCCGCCACACATTCCTTCCGCCGAAAAAATGTGGGTTAGTGGGTTTTCTACAAGCATTCGTCCTCTAACCTTACTTTTTTTTTCATTTTCCCGTCTTTCATCCGGTCGACCTCTCTCTTCAGCTTACGTACCCATTTTCGAAGTACGCCCTGAAATAGATAGATAGATAATTATTTCCCTAACTTCATTATTATATTATTTTTACTGACTTCCCGTAGGTCAATATCTCTAGTCAACTTACGTAGCCAGTATGATAGATAGATAGATAGATAGAGGGAGAGACAGGCAGACAGACTGAGACAGATTTACGTAGCTCTTCAGGTTGACAGAAGACATATGACAAAAGCGTCGCATCGGCCAGCCTAGGATTAGGGGGAGACCAGAGGGTGACGGGGACGTGCGCGCGTGTGGGAGCGCGGGCGTGATGGGTTAGAAGTGGGTGGGGTTAGGAAGCATTGTAATCGTGGTTGATGAGGCTCTTAGGGCTGAATGGGGCAAGGCACTGAATGTATAGGACTGTGTGGGCTTGTGACTGAAGGATTTAACCTGGGTAGTTGAGGTTAGAGGACGTGAGAAGGTTTAAGAGAGATTGTGAAGATGAGTCAGGAGAGTTAGAGAAGAGGAAGCGAAGGAGGATAGGAAGTATGATTAAGGAAGCTTTAGGATGAGGAATGAAGAACATCTGAAGAAGCAAAAGAAGAGGAGGAGAAAGACGGGAATAGTCATGAAGTATGAAAATGGAATCAGAAAATATAAGAAAGAAGGTTCGCTAGTGTTGCAAGGGCGTGCATGATTTGAGGGAAAAAAGGACATGTCGAAATGGTGCTTATAGTTCATCCCTCGTGTGTGAGAGAGATGTAACATAAGGTGATCAGATAGGGAGAGAAAGTGGAAGAAAATGGGAGTCACCTGTCTGTCTGTCTATCCATCCATAGGGCCTCAAAATAAGATGGAACTCATATTTCTTAGGACAAAGATGTGACGTAAGGTGCAGAGATAGGGAAAGTGAATCAAATTAGGGACTAGCTTAAAAGGCCTAAGGAAAGATATAACCATTTGGAAGACGTGGTTAGATAAGTTCAATGCAAAAAGGGTGAAGGTGATGACCCTGAATTGTTTGAAGGTTTGAAAGGGACGAGGCAAGCTGCGATGGGGCGGGGCGGGGCGGGGCGGCGATAAGGTGTACGATAAAGGGGTTCTGGGGTGCAGGTGAAGCCGAGAGTTGGGTCAGGTGGAGGGACGCGGACGAGGAGGAGCTGTCACTGCAGGATCATCTTCCTTCACATGACGACACATGATAGCCTCCCCCTGCCCCCCGTCCTTCCTCCTCCTCCTCCTCCTCCTCCGTCTGTGTGTATTTGTGTACGTATTCTTGTCTGTGGGGCTTCGGTTCAAGAATGAGCGCGCGCTTGCACACACACACACACACACACACACACACACACACTTCGATAGCTCAGTCGGTTAAAGCGCTGTGCTGCCAGGCTTCGCGGCGTGACAGGCAGAGGTTCGAGCCTCGCTCAGGTCGTTTTTTTCCCAATGACTTGGAGTGGTTACTGTCCTCCCTTGGGAAAGAGGGATGGATTGTATGGTGTGTGAGATCCTGGCAGTGTCCAGAGATCGACTAATGAGCCTTACTCTAATCGAGAGGGTACTTGTTGGCGATTGCGAGTCCAACTCCTGATCAAGCCGTGGTGAAATACACACACACACACACACTCCAGTTTTCTCTCAAAAAGATAATAGAAAATAATGAACAATAACTAAGCCATAAAAGCATCTGTTGCGTTCGTGTAATCGTTTTTGTCGTTTGTTTTTGTTGTTGTTTTTGTTGTTATTGGCTCGCTCCCTTCTCGCCCCGACCCTGTTTATCGTCGCTCCAGGAGGCGTGGAGGGCGTGGCGCTCTTGACCGCTTTGTCACCGAGCACATGACTGGCGAAGGTCCAGTCACGAGGCGTGCATCAAGGGAGCCGCGCAGGTGGTGGTCACGGGAGGGGCGCGAGGCCCCGGCGCGGGATGAGATGACGAACCAGCCACTGATAGACTTGTATTATAAAGGACAAACGATGAAGGTCAAAGCAGGTGCCGGTAACGTTAAGGTAGCACAATGAAGGGTTGAGGTTGACACACACACACACACACACACACACACGTTAACATGCATGTCAACAGTCGCCGGTCGGTGCCGGAAGCCCTGCGACTTCCCGTAAGAGGATGTCAGGCCAGAGGCGCCTAAAGTACGTTTGGAAGAAGTCTCTTACAACTATAAAGATCCGGGACGAGAGTTCTTTCGTTTTTAAAGTTGGCAAAGAAAAAAGAAATAAAAAACTAAATGCGCACAATGAATAAAAAAAAAATCTTTTATGAAGCATCACAATGCCATCAGCCGAGTTTCAGATACACACTGACGTAAACTTATTTATTTATTTTTCTTTGTCATTCCCTAAATCTTGGAGCCTGCTAGTTTCACACGAATATGATAATTCAATCTGGGATTATTTTTCAATAGAATTGTGTAACCCAGAAGACTTTGAGGAAAATATAAAGAAAGTCCTAAGCAACTTGTCACATCTTTGAGTATTGTTAAGCATCCATGTACATACCCACAGTACTGTGTCGGGGGCTGAAGTGAAAATGACCATTTACGGGGTACCTTTCAGGTGCTATTGTTGTATTTTGCTCGTGATGGTCTATAGTGGTGGTGGTGTATTGGCGGTGGTGGTGGTGGTGGTTGTGACGGTATCTTTACGTTCCAAGCGAAGGCTGTCGCTTGGAAGGACGTGTACGTACATTGTCACTTAATGTATTTAGTCGAATGATTGTCATTCAAGAGAGAAAAATGGAACCAGATGCATCATTGAATGAGAATGGCCAGGAATTGAATGGAATGGAATTGAATTGAATGACCCGGTGGGAACGCTTACATAGGAATTAACGTGATCCATCATAGCCACTCATGAATGACAATGAATTGAATGGAATGGAATTGAATTGAATGGTTTGGTGGGAACGCACCCTAATATAAATCACCCACTTCTGTATCACGGTCAAAACTGTTAGTAGCTCTCGCCCCTTCACAAATACAACAGTAGTAGTTTTCTCTAAGTCATATACAACTTTGTCAAAGTAATTTCCTTGGCGTCAGTCACGAAGTAGGGAGTGTATATTTAAGGTCCCTGCTGATGCTGTTGTAGTATGTACTTATCAACCTAAATTAGGAACTGGAAGATCGTTTCGATCCTACTTCATAGCGGAGAAAATGTGGTTTGAATTACAAAGAAACGCCAGGTCTTAAAGCGACGTAATGTGTGTGTGTGTGTGTGTGTGTGTGTGTGTGTGTGTGTGTGTGTGTGTGTAAACCTCAGAGCCTTGCTTCTCTTTCGTCCTATCCCGTTCCGGCCTCACTTCCCCCGCCTCCTCTTCTAGCGCCTCCCTTCCCCCCTCGCCCTCGCCAGCTCAGCCTCGCCATGGCCGCCGCCACAATCGCACTCAGTTGTACGTGTGGAGGCGACCTCTCTCCTCCTTATAGCCCGCTGCTTGTCACTCTGCTGGGGCCTGACCTGACTGTGACCGCCCGGAGTTAATGCCGACCTGATTCGAGACATTCTTTAGCGGTAGTTGAGTGTTAGGCAACGTGAGGTCGCCTATTGTGTGGTGGTGGACTGTACGTGTTGGAGCTGCTCCTGCGGGAATCACCATGCATAACTCCGCCTAGGAGGTGGCTCTCCAGCATGTATTAAGATTGCTGGCACTCTCTTGGGTCAAGGATTAGGTGGGTGCAGCGTGAGGGACGAGAAGGCCTGCGTTGTGAAGGCGAGCGACGGCATCTCGCATCGTTGGTGAGTGCAGCAGACAGGTGGCGGTAACCTGTCGTGCTGCCGTGACACTGCTCTTGGAAAGTGATGAGCACCCGCCCGACCCGCTCTGCCACAGTAGTTGAGAGAGTGCGGGCCACGGGAAGCCACAGTGATAGAGCAGCAGCACCGCGGGACACGAAAGACACTGCCGCGCCCTTCGTATCTCACGCGCAGCAGGCACCGCCCGGCGCTGTCGGCGAGTTCCCTGTCAGTGGCAGTATAGACGAAGACACGTACTTCAAACTGTGTGATAACTTGAAAACCCTTAAGCTGGGGGACTCTGAACTGTCTGATAGCTTTGAGGAGTCTATAGACCACGAATCCGACACGACTGGCACGCAGGACAGTGACACTGGCTCATTCTACTCAGTGCAATCCCACCGCACAGAAAAAGGTGCCGACAGCTTTGTGTCACTTTTCCCGTTAGATTCCACTAGTGAATCAACCCTTTACGCCTCTGCTCAGTCCTTTCAAGGCGGTCTGCCCCACTCCTTGCCCGCCCAAACTGTTCCCTCTCACGACGCTGTCTTCAGGGAGAAACGTGACCTTAGAGAGCACCGCAGTAGTTTAACGTTCCTGCCGGGCCACACGCAACGCTTCGACCAAGTGTATCTTAGTGACCCCCTCGAGGAGTACACAAGCTGTCCCAACCTCGCTCCCCTCGAAGAGTACCGCCTCACACCCACAGCACCTGTACCCTGTCCCGCGCCAGCACTATCAGGTGCGACTACCAGACGCACCATGAGCACGGTAGATGGAGCCACTTCTCCAAAATCGCCCAGGTCAAGGAGGGAAGAAGATGGAGAGAAAAAGAAAAAAGGCCTGATATCGTCTTTCCGTAAAAGCCGCAAGACAGGCCGAAAGCTCCGTCAACAAAAGAAAGCAGCTGAGGGAGACACTGGTTCTGTGAGCACCGGTGTAAACAGCGACTATGATTCAGAACCTAGCGCCCCCAGCAGTCCAGCAATAGTTAAAAGCCAAGCCATGGGCGACTACAAGGATGGGGAGGACACAGAAGAGCCCACGGGAGCACTAGATGGCCACGAACGACTTAACGGATCAGCTGCGCCGAAGGAAGCAGACCCGAGGAGCAAAACCCCTTCCCCAACACCTAAAGGCACTGGGGTAGAGGAAGGGAACAAGAAAGGAGAGGAGAAGGAAGAAAAGAAAAGAGAAAAATCCAAATTTGGCAGTTTTCTGCGTAAAGAGAAGAAAATAAAGGATTCTGCATCAAAGTCGTCCTTGGCGAGTAACGCTTCCGCCGCCTCTTCTCAGGCCACCGATCCCTCCTCCCAGGCCAGTGCCGACGGTGTCTCCACATCCGATTCTGCAGAACTCAGACAGGAGGAGAAAGAGTTTAAGAACGATACCGAGCAGGCAACTGCGGTGGACGATGACGTGAATCTTGAGCCGCGCGATGTAAACAGACGCCCCTCCGACGCCAAGGAGCTTCCACAGTCCAAGACGTCTCCCGTTCAGCCCCGCTCAACCCCCGTCCAGTTTGTTAAAAACTTCACAGTGAATACCACCGTTCCCAAAGACAAGGTAGCACCCGAAAGCAAACCTAAACTCGATGCTGACGCGGACCAAGGAGACGTGAAAGGAATGGAGTCTGCCGACGTGAAGAAGAACGTGAAGCCTGCCAGTACTGAGGTAAAGTCATCTAGGTCTTCTGAAGTCACTTCTAAGCAAACAGAGGCATATAGACTCGAGCAGGCCTTCCCCCTTAAGCCCGTAAAGGTGGTGGCGCCCCCCTCGCCTGTACCGACGAGGAAGGTCGTGTGGCTTTCAGGTGAGAGGAGGACTTCCATTTCCTCCTCACGGTGCATGACTCCCATTCCCCTCCCCGGTAGGCGATACTCACTCGAAAACATATCACTCTTATCAGGCCCCAAACCTGTGACGACCGAGCGACCGATTTCTTTGAGCTCAAGCCATTTCGTCCCTCCCCCCCTCACCTTCACTTCTCCAAAGGATGGAGCATCTCATCCCCCGCGGGGTGCAATGGCGGTCCCAGCGGCAAGACCGGTGGCAAATCCGGACTCAGGCCCTGCACAGGGACCGATTCACTCTTCTCCTCCATCTAGCCCCGAGGGTGATGCTAAGGATTCCAGGGAGACCCCAGAAGGAGACCGCTCCGAGGGGGAGCGGAACCCCTTGCTAGACGCGTCCAGCTTCAAGAGCGACTCTTGGGTATGGTGACCCGTCCTGTTCACTTCTGCTGTAGGTGCTGCCCCCCACCCCCTCTTCTCCCTGTAGTCAGCCCTGACCTTTCTTTGGCATCATCTTGGTGTTTGTGGTGCTGATGGCTGTAATTGTAGATGTTGTAAATTGTTTAGTACTGGATAGCTTCATGTAGTTTCCGAGAATGTAGTTTCGAGTGATGTTCGAGCTGTACAATCATCGGTCACGGTACTATACATGCCAACTCTGTCGACATCATGAAATGTTAAAATCGATATGCCTGTGTTACCCAAAGATTTTTATATCTGAGGACTGATGTGGACGGAACAGGAAACGAAACAGGAGGGTGGAGATAACATGATGCTGCCCTTTGATTCACACATCACCACACGTCCTCTTAGATACCTGCTGAGCTCCCCTCGCCCCTCTCGTATATACACACACACACACACACACTATTATATGTAGTTGGCCTATCATAATAATTACGCTCTGCAAGTTTGTTATGGAGTAAATCATGGGAAAAAAATAGTCATAAAAGATGGGCAGTATTGATGATTGGTGAGCGAGGTGTCAACAGTGCTGGCATGCTTATGGGATCAAGATACAGGTACAGGTAGAGGCACAGGTTCAGGTGAAGTTGAGTGCGGTGAGTTGAAGCACTGCGTGCGTGTGCATCCTAGTGAACTGCTCAGCGCAAACATAAGCCCGGGGCAAGATGGCGGTCCGGAGTTTGTACGGCTTTACAGTGTCTCAGGAACACCGGGTGCTCTTCAGTGCTCGTCCAGTTTAACACAAAATCTTGAGTCTTACCAGTGAAGATAATACTATGGTCGTAGGAAATATAACTACTTAGACTTTTAAGAAACATACAACTTATAATCCATATTTCAAACGTTAGTTTCCTCGATAGATGATGCGTTCTTGAGTACCTTGCGAAATTCAGTAGGCTTGTGTGTGTGTGTGTGTATGTGTGTGTGTTGCGAGAGGAGCGTCTTGCCGGCCCTTGTAGAGCTTCCTCGGTGTTTCGGAGGGTGTGTGCGTCAACAAGGAGGCTTCTCTGTCCTGCTTCCTCAGACCCCTTCCCCACCGGTGCCTTTCAACCTTCTGTTTACCTTTATTACACCTGCACTAACACCTGAAGCCATAACGGGCATATCTTGATTTGCAAGAATGATTATATTTTTTTCCGGTTTCTTGCGTGTAGTCAGCCCAATGATGCGGGATGGGTGTATCCAAATTTAGCTTAGTTTAGTTCACGCTCTCCGTAAATGTCAGTGGCGTAAGGCTTTTCTTAAACTCAGATGACAGGGATAACGCCCTCTGAAATTACAGGGACAGACACATGATTGTATTGCTGATTATTTCGAAAATTAGTCCGAGTTTAGAGCTAAACACACACACACACACACACACACACACACACACACACACACACACACACACACACACACACTTTTTGGTTATTTTCTCTCTCTCTCTCTCTCTCTCTCTCTCTCTCTCTCTCTCTCTCTCTCTCTCTCCGATGACGCAAAAACATAAAAAAATGGCGTCACACAACGTAATCCATATAATAAACATTTAATTATACTTTAGGCGCTATTATACCAGCATATGCACGAATTGTAAAAAAAATAATTATCTGCGATAATGAAAAGCGCTGGCAGTCCATCCAGGGCTTGGCCAGCAAGACCTCGACCCTCACTAGCAGGGCGGGAGATGCAGCAGTTCAGAATTAGCGGCCGCGCAGTGCCCTAGCTGCACTGGGACGTTTTTTTTGTTTGCGTGTGTGTGTGGGGGGGGGGGGTAAGGTCGCCCAGGTATGATAGACCCACTATTGGGACTCCCCATAAGAAGTTTTGAGAAAAATGCAATGTAATTTAACAAATTGGATTTATTTTGTGTAGGGATTGGGCCCCCCAGAGATAACTTAGGTCCTCCATATATAAACGTAGAAGAGCCGCGCCACTGCGTTAAGCGTTAAGTTATGCGTTGCTTAGTACGCCCAGCCAGGAGCATAGTGTGTCATGTAGTTGTTACAATGCCTAGGATTAATTACTAACAAAGCTTCATGTAAACTAGCTTAATATATATATATATATATATATATATATATATATATATATATATATATATATATATATATATATATATATATATATATATATATATATATATATATATATATATATATATATATATATATATATATATATATATATATATATATATATATATATATATATATATATATATATATATATATATATATATATATGTATATATATATATATATATATATATATATATATATATATATATATATATATGATACAACAAATGTAAATAGATTGTCTACTACTGAAACTGCTGAGATTCCATTAAGCAGCATATGCATACCCCTAGGGAAAGATTACAATATTTTCTAATAGTAATAATCACCCACAGACAAACTCCAGCATAGATAAGCGGGAGCACCTGTACAAGATCTTGGTGATAGGAGAACTTGGCACCGGCAAGACATCCATCATCAAGCGCTATGTCCACCAGTTCTTCAGCCAGCACTACCGGGCCACCATCGGCGTGGACTTTGCCCTCAAGGTGCTTAACTGGGACAACAACACTGTTATTCGCTTGCAGCTGTGGGACATTGCAGGTAAGACTGATAAAGTATAGTTTTTGTATGACAGCATCATTGAGGTGGAACATTGCTTTAAACCTTCATGAGGTCTTTATTTCAACACAGTTAATCAAGTATTCACATGTACATATTTTCTCCAAGTCTTGCAGGGAGCAGACAGCAGAGTTATTATTACAGGGAGGCTTCAAGAGTGTATTCAATGGCTACTAAATTTGCCTTTTAAATCTATCTACCTTTATTTATCTATAGATATATAAATAGATAGATAAGTTTTGACAATTCACTACCTATTTTGGTCTTGTGGACAGATGATAACTATCATACATTATTGTCTCTGTCAAGTAGGCCGTATGTGTAAGTGATTGAAATTAAAATGCATGTTTTTCTCCTTTGATGAACAAGACAAAAAAGATGCAGTACCTCTGATTTTCATGCATCTTAGGTTTGTTACATGTATACAGTCAAATGTTTGTGTGGAGGTAAACAAAGACTCAGATTCAGCACCACAAAATCCTTTGAAAAATGCAGCTTAGCAGCTTTTCCTCAAATATGCTTTAAAAAGTGCACTTTTCTGTAAATCTGCCTTATCTATTTCATGGTCTGAACAACAAGGTGTGTGGACCAGGAGTATGTAATGTAACTCATTCCATTGATCCTTCTTGTGACTACATTTCTCTTCATGTTTCCCAGACATGTACAATGTTCCATTGCAGTTACACTTATGGAAGTGTACAATATTTGGTACTATACAGGTCAGGAGCGATTTGGGAACATGACACGTGTGTACTACAAGGAGGCAGTGGGAGCCTTTGTAGTGTTTGATGTGACACGTGCACAAACCTTTGATGCTGTGACCAAGTGGAAGACTGACCTGGACACCAAAGTCACTCTAGCAGATGGTTCCCCAATTCCTACTGTCCTTTTGGCCAACAAGGTAGGTTGGCAGGAAAGTTTCTAAGCTTTCAGTGTGTAAGGAATGTGTGTTGTAAACCTAAAATCTGATAAGTTTCAGACACACTTTTTTCACTTAATCCTGATGTATTACATAATAGTTTCAAGTGCTAATATTTCTTTTAAGATGAAAAATTTCTTGTGCACAACAACAACAGTGCCCTATTAGTCATATGCCAACATTGAACAGAAATGGTTGACCCCAGAATTGAAATATTTATTCTTAAATAATTGCTTATGAGACTACACCATAAATAGTTTCAGGAACGTATGGAGATATTGTATGTATTTCATAATTGGAAGATGTCATATGTTTGTCGGCATCATCTGTATGGTATTTTCTGAGCTCAGTATTGCAAAGTAGGAAATGATGTTTCATACAACCAGCAACAGTGAATCACCACAAGAGTATACATTTTTAGCTGAGAAAATCATGAACCATAAATTAATTACCGAAGTGATTTTAGAGAAAACAATGAAAGAATATTTTTTCTTCACAAAAAAATGCTAAGCAAACCTTTGCCTTCCTTTTTTGCATCACTAGTTGGAGTTCAGTCTGTTACAGCTTATGCATCCAGAAAACATTTTAACTGACCCCTCATTTCTAGAGCAGCACTGGAAAACATTTATGAATAAGAATACATGATTTCTATGTTACTGTGTGATCTGTCAGCAAACCTTAATTTCTTGTACTCTAACAGTGTGATCAGCCCAAGGAAGGTGTGGTGAACAACCCGGCACGGATGGATGATTACTGTAGAGATAGAGGCTTCAGTGGATGGTTTGAGACTTCAGCCAAGGAAAACATTAACATAGATGAAGCTTCTCGATTTCTTGTTAACAGAGTAAGTTTTACCCTATTTCTTATTTATAAATTATTATATTTATTGTTTATTTAATAATATTTATTATATTGCTTTATTTTACTTGTTATTATCATTATTATCAATGGTCAGCAAAGTATGAATTACGTACGATCAAAGATAAACTCAGAAAGAAAGCAACTGTATCCATGGTGCTATGCTGAAAAGCTGAAAGTGGAACGTATACTATTGGCCTAATGGTTATCAGTGAATGCAGAGAAAAGATACTCCAGTTTGGTCCCTGCTATCATTGAGTCTGACCTAGCTCTGCAGTGAGCCCCAGCTTCTGGCTTCTGTCAGCACTGGTACCAGTACCAGAGTTCAAGTACTAATGATCTCAGTACCAAAATCAAAAGTATATCTGCCCAGCCCTACTGTGCACACATGGCAAAATAAGCAAGTGTCAACAAAGAATTATCCTCAATCATTGATCTACTTCTAAAGACAGAGAAAAGAAATGTTTGAAGAGCTAGTGTCCTGTAGTGAAATGATATAGGCTGATAATGATGTTGTATAAATGTAGTACACCAATTCACATAGCACTGGTGTGTGACTCATGGATAAGTGGTTTCTTTCCTGATTCCCCAATTGGTTGGCTGCTCGCCTGGGATGGTGGAGGAGCCCTAACTTACAAGCACCTAACAGTGTTATCTTACCCACTGTTCAGCTGTTTTCTAGTGTTGACATTATAGTAGTAGCAAGAACATATCATGAACAACTCAAAACATATTGTTAAATATTGGGACATAAGTTTTTTTCATAGGCAAATGATATCTGGTTAATTGTGGAAGTACTATTTGATTGTACTTTGCTTTTATTTTCATAAACAGTATGATAATGTCATCATACACCAAAGTGTGATAAAAGGCAACTAAAAGCAAGACATCTAATAAAGTAAAAGAAGATGAGGTTGGGGCCTAGGCCCCCTCCCCCCCTACATCCATAGAATACTTCAATATGGTGACACCAATTTTTATCTTTAGTTCACTCTACCTCTCTGAGAAACAAGGTAATTGATGATTTAATAAATGATAATTTTAGCATTCTTAATACATGTCTCTGAACTCCACTGCATGCTATAAGGGCATGTGAAAGGTAGAGATTTCATCTTACAGGAGATTGAAATGGGTAACTATTATTAGCCAAAACTCTTGGCAAAGAGATCACATGGACTTTTATTTTTAACCCTCATACCTCTTTTGTCTTAGACATGAGGATTAAAAATTATTCTCTGTATTACATTTTGTATTTTTTTTTTAAAGGAACATAAATTTAATGTTTTATGTGTAGCTGAGTGGATTTTCTTTTCTTCTGCAAGATGTTGCTTCAACTATTCTGCCGTCATGGTGATGAAAACAAGCTTATGATAAAGATGATACTTATGTGACATTAAATTTTGAGCCATTATTGTTGACTATAGAAAATAAATGCCCACAGATCCTGAATAATGAGAAGCAAGGGATGATGATGACAGAGAGTTTGGATGCTGACAAGTTCTCAGTGGATGGGAGGGCCAACCCATCAGACAAGAAGGGATGCCTCTGCTAGTGCTAGGTGAGCACTGCACTTAATCATGGATCCAGACTTTGTTGGGGAAAAATGGTAACAATTTGCAAATTTGTTAATTTTAAATCTAACTTATTTTGTTTAAGGGTTTTGCATTTATGAATGGGATGAGGTAGAACATAAAGTTCATGACCATGAATTTTTACCACTACCTTGTAGTAATTTCACAGTTTTACATTGAAATTGCAAAACATAATGTATTAACTGTCTGAATATGGGAAAAGAGAGTGTTTTCCCTCCATCCCTGACCAGTATAAGACATTATATTGTCTCCATAGATAAAATTCAACATATTCAGATAGTTTTGCAGAGCCTATAATCTCTGCTAAATACCCAACAGTTATTGCTTCTTTGATTTTTTTCCATTTAGAAACCCAATAATTATTTGTTTTATTAGTTATTCAACTTTATTAATTACAGTTTTCTTTTTAGATATTTGCTGCTTGATTCTTGTTTGATAACTTTGGTAAAGCATGTACTGCCTCTAGTAATGTTGCCTCAATCTAAAGTATCAAAATATTACTTTCTTGTCCTATTCCCCAAAGATTTAAACAGGAGAATGGTATTTTTATTTTATATGTAAGGTAATATTAAGAGATTCAACCTGAGCCAGGTGATTAATTGTAAATTTGCAGCATGACACACCTGTGCTTGGTGCTGCTAATCACAAGACTGACCAGGACTGGAGTTGCCATCGTCTTGCCGTGTGGTGTGTAATGTGTTGCTTGACTATGCTGTTGCAGACATTCCTTTGATCCCCTTACTGGCTTGGAATGAAATATGTGTTCAGTAATGCAGCTATGTTTGTGATGAGTGAATGTGTTCATTTCAAAGCCTGAGATGGCTGGAGACATTTTGTTTTATCAGTTTTTATACAGGAATTTTTCATATCAGTAGCATGTTTGGACCAATTCCTGTGATATAACATGATGTACATACAGAGTTTATAGTTTGATATGTGAAAATGAACTGTAGGCTAAATGAAAAGTGGCAGATATTTTCTCTGACACTAGGAAAGATATGTTCCACTCTCCTCAACCATGTAACTACGATTTGTTGTATATTTTTTTTTCTGCTGTCACTTGACAATATTGACAAATTAATTGTCTCAGTCCAGTGCTGTTGATGATCTGTAGAAATAATTGTTCATTTGAATCGGTAGCAATTTTTTCGTTGTGGTTATTTAAAACAAAACATTCTATTTTATTGTCATCACCTTATCAAACTGGTTGACACCTTGCTCTTTAGGTTTGAAGGTTTTAAAAATACGTCATTATTACTGATCAAAATCTCTTCCAGTGAAAACTTCTGCCCTTTACAAGCTCAACCAATTATTTTGTTGCTTAATATTCTAGAAATTACCTTTCATTTTCACTATGGTGCCTAATATAATTTTCAATGCAGCTCAAGTGATACTATAATAGTATTCACCTTAGCCTTGTTTGACTCTGAAGTATTGCTATGTTTATGCATCCATTTTTGATATTTTGGAATAAAGAAGTTATTTTGTTTGTAGCTGCATCACATGTAACAGCAGTTTTATGAGGAAATTCATCCTGCACCACAACAGTGCATATGTTTATACATTTGTTTTTTGTTTCAACTCTGCTGGTCATGTTCTACCTTTTAGCCATAAAGGTTTATGTGCATTATATCTGACAATACTACTACTAGTTTGGTGGTGAGATGAACGCTATATAGTATACCTGTATTTAGGGCAGTATAAAAATTTGTATTTGATTCTTATGCACACAGTGGTCAGCTCAGGGCTGTTATGGGACTCTGATCAATCTCAAGCGCAATTTGGCAGGTAGATAAAAGTAATATCTGTCTGGTTGTAGAGATACTGCTGCACTAATAAGCAGCCTCATGCTTCATGTTGGGCATAAATTATTCATTTCTGAGTTATTTATATTTAACCATATTCCTTTGACTTTCTCTAGTGATGTTAGCAAACAGTGAAAATCAAACACTTGGCTTTTTTTTTTATTTATTTATTTATTTATTACATATTTGATGTACTGCCCCAGTAATCTTATATTGATTCCTACTCTACTCTACTTAATTCACTCTTCTGAAAGCTCTTCACATCAAAGCACTGAAAACTCATACATACACTTTAAATGACTTATGCTGTTGGTTATTGTAAATTAGTTATCATTACATATGACTGTATATATACTATTATTAGTTTTATCTGTTAGCCATCATGCATAAGAGTTGTATCAGATATCTGCATCTGCATCACCTACAGAACATTAACATTATATAAAATTCTGCATTAACATCTGCAAACTCTTTTGAGATTAAATAAACATTTCCATTTACATTAGCATGTGTTTTTACAGTCAGCATCTGCATCCTCACCAACCAAAAGTACATGTGGCAAATTATAGGAGAATGAGAACATGTACAGTAAACTTCTGGTTGTCAGTCTTAACATAATTTCAGATTGCTAAAACACATTGATCATAATATCTCAGACTTGTAATTTGTCATGTTAAAGGATAAAGACAACCAATGCTCTCTTTATCAGTGTGCACACACACACACACACACACACACACACACACACACACACACACACACACACACATTGAAGTGTTAACACGTGGAACAGCTTACGGGAAGAGGTGGTGGAGGCGAACAGTGTCCAACAAATGAAGGAAAGGGTGAATAAATGTAGATATGGAGACGGGACTATTAGAGCTTAGCTCGCCTCGGTAGACTACAAATAGGTAAATAAACACACACACACACACACACACACACACACACACACACACACACACCAAGGACTAATAGGCCATCACTGTTGTTTAATGGAAAATTAACATGTAGCAAAAGTGAGAAAGAATAAGGACTTTGGAGTGCTGGTTCAGCATAACTTGTCACCCCTAAAGCACACCAACAAGATTGTGAAACTTATAAAAGTTGACAAACATAAGCATTGAATGGCACTACATGGAAGAGATGATGAGGAAATTTTTAGAGACCCAGGTTAGAATATGCCACATCTGCAAAATGTGTATGCTTGATATGCACATCTATACATCTGCAAATAGCTCTTTTCAGACATCTGATACATCTCTATTATGCATCATTCATTTGTACTGGCTAACTGATTGATTAATATGTAATAATCTACGTCTGTATTTGTCCAGCATTGAACTTCAGTATTAATTAAGCTGATGTAAGACCTAAAAATGATACAAAAAAGTCAGGCTATTGTCCCCTTGATGCCACCCACTCTTACTCGTCCAGTAGTATATATTGAAATATGTGGTATAGCATTTTGTATTAACACTAAGGTTGGTTGATTCAGTACCAAAGGCTCTCCCCAACTAAAGACTTAGAATTTTCTGCTGGGTATATTGCCATATATTTTGTATACTTATATATGTGTAGTTTGAACTTTGTGACCAAATTATACAATAATAGAGAATAAGATTATACATAATATTTTTGAAAGGTCAAAACAGCAAGGGAAGGTGGGATACTGATAGACTCGAGTGTTTATTTACTTGTACGATGTGCATGATGGTTTCCTTTTTTTCCAATTAATGATATTTTTTCATAAGTTGGATAAAGTACACAACCTTTTACAGAAAATTGCTGCAATGGCAGCATATTCCTGGTACACACATAAAAGCAGCATTAGTCATTATGGAGGGCATGATTGTCTGAATTCACTCCAGAAATTATATGGGATATATGACTGAAATAGTTGTCATCTGCAATCAAGACCAAACTGCAAGGTAGTTGCAACAGTGCTCTTCAACGAGTTAAGCAGCCTGTTGACACAGCAAATATATAGTCGTTTCATACAAATTGGATTTATTGATATTTAACTACATAACCTTTTTTGATTAAGGTAATCAGTATTTTTAAAAAATGGAAATTCAAGAGGATTGATTTATAATGTTTAATTTAAACCTGATTCTAATCATAAATGTTATGATGATTCTCACAGAAATGTAACATTTGCATCAAGCAAAACTTGATATTTATATAAAGCTGTCCAAGAGTACCAGGCTTGAGTGGTGTGTAGTGGTGGGTGTTAACGGTGTTATTCCGTTCACAAACCAAATGCTCTAATTCAAGATTTATTGATTTGTTGACAATTAAATTTCTCTGGTGCAACAACAGTACATCATGATGATATGGGACTGAAAATGATGAAGTAAGTGTGTGTGTGTGTGTGTGTGTGTGTGTGACCTGATTGCATGAGAAATCAATTTAATAAAAAAAACATCATGACCTGTATATAAACAGAGATTGTTAATATTTAATATAGTACTGGTTATTTAATAATGACATTTGGGCAGTGCCCCTCTTGTACTTTGTCACTTTTACAAACTGTGCATTCTGGTATTTTGTGTATAACCTCGCTGCAGATAGCAATAAACTGCTTTTTATTATCTCTTTTCATGATGTCTGTAATTTTTTTCAATGAGTTTGTTTCCAACCTGGGTAAGCCTTATTTATGCACAGAATTGTTTTGTAGAAAAGGTTGGACTTGACACACCAGCTCTGATTTTGTGGATATTTTACAAAAGACAATAAAAATATATTGAGGAATTTAACTGATATTTATGATATCCTTATATATTTATAATTTGCACTCAGCATGTAAAGACACATTTCAAGGTAGTTTTACAGAGAGTAGTGGTTCTTCATGTTTTGTGGCACCGATAACCCTAAGCTCATTCCATGTTGACATGATAACCCCTTTTCAGTTTTAGCATACATGGACCCATGAACTTAATTTGATACTCTTTGGGTATATTGAGTCACTGCTTTAAAAACACCTGTTATAGACACTTGAGATGCATCCCCACCAATTTATAACATTTCCAAATCTATTTTATTTTTGGGGGGGCAGAGCTTTGAGACTAGGGATTATGGGGCATTTGCCTGTTCCTAAGACCTTCATGAACTCCTTGCAGACAGCTATGAAGTCATTGCTGTAACTTGCTTCACTATCAACCCCCATGGCCAACATAAATACCCAACATGTATTGCCAAAATTGCATTCAAAGGTCATATTCCTACAGAAACATATGTAGGTGGAACTCACTGCTAAGTCCAGCCATCCATTCTGCCCCATGTTGATGCACCATGCCTATCCATACTGCTCTCAAACAATTACACTATATACAATCAATAAATTAGCTCATCTATTGTACTCTGTATGACCCACTTTATTGGTTGGTTTCCCCTTCTGACTATAAATTTTCTCTTGTTTTCTAGACTTACTTCATTCTTTCAAATCTACTTATCCAGGAATGGGATTCTGATGAGGATAATGATGACATAAAAATTAATATTCCATATGAATAATAATTTTGAACCCAAACAATAGTCATTTTGGCCACTTATTCATGGTAATATCAGACACATGCAAAACTTTCAACTTTGATTATTTGGAGTTCAGTAGAATGAGGAATGCTAATGACATCTGTAATAAAAATTAAGTTGAATGAAAGGTATGGTTAAAAATGTATTAAATATCAAATGCTCAGTCATACTTTCAAAATTGTGTACAACTAAAAATAAATTATTTAAGGTGCTTTGTATTAATTTTCATGAACATGCTGTTGTATGCACACTTGACTTTTGTTGTTGTCTATGCTACGATGGAAGAGGAATTTTTCTCCACTTAGAAACAGCATACTCAGAGTGGCCCCTACACCCAGTGCCACAAATGCTGTTACAACCTGAAAAGCAACATAAAATTTAACATTAAACAATGCTATAATGATTAAACATCACGTCCTAAATCATAAAAATCTGTATCAAACAGAATTGCATCTAAAACAATTTTCTATTCTCTTCAATATTACCCCACAGCAGACTAGACCATCACCACCTCTGTCTTAGCTGTTGATCCCTTACATGGATGTCCTGTAACAGGCAATGCCTTGGTCAGCTATAACTCAGCCATCCATGTCTCTATGCCAAGGTAAGCTATCCTGTGGCAACCTAATTTAAACAGCCATACCTTGCATGGCTTGCTCTACCTTCACAGACAAAAAAGTGATTAAATAACCCCAGAGGTAAGAAGCTAATACCACATAGCTCTGCTAGGGTTATGAGAGAGCTCTACCTCTCTCACTGAGAAGTTGCTGTGACTTAGGATTCAACTCACAGCTTCTCAGTCACAAGGCAAACACCAAACCCACTGAGCCACCTTCACAGGCTAACCTTTAGCAGGGTATTCATTAGTCACTTATGCCTTAACATGCTAACATGTAGCAGGTTAAAGTTTAGTAAGTCTGTATAATAAATCTCTTAAATTGTAATAATATGTGGTAGATATTAGATGGACAGCTACAAGTGATGATTGCCACACACCTGCTGAAACCCGAGGGGAATTACAGGTTCATCATTACAGTCGTATGGCTGTGGGTACCACTTTCTTGCCAGTTTTTGCAGCAGTCCTGATTCCCTCAGTCTGATGATGCTGTAGTTGATTTTCATGATTACAATGAAATTGTTTTTACATGCAAACAGCAATATATATATATATATATATATATATATATATATATATATATATATATATATATATATATATATATATATATATATATATATATATATATATATATATATATATATATATATATATATTTTCATCTTTTCCATTCAAAATTGAAACCTTTTGACTTACTAGTAATCAAAAATCTCTACGTAGGATGATCCCCTGGGCCAGCCAAGAGCCCCAGGATTGAAGAGAAGGTGCTGACGGGCAGATTGAAAGGTGCAGGCTCCGACAGGATCCAGTCTTTGTACCTCATAAGACCCCACGTAGGCAAAGTCTGAGTCCCACATAGCCAATGACCGCAAGTCTTTATAATTTGTAGATCTGGTGTCAGGGTAGGGTTCAATAAGTGCATTCCAGTATTCTCTGAAGCTCTGACTCTGGGAAACAAAACAAATTTAAATACGTTTGGCTTCAGAGTCAGACTCCCGCCTCTAAATCACATCATGTATGGCTGGGAAGAGAAAACTCTATGTGCACTGGTTTCCTGTTTATAAGGAATGAGAAACCAATGTATGATCTTGTTTTTTTTTTCAAGAATCAGTAAAACTCCTGAAAAGGATGAAGTTACATAAAAAATCAAAATTATTGTTTTGAACTTTTAATTTTCCACAAATTCTGTCTGCTGGAAAGTATCAATGGAAATGAGTTTCTCCTTTTTGCCCTTTGGTCAGGGTATGAGGCAGCCTCAGAGAAATGCGGCCATTAGGTGCACAAGAGTTGCATAAAGTATTCTTTGGAGACCACTATGTAAGATCAACAATTTATGTAACTTTAAAATTAAGCATTTTTATGTATAGCTAATCCAGCCTCTATCATTATTCTGGGCACTTAGATATTTTTTTTTATATACCAAGAACAGTATGTATATACTGCAACCATGCTGGTCAAGTGCACTTGACTTACCTTGAAATATTCCTCAAGTACTGAGCCCTTGAGGATGCCTAGACGGTATCCTCCAAGTTTTTTAAGGTCTGCCAAAGACTCAAAAGGAAGCCCATTGTCTGCCACAGCAAGAAAAGACACCAGTGTGGCAGAATAGGCAGCCACTACCACCAGGCCCACCATGTATATAGTCCAAAAGAGGATACGCAAGCTGTTTGCCTCTGGAGAATCTGGCCACCCTGCAATAGAGGCCAAATGGTCAAACTGGACAGGCATCCCATAGTAACTAGGTTCCATAAAGGACAACGAAGATTTATTGTATGGGGTTTGGTGTTAATACAGAAGCTTTTTACTAGCTGGTGACAATTAATAGAGAACCTGACCAGTATTGCGAATATAGTTTGGTTTTGGGGGGTTACAAGAACACTATATTGGACTGTGGAATCTTCTAACCCCATTGTTGGTTAGTCAGGACAGTTTGATTTGAGGGTTTACAAGAACACATCAACATCCTATTGGACTGTGGAACCTTATAGCCCCTTTGTTAGTTTGTTAGAATATATAATTTAGTTTGAAGGTTTACAAGAACGCTTCAGCAATGTTTTGGACTGTGGAACCTTAAATCGATCTAGCCTCCTTGTAAGCTATTATAGTTTGGTTTGAGGGTTTACAAGAACACTGTAATGGATTGTGAAACCCTCTAACCCCCGTATTCGTTAGTTTTATAGTTTGGTGTGAGAGTTTACAAGAATACTATTGAACTGTGGAACCTTCTAACCCCCTCGTTCGCTAGTTAGGTATAGTTTGGTTTAAGGGTTTACAAGCTACTATTGGACTGTGGAACTGCTGGCCCATTGTTCATTAGTTCCTTGCCTTGCTGGGTGAGGGCGGCCCACACGAGCATCAGGGCGTCCTTCTTCCACAGCCGGTACCTTGATACCTTCCGGGGATCGGCCAGACTAATGACCTTTTTCTCCTCTCCCGCCGTTGTTTTCAGCACCTCTTGACGTAGATGCCATTGCGAAATCGAAAAGAAGATGGTGGCCAGTAAAACTATGGTGAGGGCCACACCGAGCCACACACCCATAGAGAAAGGTCGAGTGTAGGAGGACCAGGAATAACCGGACTTTGCTGGTGGACGGGCGAAGATCCGGTAGCTAGCAGACAAAGGTATGTATGGTTATTGGCTGCCTTATTGGTTAGTCATTCATGTTCAAGTTCATATAAGTAGTGATATCCTGCAAGGTACGGAGGCACGTAAACGATCGAAGGTGGACCACTATTTGGGTTCTTTAATTAACATTCATGCTGTTTATCTACCTATATCTGCATGCATTCAGAGAGAGAGAGAGAGAGAGAGAGAGAGAGAGAGAGAGAGAGAGAGAGAGAGAGAGAGAGAGAGATTACATATGTTAATATAGATATGGAGACCACACATACCCTATGCTGTCCTTAATCAAACCAAAGTGAAATTACATAAAATCAAATGACCACCAGGATTTTCCACCTGAACTTGATGAGCACCGACGAGTAATCCACGACCTGTGCCCTGTCGTAGGTCAGCGAGAGGTGGGCCACCACCACGTGCGCCCTCCCAGCCATCAAGTCTCCCACCAGGCCCGTCCACTCCCCGTCCTCCAGGGCCCCGAACAGGCCATCCGCCGGGGTGACCACCGAGTACCTTCGGGAGAGAAAGGTAGGTACTGACAGCGCCATACTAGGAGAGTTTGGCCAACTTCATCGCAGTGCTTCATCCGAGGTGCCATGCTGTTACCAAACGAGCCGCGTGAAATTCAAATCGGTACTGACACAATAGTGTTTTTGTTGTGCTCTAGGTACTTCTTCGAGATGCTGACCATACCCAGAGAATAAAAAAAAACCACACCATTGTATCGGAAGGCGGTGGCCGGGTGGTCAACATGGTTGTGAGCACGACGACCTAGGTTCGTGTGCCACCGTGCACATTGACGATTTTCAACCATCGCCGAGTGGCGGAATCTTACCCACATGCTGGAGCACCGGCGGGCAGCATGGGGCCAAGCAAGAGTCATACATTACGGCAGCCATTATAAATAAAATTCGCCTGTGCTACTAACGGGCTGAGTTCGTCCAGGAGACCCGCGGCGCTACGCTTGTGATGAAGTTGTCCAAATTCGCCTTAGTCGCCTAAATTATGGTTCTTGGTATTTACAGCATTCCTGTTGGACTTGTAAGCTGAACATATATCTACTTGATTACAAAACGTGGAACATTGTGTTTTGCTGAGAGGAGCTAGCTAGACTCATTCTTTTCTTATTTCTTGCACCCCCTTTCCCTTTGATGTATTATTTTGCGAGAATTAGAGCCATCAGTCCCTCAGTTAATCAATGAATCAATAATCACGTTGCGTCATCATATATTTTTACAGATACCTAGTCCTTTTCATTAGCGCCTAAGATCTAGACTCATATATTTTATAATGATGACAGGATAATTATAAGTCAAGGAAAAAAAGTGGTTACAATAAGGCAACTCATTTTTCCAACGGTGATAAACTGACTCACGTGAAGTTCATATCTCCCTTGAGCAACTCCCACACGTCTCCGACGTAGCCTGTCATCACTTCACGTCCCAGCTCCTTATCGAAGTACGACTTGTGGGCCCTCGTGTCCTTCAGAGAGAGAGAGAGAGAGAGAGAGAGAGAGAGAGAGAGAGAGAGAGAGAGAGAGAGAGAGAGATGATTTAGCCATTTTATTAGTCAGGATGACAGATAGCAAACCTCTGCAATGCAACACGTCTTTGGGTAGAATATTTAACAGCCTGAGCCATTAGTGCAACTTGTGTACATCACTAGAAAGGAAAACACACACACACACACACACACACACACACACACACACACACACACACACACTTCAGCAAATCTTTAAAAATGTATTGGCCAAACTAGAAAGGCTGGAGGAACCTTTTATCTCTTCCTCCTCTATGTGCTAGTTGTTGAAGAGGTAAAAATCTTTCCGCCACGGATAAATTGGTCCCTTCGCTCACCTTGAAAGTAATATCGACATGAGCTGTGTGGGGCAGGGGCGTGTTGGATCGAAGGGCGGCGTGTAAGTGGCGCAGTGGGCCGACATTCCCATTAAAAATCAAGGGAGGAGAGTCTTATTAATGCACTCCTACCCAGAAAAAGAAGAAATATCCTCGGCCAGACGCCAAAGCGGAGGGTAAAAAAGAGAGATGGTGAAAAAAAAAATAAGTAGAAGACAAGTCTCATGTTATCTCAAAATTATATTTAAACAACTGTTAAACGTATATTTACTTTATGAAGGCTACGACTTTAATTAAGAAAAACTATCTCAACTGCAAAATTTAAGAAGAAAAACAAAAAGAAACTTCCAGACCTCAATCTAGCCAATACAAAACTATTACGAAATGGACCTCTCCTTTGTCAGGGGCGTGCCTCCAGGGTGGCCAGGGATGCGTGTAGGGGCTGCATCAACTGCTCTAGATCATTAAGGTGTATAAATTTGTAAATTTGTTCACTGGTCAATGAAGGAGGATGAAAGTCAAAGCTGATGGTGAACATTGAAATCAATCTCTCTCTCTCTCTCTCTCTCTCTCTCTCTCTCTCTCTCTCTCTCTCTCTCTCTCTCTCTCTCTCTCTCTCTCTCTCTCTCTCTATATATATATATATATATATATATATATATATATATATAATTCAAGCAAGGTCGCACAGCAGCTTCCACACCCATACTTGGCTTACGTTTATGGAGGTGATGATGAAGTGGACGCCGCTCAGGTCCTTGCGACGTTCATATTTGGTCTTCGGGTACAGCCTCAACCTGTCCGTGGCTATCGCCCAAGGATCATTTGTATCCTTTCCGCGGAACTTCGAGTCTCCTGTCCAGATGCCCACAAACTCGCTTTTGAGGGGCAGGTCGCTCCCTGGCGACCAGACCTCGGACAGCGTGACGAAGCTGCCGTCCCCCTCCTGGTCACCTGTCACTTCTATTACCTGTCACGGAAAGATTACTCGCAATGTTGTCACGTAACAGGTTCAGGGAGAAATACACTTTTGATACTCAATATAGTCAGTGGTTCGGTTTGGTACTGTCATGAAATGTCTGCACTTATTTGTTTAACAGTTATGTGACCATTGGTATTAAATTAATTGTTCAACATCAGCAGCTGCTCAACGTATAGTTGGTGTACTCTTCTCATTCTTAATCAGGTTATCATTGGATTCTGCAAGTGTTCTCTTCCCATGTACTTGAGTTAGATAAGTAGAAGATGAATAAGAATCTACAATCTGAATTGAGTTACTGGTAGTTTTAAGTGTTGTGTTTATTGCATGAAGACGTCAGTTCTTTCGTATTGCACTTAAACTTTTCCGTCGATTCATTTATTTACTGATGCCAGTGTAGTTTATTTTATTTCACAAATAATAGTTAACGGCACCGAGTTCTTCCGGTTGTTTGAATCAGAACATACATATGCCACACAACGATGGATGTCAATAATTTTGATCTACAGAAATGTGTATCTTTTTATGAGTTTACCTAAAATTTATTACACTTTCAAATTATTTTATCTCTTCAGGTAGAGATGCCTTGAATTTGAAAAGTTGACTAAACTAACCATGGCAGAGCGTGTTGTTGTATGATGGAGTCGAGTGCGTGTAGTATTTCAGCCGGCAATTTTCATGGATGGGGTCTTTGCATAAATTTAAGGATAGCAGGCTTTCTAAATAAATTTAAACTGCCTAATATCGATTTACCATGAATATTGACGACTAGATAATATGTATGCACTACTTGAAACCTTTATTGAGGCTAATACCCGAAGATAACTGAATGAACGGTCAATAAAATATCACCTGTGAGTCGATGGGTACGTAAAGGTAAGGTGCATGGTCTCGAAGTGAGTCGTCAGGGAGGGGGAACATCAGCAGCCACACATGATGCCTCAACCCCTTCGTCATAGCGGCCTTGGTGGCAGTAACAACAGCAAGATTAGTAACAGATACAGTGTCAAGGAAACGCCAATAATAGTAGTAGTAGTAGTAGTAGTAATAGTAGTAGCATTTTTAGTGGTAACAATGGCAGTGATAACGTAAGCCCTAAGTTTGTATACTATCATAAATGATGTAAATGTTTATCAAATAGTAAGGGAAATTCTTTTTAATGATGTTATCTTCTAACTGTTTTTTTTTTTACTTGCTTTTGAATGAACTATTCACTTTGATATTTATTTAAATGTATATATCAACAATTTTAAAGAACAATCAATATATCAGTTATGTATATATATATATATATATATATATATATATATATATATATATATATATATATATATATATTTTTATATATATATATATACACACACACACACACACACACACACACACACACACACACACACACACACACACACACACACACACATATATATATATATATATATATATATATATATATATATATATATATATATATATATATTTTTTTTTTATATTTTATTTATTTATTTATCATTATTTTTTTTTTACGTCTACGCTTATAGCGCCGGTAGGCTTGCTTGAGGGGCCTGGATGGTGTTCGGCATGACGGGCTCGACATAAAAAAAAAGTGTGTGTGTGTGTGTGTCGGGTACGGATATTTTTAGCCTGCCGTCTCATGCATGGGCTAGCTGCATATTCATTTATGCATTACTTGTGTTAAGAGGTTGACTGTCGTTTGAATGTCACACAGCACCACGACGAGCCCCTGGCCCACGGCCCCTTGGTTAGGGGGTTCCGGGGGAGGAGGGAACCCGGAGCAGGACCAGACAGCCCAGTAGGAGATTGGGCGGCGCGCCACCCTCTGCATCAGGAACATCTCTGCGTTGGGAAGGTAACAATTATCTCGATGTTACTTGCCTCATCACACACACACACACACACCCACACCCCCATATATATATATATATATATATATATATATATATATATATATATATATATATATATATATATATATATATATATATATATTTATTTATTTATTTATTTATCATCGCATAGCCCCCACAAAAAAAAAGTAGAATAAGTCTGTTAATGACGATGATGAAGATGATTAAAAGGATAAGGATAACTATAATAGTGTAGGTATGGTGAAGGTGGTGATGCTGTTAGTGGTGATTTTCATGGTATTTGGACTGGTAGGGAAACTAGTGGTGATGAGGATGAAAGTGGTAATTACAGTTGTTTTCTTCTGTACACTGCTCCGCTAATGTAGTTCATTCATGCTAATGACAAATCTTGCACGTGTTCATTAATGTAATTTGATTAGTTTCATCACAGCACTTGTGAAGGCCACATCATCTTTCCTGAAGTATCATTTTGGAGAGTTAAAAAGTGTTACTTCTATCGAATGAGTTCATGGGTATACCCACAGAGTTATATACATTGAGGGTTCCCAGAGCCTGGATTTTGAAACAACTGGCGGCCATCTTAGGATGATGGATGGCGAGACAGAGAAATTTAACATCACATACATAGTTATGTCCGCTGCAGCTATTATCAAGTTAGTAGCGCCTCGGCGATCCTCTGTCAGATAGACTTGTTATTTTCTTCTCCATTTTTTACCCACTGATTATTGTTACATTGGTACATGTCATATGCCATCTCAATCGGAAAGATGTGCTGAATTTGAAGCTGTAGACGAAAATGTAATGCAATAAAAAAGTACATGAATGACAAGGAGTTGAAGAAAAAAAGGTGAATAAAAATGTTTATACACTACCATATATTTTTCTCATTATTTTATTGTAGATATACGTAAGTGCAATAAATTTGTGATCATGATATGCAGCAATGTCTAATCAACACGATGATCGGCACAGTTTTCCAAAATATCATAATGGTGGCTAGCCAATAGTGGTTAAGTGTAAACATGTGGAATCATGGAAAGGTCGCCAATCCGTCACCCTATGGCGGCCGACCACAGAGTTACAGGCAGGAGCATTGGTTTCACCTCTCACCGTAGCGAGAGATTGGAGTTGAACCCTCTAGTTTAAAACTGTGGGTATACCTACTGCTGGGCCAGCGTGAACAGTGGTATTCGTTCGTTTTTTTGCAGCCACCTCCAGCCATTATTGATGAGATAACGCCAGTTGATGATCGTATAATGCATGAGAGGCTGCTGCGCGGAGGAAAACCCGGAGTAAAGAAACGTCGTAGTGTGGGGCGAAGTAACGCACCCCCTGTCTTATGCCCCCATTGATTGATTGATTATAGGCAAGTAATTTAAACTGCTCCCGACCAACAAAAGAGAAAACGAAAAAGGGTGAGGACACCACGTTAGGCAAATGTGTTTCGGGTGGACATGAAATAATTATTGCTGGCGTGTTAGTGAGAGTCGCCCTTCCTCGCTTCCCTTCCTCCTTCCCTCCCTTCCTTCCCTCCCTTCTTTCTCACCCTTCCACACCCCCACCCTCCAACATTGGGTAAGTCTCAAGGACAAGAAGGGCTTCGATTGACAAGAGACTTAAAAACCGAACTTTATATTCAGTGTAAGAACTATGAGTAAATAATGTAGATGCTTATGGAGTTGACCTGAAGATGGAGTTGACTCGTTTCATCACTGTTTTCAGGAGAAAAAAAAAAATCTCGTTGAAAAAAATATATATTAGCGTATAGTATTATATATATGGCAATAATTTTCAGGTAGTATATCTGGACAAACATTTGAATCGTGTATAGAGTTATTTCACCAACTGTAGTTTTTGTTGCATGGGAGAAGGTTTATTGCATTGAAAATCATATAGTTAATCTTTGACCACCAGTGTTAAATGACAGGCTTTCTACCCTTGGGATCATCCATAGGGAACACGATGTCACTGGCTCTCCTGTAATTTTGATGTTTTAGTAAATGATTATCAAATATATACAAGCTCAAAGCATACTGCCGACATGCAAATAAAAAAAATATATATAAATGGGACCCCAAAATCGCAGTCTTTTTTCTCATTTATTTTTGCCCTTGAGTTGTTTCCTTTACTGTAAAAAAAGAAAAAAAAGAAAACATGTAGGTGTATTGGAGTGCCTCTTTACCTGTATCCTTTTCTAACTTCCTCTCTTCCCTCTTCCTGCCTTCTTCCCCTTTCTCTTCCTACCTAGCATCTCTATTTTCATTACCTTTTTCTCCCTACTTCCGTCCCTTTCCCCCGAAGTCGCAATAGGCTTCCCAGCACGTTTAATGGTGTATGGAGGGTTGCTTTCATATACGAACAAAAGGGCTGTCACTCAAGACCCCTCCCGCAGCAGCAATCAGCCTCTATCATCTAGTCATCATTATCAATTTACAGAATACAATATCGATCTCCCTCCCAGTCGTTTGTTGCTGCCACTGGGCGTTTCATGTCTGTTATAGGTCATGTTCTAGGTCATGTCTCGCGGGGGCTTCATCGCTTTATAGTGCCAGGAATATCTGATACGATCTGCCTCCTTTCGTTATTTTCAGACAGTGATAAGGAAAAAAAATGTCTCAGCTACCACGCTTAATCACTATCGTATTCATAGAGTATTTAGCGTCCATTTATGTGTGTGTGTGTGTGTGTGTGTGTGGTTGTGGTTGGGGTGTTTCTATTTATTTATTCATCTGTTCGTGAGTTGGATAATGCATATAGGTGTTGTATGGTAGAGTAAGGGTTATAAATTGTTAATGATTCCTCGTTACCTCGAGCTAATTAAGCAATCATAACTGTGTCACCACTCTCTTGCTCCCCTCAGACAGAATGATCTATGGTATGTCGTCATGACAGCCTTTCTTTATTATTTACTGTAGGGGGCACTCGCTGCATGCTTGAAAAAAAAAAAAAACGCAAGGAGCTCTTCAGCCGGAGACACTTACCGTTGAGGCTGCCATTAGTATATACTCGGAGGAAGTTTAGGCGTAGGGCGTTAACCAGGTCGAGGATCAGTGCATCAAGGTGACCGTAGGGCCTGACCCTCACAGTAGCCTCTCTAATGACCCGGCGAGCCCATAGTCCCTCGGAGCGGTTGAGGTGTCGATCCGATGCATAGCTGTGCCACCACTCACTGCCCATAGTCGTCACTCGTCCCTCTGAACCCTTGAGCGAAGGTGGTTTCCTCGGAATATAATCAAGTGCCCATTTAGTATCAGGATGGGCGGCAATGTTTTTATTTCGAGTGTCTTTGTAATGCATCGGGTAGTGAGTGGAGGGAAAAATTGCTCCATTGTCACCTTGTTCTTTTAGTTCCCTGCACCAAATTTCTCTTGCCAGACACACAGTTAATAAGAATGTAAAGTGGACCATGATTTCAAGTGTAAATTTCCGACGTCATTTGTGGCTCTTTATTCCTAGTTGGGTCTGAAAAGAAAGGTTCAGTATTATTCCACGTTTGAATGCATGCCAGAAAGTTTAATAAGAATATAAATAAACTGCTAAATTTTATCAGGGTGACAGTCCTCCGAGAAAGAAAAATAAATTCCGTATTTATTGCAGCCACAATGATTTTGATTGCAAACAACGAATTTGCACATAGGAGAGTATTGAGCCAATTTCCAACATGACAGGTGTTTGGAAAGTGTACGTTAAAGTAATGTCCAACTTTTTTATTACGATTAGAGGTGTAGAAACATGTGCAGCCTTCTATGTAGAACATCTCAGATTTTTAAAAAAATCACTATAAGAGTAAACAGAAGGTAGTATTCGGGCAGGAAGGAGAAAAATTTACAGATACTCATATAACAAGTTAATATTTGACTCGTCGTCAACCAACCGTGTGACACAATCATGCATGTCATTGTTAGAGTTCTATTAACCAGTAAAAGGAGAAAATGTAATATACAGGTCAGGCACCAATTACTGAAAGGAGTTGGTAATATGTTTTTTAGGGAGAGAAATGGTTGTGGTGTGGTGGAGATGGCTTGATCACCAAAGATAACAAGAGAGACTTACAAGAGTGGAATGAATAATCGAAGGTAACTCATGTAAGAGAGAGAGAGAGAGAGAGAGAGAGAGAGAGAGAGAGAGAGAGAGAGGTAATGAAAATGAGAATGAGAGACAGAGAGAGAATGAGAATGAGAGAGAATGAGAATGAGACAGAGAGAGAATGAGAATGAGAGAATGAGAATGATAGAGAATGAGTATGAGAGAGAGAATGAGAATGAGAGAATGAGAGAGGGATTAAGAAAAAGAATGAGAGAGAATGAGAATGAGAGAATAAGGAAGAGAGAGAATGAGAATGAGAGAAAATGAGAATGATAGTGAGAGAGTAAATGAGAATGAGAGAAAATGAAAATGAGGGAGAATGATAATGGGAATGAGAGAATGAGATTGAGAGTGATAGAGATCGAAGTAATGAGAATGTGAGAGAGAGAGAGAGAGAGAGAGAATTACACAGAATCATACACAGAAAATTCACCCCATGGTCCAGACTAGGTGGTCTGTCCTTAAACCTAAGTGAATCTACACTAATCAGATGGCTCCAAAACGTTGCTTTTCTATTCTAGTTAATATTAAGTTCAAGGAAGTGACGGTCGAACTTGTTTTTAAAGGAGTCAATCGTGTTACATTGGACCACTGACGGTGGGAGCTTATTCCATTCTCGCACTACAACGTTGGTAAAGAAAAATTTGGTGCAGTCTGAATTTACTTGCCTACATTTGAGTTTTATGCCATTGTTCCTCGTTCGCAAAGTGTCATCGATTATAAACAATTTTGTTCTGTCTACATTCGTGAAACCATTAAGTATTTTAAAACATTCGATCAGTTTTCCTCGGAGGAGAGAGAGAGAGAGAGAGAGAGAGAGAGAGAGAGAGAGAGAGAGAGAGAGAGAGAGAGAGAGAGAGAGAGAGAGAGAGAGAGAGAGAGAGAGAGAGAGAGAGAGAGAGAACGTGATTAAAGACGACCTGGTCCTATCTAGTCCTGCTCTTATTTCACATGTTTTGGGAAATAACTATGTGCACATACCAATTCTGATAGCACCCAAAAACCTCGACATTCCATAAATTTGATCTGTTTGGTGTGTAAAAGCCATGGAAAAAGAATTACAGATGATATCCTTGAAGTTACTACTAGGCAATCAGTCGCATTCTTTTGGGCTGCCCTTTTTCTAGCCAGTTTTCACGCCTCATGTTGTTTCGCCTCAGAAAATCATTGATTCTTACTTGGAGGAAGAATGGATCTTTTTCCAAGGTGTCTTACCGATGGAATGTTATGCTTCCACCCCTGCCTCTGTCAGTGCAACCCGAGGCAGAGGAAACCGGTGTGGCGGTGAATCTCCTCCCCCTGATTTGGTTTGTCCGGGCTTTGTTTATATATACACAGGGTATTTTCGTCACGGTACTGTGTCTTTTGTCGACTGCTTATCGGGATCTGTCCCCCCCAAGTTAATTTACATTTATATAAAAGTAGACGATGACGTATGTATGTATATAACTAGGATATCAACACCTTCTCTTTTGACCTGTTCCGCTTTGCATCGCTTTTTAGGTCCTCCTTGGTACTCCTTTACAATTAGATGTTTCACTTATTTTTTTTTTATGCCTTTGCCTGTAGCGCCGGTAGGCTTTCTTCAGGGGCCTGGTGGTCGGCCCAATCCCGTCATGGCGCAGGCAATTTTTATAGTGGCGCCATTTATGCTTGGCTCATGCTGCCCCCCGGAACTCATTCTTGATTCACTTGGACGGTTTCTTCTAGAGTCCGGGTTGATGGGTGGTCTTCAGGACAGCATGTGGGTAGTCTTAGGCCACTCGGCGGTGACTGAAAAATCCCAGGTGGTAACGGGCGGATTCGAACCGACGTCGTCCATGGCGCGGTGAATGCGGGGGCCGCACGCTAACCATTCAGCCACCGCCTACCCACGCCTACTCTGTGACAGTAGTAAAGATGCGCAGATCAGGATGGGACAAACCAAATCAGGGGGACGAGACTTACCGCTAAACCGGTAACCGCGGTGTCCCGTACGCCCAACGGTTGGAGGAAAACGACCAGTGTGACACCGCCTTTAGTAAAAATCAACACCCACCTGTTAACACACTTTCACCATCTAAGCGTGTCGAGACTATAATTCTTGGTTTTGTCCTCGCGACCTTCTCTCATTCTTCTTACTTTACTGTCATTGTCTCTTTTATTTTTCATATATACATCTCCTCATCGAGGGTATTCTGTTAGAGCCTATATTTTTTCCCCTAATACCCTCTCACGGATTTCAATAATAATAATAATATAAATGTGAAAAACAATGGTAGGTAGAGCTTACCATTGAAAGGGATGAAGGTTACTGATTATCTGCACAAATATTAATATTAACAAAACATGGATGGCACGTACTCTGCGTAGATATCTCCCTGCAGGAAATACGGCACAGGGCAAACAAGTCCACCGCGCGAGGTGACGAAACTCCTCTACTGTTGTGAGGGAAGGTGATGCGGAGGCACTGAGACGCCGCCGTGAGTGAGAACCGCCGACACCTGCCAGTGTGACACGGGTCGAAAGCTCGGCCCTCACGCCTGCTCCCTTTTCCCACTCTGTTGTCCCGCCTGGCGTTTAACACAAACGCCTCCCTTTATCTACGCGCTCTGGCATTTATATACTTACATAAGGCTTTTTTTACGGGTCAACAACAGGTTGTAGTTATTAGACTGAATATTATATCAGTCGCATAAACGAGACTAGTGTTTTCAGCGCGCGCGCGCGCGAGAGAGAGAGAGAGAGAGAGAGAGAGAGAGAGAGAGAGAGAGAGAGAGAGAGAGAGAGAGAGAGTGTGAGTGTGTGTGTGTGTCCAACTCGTGATCAAGCCATGGTGAATTACATGCGCGCGCGCGGGCTCAGCTCCACCCCCCCCCCCAAAAAAAAAAAAAAAATGTGTGCACGGGCATGCACATGCCTTCATGGTCGTGTACACACACATGTGCGAGCGTCACACATGTCTGTGACTTTATTATTTGGGGTGCGGGGGTAGCGCGGGCCTGCACGGCCATCTTGGTGGTCAGTGGTTGTGGTCACTTATCAACGCAAACCTTGGTGGCGGCTGCACAAGTGCTTTGCTTTGTGTGTTCGTCATGGGATACGTATGCTGTGCGGTTGGATGTTCTAATCGACACGGGAAAGATGCTGTGTCATTTATAGATTTCCAGCGATACCAGAAGAATGGGGGAAGTGGACAGCAACTGTGAGGAGGGAAAACTGGCGGTCGTCTGCCTCGTCTTGACTCTGCAGTGCTCATTTTGTCAGAGGTAAATATTACAGGCAAGACTGTCAGATTATTACATGAGGTAACATTCATTTAGGTATTGCCCCGGTCCCCTAATTTATTGTGTGGCGGGGGATTACTCTGGAACGGGATTTACATGAGCTGGCGGAGGTAAACACGCATGGTGGCGCTCAAGCAGGGAAAGAAAAGAAGAAAGGAAATTCAGTGTAGGCAAAATGCACAGAGGGACAGAGCTCAGTGCTGGGTGGAGTATATAAGTATACGCAGGGAAGTGACCAAGAGTGCGTAGTGTAAGGTGACTTGCCGTCACCTGCCCTCACCTGTCGTCACTTGCCCTCCCCTGTTTGCCTGCCTGTGCTGCCTACCTGGGCATTACTTGTCAGCAACAGGAGATCGGCCAGGCAAAGGGACAGCCAGTTAACCGACCAGCCAGACAGTCAGCCAACCAACCAATCAGCCAGTCAACCAGCCAGCCAGCCAACCAATCAGCCAGTCAGTCAACCAGTCAGCCGTCCAGTCGGTCAGTTAGACACAGGGGCGGATACAGGGAGGGGGCCCAGGGGGCCCGGGCCCCCCAAAAAATCTCCGCCCCCCCCCCCCCCCCTCCGAAAATCTCGGGTGTATGCGGATAGTGGGTACAGAACTGACACGCTTATAATGTGCTGCAACTATTATACGGAATGTGTCGTCGGCTGTAGGCATATGCAGGCGCGGATACAGGGGTGGGGAGCCAGATGGCCCGGGCCCCCCCAAAAAAATATTAGGATAACTATAATGTGTGAAATACCCATGAATTGAGAAAACATAAGATATATTTAAGATACCCCTAAAAAGCTAGAGAGTTGGGGAGCGAAGCCGGCCGCCGCTAGATAGCTCTGGACGCTGTCTTCCAAACTAAAAACTTCCTCCTCTATAGGTTCCTTGGGCTTTACTATGCGGAGGTGGACGGGATGCTCAGGCAAGATTTACATTTTTTCGGTGTCTGATGTAATTCTTCACTCTCCTGCAGGGCCAAGGCACAATGGGCACGTGCCCAGGGCCCCGCGCTCTTATGGGCCCCGCACTCATCTAACAATCTATATACTCGTACAGGGCCATAGTACGCCGTACCCAAGGGGGGGGGGGGAGGGGCCGGGGGTATCGAACGCCCCCCCCCCCCCCATCTGCTAAAATGTCCACTTTCAGAGAGAGTCAAAACGAAAACTGGTGCCTTTCTGTTGCATCTCTGGAGAACTCAGGATTTTCCTTATTTATTTTCAGTATGTAAGTTACGGAATCGTATAGAGCAAGATTTATAGGCCTAGGAAAAAATCTTTATTTGTGACCTCATTCCTCACATGCAAGCAGAAAATGAATTTTAGTGCAGGCCACTATCATCATCATTCGGCACTTCGAAGAGGAAATAAGGGAAGACTTCCTTGCCTTTGTGCACGCCTATGACCTCACCGGTAAAGGTTTAGCCTGGCTCCTTTTGCGCACCGTTGAAGACCTCGGGCTGGACAGGGCCAAGTGCAGGGGACTTGGTTTCGATGGAGCAAGTGCCATGATGGGAAAATTCAAAGGGTGTGCCGCAGTGCTCATGAAGAAGTACACCCTGGCCAAGCCAATCCACTGCTTTAACCACCGGCAGAATCTAGTACTGACGAAGGCGTGTGACGTCAAGGAAGTGAAGATCGCTCTTCAAACACTGACCGAGGTGTACAACTTCGTTCATTCTTCGAATATGCGCTCTCTCCGCTTCACAGAAAAGCGAAAAGCTTGTTCCCCTTTGCCCCACCAGGTGGATTGAGAGGCATGATGCAGTACTGGTTTTCGTTGAATTTCTGCCTGTCATCGCTGTTTTTCTCGAGGAAGAACTTGACGCCACCGCTGGGCTCCTTCTCATCGCCATACGTGTTCCCTGCTTTCTCGTTGGAATGGTTGTAGTGGAGTGTATATTGGCGCATACTCTCGAGCCGAGCCGAAATCTTCAGAGAAAAGATGGCGACCTGGTGTCAACCTATGCCACAATTCGTGGCATCGAGACCATTTTTGCCAAGTTCAGAGCAGATGCGGAGAATCATTTCCACGACGTGTTCATGAAAGGGGAAGAGCTTATGGTCGAGGTGGGGTCATCGCATGACACCATTCCTGTGCCACGACTCTGTGGACGACAGACCCAGCGATCAAATGTTCCGTGCGAGAATGCTGAGGAGTACTACCGCCGGGCGGTGTACATTCCATTCGTGGACCACGTCTTGGCTGAGTTGAAGAGTCGGTTCGGCGACGACACAGTGCCTGTCGCACTTCGATCAGCTCAAGCAACTCCTCAATGGCCCCGAAACGGATGTTGCGGCTGTGCTTCAAGCGGCGAAGCTCTACGAGCTCGACATCGAAGCCCTGACACTCGTGAAGGCGGAAGCGGAGCGCTGGGCATTATCTGTTGCGGTCTTCCAAACTATCAAAGAAGCCCAGGCACACGCCAGCACCAGCATGTTCCCCAATCTCGCCATTCTCTTGAAAACTCTGTTGATGCTTCCACTCTCCAACGCGGAAGCCGAGAGGTCTTTCTCAGCATTGAAAAGGCTTAAAACCTATTTGAGGAGTACCATCGGCCAAGAGCGCCTGAACAGACTTGCCCTCCTCTGTGTCCACTATGATATCCCCATTTCAGTCGAGGGAGTGATAAGCAAATTCGGCGAAAAAAAAACGCCAACTACTCTTTGCTTAGTGAGGCACTTGTTGAATACTTGGGACTTTGTAAATATAAATATTTCTTTAGATCAGCCAATCTTTGCATATGTGTTACCTCAATCCCATGTAAAAGAAGCCCTACAAGAATCCCTTTTTATCTTCAGCTGTGTCTAATTTTACATATTAACTCTTTTTTGTGAGGGTTAGGTTTGTAATTTATATATGACCTGTATTATGATCACCCTTGCTGCTTACATATCGAAATAAACGTTTAGTTTTCTTCGAATGCTCGTATGGTGATGATTTCTACCTGTTCAGATCTGCCTTTTTACTGGTCGGATGTACAATTTGAATTGTTTCTTGTTATTACTTGCCTGTTTAAATATTGATTGCACTTCACACACACACACACACACACACACACACACACACACACACACACACACATATATATATATATATATATATATATATATATATATATATATATATATATATATATATATATATATATATATATATATATAAAGAAAAAATCATTTGTCACATATACGTTGATTGCTCGGGAGCTGCGGATTTTAAGCAAAGAACCGCCATCACTATCTATTGGTCTTCACTGTTTTGAGGCTGTCGTTAACTTATGAAATTTTACCATCGGGCCCCCCCAAAATTGATTTTCTGGATCCGCCCCTGGTTAGACAGACAGTCAGTTTACCAATCAGCCAGCCAATCAACCCACCAGGCAACCAGTCGACCCACCAGTCAACCAGTCAACCAGACAGATATATACTTTCAAAAGGACTGATTTTTTTCGATGTATCTTAGCTTCGCAGCATTCTCAAGTGAATGCGATCTCGCGTAATCACTGAACACAAATGATGCTTAAGGTCCTGCCATTTGCCCGCGGGTAGTGATCGACATGGGAATGGGGCACACGTGGCCCGTCTGCTCACTCTGCCGGGGAGGTGACCACCAGCGGGTTTGCAGACGACGCACAAGGTACAGATAACGCTATTTCGTGACGTCACTGCAAAACCTCTGTACATACTCATAAAGGAACGCTTGGGCACGCACGTTAACGTACTCGTTTGCAAATACGTACACACTCACTCGAAAATACATACATGCGACATCAAATGTTTAATTGTTTGTGACGGCTAATTAACTCATCATGGTGGTGATCACTCCTGGACCAAGCACTGAAATACTCCAACGCTGGTAGCAACAATAAAGTTGTAGAGCTATTTATGGTGACACTCAAGGATTCTAGAGTGTATTCTTTAGACCCCTTGGGTAGTAACCAGCTAATGGGGAGCATACGCCCGGGGTGGCGTTGCTTCACTCACTCGCCGTCCATACTCCCCGGTGTCCTCCCGAGCAAGCTCCCATGGAACTGTCCTATCCATCCCAAGTCCCTCCCGGCAGGATCGGCTGACTCGCCACATCCATGAGTTACGTGGGTGTCACCTTGGTCTCCTCCGCTCAGGGTTGTCTCGTACAGAAACAACCTTGTGAGCTGTCCAAAGGTTAATAGTGCGCTATGGTACATGTGTCACGGCTGCTTAACTGGTGTTGAAGGTGCCAACCCAGAATTTCAGTATCGTCTCGTCTCGTCTCGATAGAAGACCGAGAACAGATAAGATTATGCTCTCGCTGACTCGGGGGGCAGGGTTGACGCATCCACACACGTTCATTTTTTATGATTTGACATGCATGATGGGGCGCTCGGGGGCGCTGTAAGAGGCGAGGAAGGGGGAGAGAGCTAACAGTAACGGTGAAAGGATGACGTCTCTTCTCGGCCTCGCTGTAGCTAGACCCCGACACGTGAGTTATAGTTGTGCCCTTTCTGAATGATTTGAATGATATCTCTTGACATTTCCATATTCTGATGTGCGGGTTAAATGACGAGTTAATTGTTCAACAGTGCTTAGGATTACTCTTTGATGTAAGGTAGTACGTGACTCAACAATGATTTATTGCTCTTTGATGTAAAACGTAGTGACTTTCGTATTCCTGATACTGTGATTCTGATGGTGTGTTCGTGTGAACAGGTTTTGACCGAAAATATATTAATCGAGTCAACATGAAGGGTCTTCTTATTTAGGCCTACCACTTTACCGCCCCCACGGGGTCGCGGGGGTGAAGGTGGTAACATTATTGTTATGCCGGACGTGTTACTTGGGTTCCGTGTCGCCGTCAGGAGACTCCGTGGGAGGGAGATATGTAAACACTTTGCACAGCTTCTGTAGTTTAATATTGTTAAGCCGGACGTATTACTTGGGTTCAGTGTCGCCGTCAAGAGACTCCGTGGGAGGGAGATATGTAAAAACCTTGCACAGCTTCAGCAGTTTAATATTCCTCCTTAGTAGTACAATTCACTCTTGACTCTTCACTGGCCACTAGCTTACTATGACTGGGACTGTCTCCTCTCGCCCTCTTCTCCTATATATATCCAGAACAGTACAGTCTTGAACGTTACAGTATATTTTAGATCATACAAGAACATGTAACAAAAATATGTGCGAGTTGGCAACACTTCCCGCCTGGCGCCTGGCCGCTAGCCCCGCGGGGCGCGAATGGGGTCTTGCTCCCCGCCCCCCTGCTCGCTCCTCCCGGAGCCTTCTAGAGGCCCATAGACGCCGGGGGAAGCTTCCAGCACAACATTATGTTTAGTTTGTTTAAATGATAGATTCAAAGTCACTTATAAGTGGTGGGGCTAAATTAAGTTTGATATTGTTATGCCGGACGTATACTTGGGTTCCGTGTCGCCGTCACAAGACTCCGTGGGAGAGAGATATGTAAACACCTTGCACAGCTTCTGTAGTTTAATATTCTTCCTTAGTAGTACAATTCACTCTTGACTCTTCACTGGCCACTAGCTTACTAAGACTGGGACTGGGGCTCTCTCGCCCTCTTCTCCTATATATATCCAGAACAGTACAGTCTAGAATGTTACAGTATATTTTAGATCATACAAGAACATGTAGCAAAAAATATATGCGAGTAGGCAACACTTCCCGCCTGGCGTCTGGCCGCGCCCCGCGGGGCGCGGACGGCTCGCCTTGCTCCCCGCCCCCCTGCTCGCTCCTCCCGGAGCCTTCTAGAGGCCCATGGACGCCGGGGGAAGCTTCCAGCACAACAATATGTTTTAACGGTGTAGTACGTAAGTTGAAATGAATAGAAATGTATGCATCAAAACTATGAAAAAAGTCAAGCTGTTTTGATTTTTTTTTTTCATGTAGCCTACAATTTCATAATCAAGAAAAATGAGCCGTGTACAAAGCTATCATGCACCCTCTCATATGTCATCTCTACACCCTCTCATAATTTATGTCATCTCGATCTGGAGAAGCAAGACGGAAAAAAAGGATACTTCTCATGATTTCACCTACTCATCAGATGCACTTTGGAAGGCGAGGGATGGTATGTGGTAGTGACAGGTGGAGGTGGAGATGAAGGCTGAGCATGGTGGTGACAGGTGGAGATGGAGGTGGAGGCTGAGCATGGTGTTGACAGGTGGAGATGGAGGTGGAGGCTGAGCATGGTGTTGACAGGTGGAGGTGGAGGCTGAGCATGGTGGTGATGGGTGGAGGTGGAGGTGGAGGCTGAGCATGGTGGTGACAGCTAGGTGGAGGTGAAGGCTGAGGATGGTGTTGACTGGTGGAGGTGGAGGTGGAGACTGAGCAATGTGTTGACTGTTGACAGGTGGAGGTGAAGGTGGAGGCTGAGTGTGGTGACAGGTGAAGGTGGATAGGTGAAGGCTGAGCATGGTGTTGACAGGTGGAGGTGGAGGTGGAGACTGAGCATATGGTGTTAACAGGTGGAGGTGGAGGTGGGGACTGAGCAATGTGTTGACAGGTGGAGGTGGAGGTGGAGACTGAGCATGGTGTTGACAGGTGGAAGTGGAGGTGGAGGCTGAGCAAGGTGTTGACAGGTGGAGGTGGAGGCTGAGCATGGTGTTGACAGGTGAAAATGGAGGGTGAGCATAGTGTTGACAGCTAGGTGAAGATGGAGGTGGAGGCTGAGCATGGTGGTGACGGGTGGATCGAGGTGGAACATGGTGTTGACAGGTGGATCGAGGTGGAGCATGGTGTTGACAGGTGGAGGTGGAGGCTGAGCATGGTGGTGACGGGTGGATCGAGGTGGAGCATGGTGTTGACAGGTGGATGTGGACTTGTGGAGGTGGAGGCTGAGCATGGTGGTGACAGGTTAAGGTGGAGGTGGAGGCTGAGCATGGTGTTGACCGGTGGAGGTGGAGGCTGAGCGTGGTGGTGGCGGGTGGAGGTGGACGTGGAGCGGGTGTGGCCTTGGCTGGGGGTGGTGCGGTGCGGCCTCCCCTGCGTCAGATCAGCGCCAATCAGTTTATATTAAGGTCGTCGCCGTGAGGGTGTGCTAGCAGGGTCCGCCGGGCTGTTCGCTGAGGAACCATGAATTCTTCGTGTTTGTGGATGAATTTACTCAGACAGCACAAGTATAAGGTAAATATAAGTGGTTCGGTTTTATTTTAGATGACCGCTGAGGTGTTGGACTTATTGACTACTGCGGGCACGGGGGGAGGGATGGGGGTGTTGGGGAGTCCTATTACCATTACATGATACATAATAATGGTCTGTAGTCCCTTCAAATAACTCTAACATACATCTCATGAATGACATTATTGATTCCTTGGATAAACGAATCATTACATGTTCGGCCCGTTTTTTGGCGTTATAGGCAGCACCTGGGCCCTTCTGGTGACTGGTGGTAACACGGGACTGATGGTGATGGGTTAAATGACATGAGCTAAGAGGTGACTCATGCCAGAGGGAATGGTTGGTTCATCAGCAGCAGCATTTCCTCATTGGATGCTGCCATCAGAATTTTAATGCCGTGACAGTGTTCATGGTAATTGTTCAGATCAAGGGGATGTCTGTTTTAATGTATTTTCTCAGAATTCTTTTACACAAACACTAGTAATATACAAAACACAGTAAAAAACAACAACCAGAAACAGTAAAATCTTGGGGGTTGAGGGTGGCAGAGCTTCCCACCATAAAGCTAAAGTTGGGGGCAAACACTAAGCTGTCCGTGGCCTTGGTGCTCATCTGTCTTATTGGCCCCTCAGCCGGTGGTAGGTAAGATGCCACTACCTTGGGGTATAGGGCAAGTGTGATATTCAAGTTACCACAGGTTTACTTCAGGTATCCTTTTATCATCCAGCCTGATAGGATGAGTGAAGAGCTGGTTGTTGATTACTATGGGCTGCAATCGAACCAGGGGCCAAGAATTTATGGCTAGGTTTGCTAACCACTACACTACACCACAGTGAGGTTACAGATATATATTCAATCATCTTTTTAGTGACCCTCAGTGGTATGTTAGAAGAACATGTACTTTCTTGTGTGGGGACTTTCCATAGGGTCACTAAAAGACAGCCTTCTTTTCTTTTTCTGCTTCATATAACATCCTTATCTTCCCTATTGGAGTTAGATGGGTTGATGAAGATGTTATCATTCATTTAGTTCGGAGTGGGATTATTTCTTCCTCAGGATACCCTTCCTGGCAGGCAACCGTTGTCACTATAAGATAGTGAAAATCATGTATATTTGTTACCTCACTACAGTTTACACCTAGACCCCAATAATTTTACTGTTTCCAGTTGTATGTTGTCAGAGTGTTTCTCAATATATCCAAGTACTTTTTTAAGATGCAGTGGGCCTTATTCTACTTAGTTTAATCAGCATGGCACATATTGTGGTACTGAGAGTTTGTGTCCAAGCAGACCTCAACATTTGAGAGAATTTTTTTTGGGTGCTCTTTTCAGGTGTAGCTTCATTTGCTTGTGGCCTAATCTAAGAAATTTTACAGGGAGTTGGAGCAATGATGAGGGGCCATGGGGTGCGCTTTGCCTCATTAATGCATCAACAATGTTATATCGGAGGTCAGTGGGTACCTGCAGCAAGTGGCAAGATGTTCCCTGTTGAGAACCCAGCCAATGGCAAGGTGAGTTTTTCTTACCTATATCTTCCCATACATATACTGTACTAATATTATTTAGGTTGCTGAATATGTGATGTATGTTGCTTTATTATTTGCCACTTATATATATATACGGTATATATATATATATATATATATATATATATATATATATATATATATATATATATATATATATATATATATATATATATACATATATATATATATATATATATATATATATATATATATATATATATATATATATATATATATATATATATATATATATATATATATATATATATATATATATATATATATATATATATATATATATATATATATATATATATATATATATATATATATATATATATATATATATATATATATATATATATATATATATATATATATATATATATATATATATATATATATATATATATATATATATATATATATATATATATATATATATATATATATATATATATATATATATATATATAGGTAGTTGCTTTTATTTCTCCTTAGCTTTCTTTTTCTGAAACTGTTGAATTCTTTACACCATACTGAACCTGGAGTTGGGGCAGAGATAACCCATCCTCTTGTTTGTTTATGTAGACTTCAACTTTATAATCAAGTATATTTTCCACACTACACCTATTTTTTTTTTATGTGCAGACTTATCCATAATTTCATTATAGATAAAAAGTATCTGCCTATTCGATGATGATGGTGATGAACAACACTCAGGTGGTGTGCAATGTGCCAGACATGGTGGAGCAGGATGTCCAGGCAGCCATAGATGCTGCCCACACAGCCTTCCAGACCTGGAAGAAGACAACAGCCAAGGTATGTGTAGTGGTGGGCACAGTTCTGCTAATCCTCTAACCGCTAATTAGTGAAGCTAACTTTTTTGTTAGCTGATTATTGTTTTCATTAGCTGATTAGCATTTTCGCTAACTCTGGAAACAATTAGCGGATGAATTAGCTTCCGCTAAATGTAGTTCCTCCTCCGCTAACTTTAAGTCCACTAAAAAATTCACACAGTTTTATTCTTGTCTGTTGTGGGCAGAAACAGCACCAGTTGAGCCACATGGCGCAATAATTCCAGGGCTTCCACTTTTGGGTAAATTATGCCCTAAAGTAGGGTAATTGGACAATTATTAGGGAAACTTTTTGGTATTTTAGGCTAATGCATCTTCCATTTCCAACTCTTTGAACTCAGGATTTGATAACAAGAATTCAGTATTTTCCACCTGACAAGAAATAAACTTAAAATAATAAAATAAAAGTGTCAGTTATGGAAAAAGGTAAAAAATGTGTAAATTTGCAGGAAATTTTGGGTAAAATATACAGATTTAAGATAAAGTGGAGGCTTCTTTCTCTTCTCTTCTGAATTTAATTTGTTTATTTATGTACATCTTTATCATCATCTGATTTTAGAATGCTATACCTTTCTGGAAAGCTCTATGTCTAAGCTACAGCATATTAAAATTTCAGGTCACTAGGTCTGTTTTTAAGGGTTCTAGAGCCAAAATACTAAACCAAAGCTAAATCCATATAAAATAGTTAGCATTTAGTGGTTACCATTAGCTCCCACGAATTTCTTTATCAGTTTAGTGGTTTAGCGCAAGCGAAGCTAACTTTTAAGTTAGTGGATTACCAGTTAGTGAAGCTGACTTTTCGGTTAGCGGTGCCCACCACTGGGTATGTGCCACTTTCTTTAACCCCTTCACTCCGGTGACGCCGACGTCGGCATCCGACGGCGTCACCGTATGGAAAGGGTTAGTCCTCTTCTAAACCTTTTAATCCTCTTCCATTTCCTCTTAATCCTCTTCTAAACCTCTTAAGAGGAAATGGAAGAGGATTAAGTGGAATTTAGAGGAGGATTGAGTTTTTTTTTTTTTTTTTTTTACAACAAAGGAGACAGCTCAAGGGCACACAAAATAGGAAACAATAATAAAAAAAACCCGTTACTCGCTGCTCCCAAAAAAAGGAATCAAAAGAGGTGGCTGAAAGAAAGGTCAATTTCGGGAGGAGAGGTGTCCTGATACCCTCCCCTTGAAAGAGTTCATGTCATAGGCAGGAGGAAATGCAGATAAAGGAAGATTGTTCCAGAGTTTACCAGCGTGAGGGATGAAAGAGTGAAGATGCTGGTTAACTCTTGCATAAGGGGTTTGGACAGTATAGGGATGAGCATGAGTAGAAAGTCGTGTGCAGCTGGGCCGCGGGAGGAGGGGAGGCATGCAGTTAGCAAGTTCAGAAGAGCAGTCAGCGTGGAAATATCGATAGAAGATAGAAAGAGAGGCAATATCGCGGCGGAATTTAAGAGGTAGAAGACTATCAGTAGGAGGAGGAGAGCTGATGAGACAAAGAGCCTTAGACTCCACTCTGTCCAGAAGAGCTGTGTGAGTGGAGCCCCCCCACACGTGAGATGCATGCTCCATACGAGGGTGGACAAGGCCCCTGTATATGGATAGCAACTGCGCGGGGGAGAAGAACTGGCGGAGACGATACAGAATGCCCATCCTCGAGGAAGCTGATTTAGTGAGAAGAAGAGAATTAATCCTCTTACATTTCCTCTTGACCCTTTCCATACTGTGACACCAACGTCTGCGTCATGGATGGAAAGAGTTAAGAGTTATGCAATTCATAATTCTATAGGATGCTTCATGTTTTTGCAAGCCTACCCACAAACTTAATGGTAGAGAGGAGAGAAGAGCAAGATTATAGACATCTCTGTCAAATTTTCTAAGACCACCAGTTAGAGATACTGTACCTGCTCATATAAAAGTACATTTTTTATATTTTAATTTTTTCGTTTTTTGTTTGGAGTATTACTGTCAAAATAAATGGAAGGGAATAAATATGTAAATAAAAGATGATTACGTTTTCTTCGCTAAACAGGAGCGATCAAACTTCTTGCGCAAGTGGTACAACCTGATGGAGGAACACAAGGAGGAACTGGCATGCCTTCTTACAGCAGAGGCAGGCAAACCCCTGGCTGAGGCACGGGGCGAGATGATGTATGGCAACTCCTTCCTTGAATGGTTTTCTGAAGAGGCCAGAAGGGTATATGTGAGTATGGCCAGATGATAGCTTTTGACCTAAAATATAATCCCTATGTGGGGGAATCTTTTAGGCTTTCACTTTATGCAATGATCATTTAGGCTGCACTATGAAGATGTTAAATACCATGATGAAATATTCAAAGCCTCTATTAAAATCTTTATCATCTCATCTATACAGTAAAATGCCACTCCTGTGTTTATCAATAGTTTATAAGTCTCTCCTACAATATTTTTGAGTGTAATGTGTGTGTGTGTGTGTGTATTTACCTAGTTGTGACATATGGGAAAAGAGCTACGCTCGCGCTGTCCCGTCTCCATTTTTTTTTATAACAAAGGAGACAGCTCAAGGGCACACAAAAAAAGAAAACAATAATAAAAAAAAAAAGCTCACTACTCACTGCTCCTAAAAAAGAATCAAAAGAGGTGTCCGAAAGAAAGGTCAATTTCGGGAGGAGAGGTGTCCTGATACCCTCCTTTTGAAAGAGTTCAAGTCGTAGGCAGGAGGAAATACAGATGAAGGAAGATTGTTCCAGAGTTTACCAGCGTGAGGGATGAAAGAGTGAAGATGCTGGTTAACTTTTGCATAAGGGGTTTGGACAGTATAGGGATGAGCATGAGTAGAAAGTTGTGTGCAGCGGGGCCGCAGGAGAGGGGGAGGCATGCAGTTAGCAAGTTAAGAAGAGCAGTCAGCGTGGAAATATCGATAGAAGATAGAGAGGCAACATCGCGGCGGAATTTAAGAGGAAGAATACATAGGAATACATAGGAGGAGGAGAGCTGATGAGACGAAGAGCCTTAGACTCCACTCTGTCCAGAAGAGCTGTGTGAGTGGAGCCTCCCCACACGTGAGATGCATACTCCATACGAGGGCGGACAAGGCCCCTGTATATGGATAGCAACTGCGCGAGGGAGAAGAACTGGCAGAGACGATACAGAACGCCCAACCTCGAGGAAGCTGATTTAGCGAGAGAGGAGATATGAAGTTTCCAGTTGAGATTTTGAATTAAGGATAGACCGAGGATGTTTAGTGTTGAAGACGGTGACAGCTGAGTGTTGTCGAAGAATAGGGGATAGGTGTTTGGAAGATTGTGTCGAGTTGATAGGTGGAGAAATTGAGTTTTTGAGGCATTGAAGGACACAAGGTTCCTTCTGCCCCAATCCGCTCTTGTCCAACTTTTCCTTAAAATCATGAATGTTTCTTGCACAAACCACCTCCTCCTCCAGCATATTCCATAGCTCAATGCTTCTGCTTGGGAAGCTAAACTTTTTCACATCTTGCCTACACGTGGTCGCCCTCAACTTCTTTCCATGTCCTCTCGTTTCTCTCTCGTTCCACACACACAGGTCCTCTCTGTCCAAATGCTCCACTCTGCTCGCCACCCTGTGTGTGTGTGTGTGTGTGTGTGTGTGTGTGTGTGTGTGTGTGTGTTTCTTTTTAGGGCCTACAAGTTGCCCCCGGCTTGTAATGGTACAAGCGTTTCATAGTGGTGCCATCTTGTTTACCCATGCTGCCCCTCAGAGTTCATCTTTAATCCTCTTTAGAGAGATGATTTAGAGTTTGAATTGATAGGTGGTCATTAGGACAGCATGTGGGTAGTTTTAAGCCACTCGGCGATGGCTGAAAATTGTCAGCTTGTAGCAGCTGATGGGACTTGAACATGAGTCCTCTAGGACACCGCGCTGGCACGCTGACCACTCACCCACTAGCTCAGTGTGTGTATGTGTCTTACCATTACAGGGGGAGGTGGCCCAAAGCCCAACAACTAGCAAGGAGATGGTCTTCATCCGGCAACCCATTGGTGTGGTTTCAGCAATCACCCCGGTAAGTGTATATGTTATTGGATGTATATGTTATTGGATACAATTAACAATCTAGACTTCAACCAGTATATTTTTGGGAATTCATATGTTACTTGGGAATCTTGGGAATTTATAGACTACTTATGTATGTTGGTGTAGACTAGGCTAGGTGACTTGAAAATTATTGGGTATTATGAATATTAAGTTCCCTTGAGCTCAAAGACCCTATCTATGGAAATATTTAAGAAGGAAGGTGGAACCCTATAATTTTTCCTTTTTTTTAATTCTGTCAACCAGTTTACGGCAAGGAAGCTAACCCACTTCTCTTGCTTCCAATGGTTGGAGACAGTTATTTCATTACCAAGGTGAAACTAATTACGTACAGTTATGATATGAATTATAAGCTTGGATTTAGTTAATCTCAGTCCAAGTCTAAACTCACAAAATTTCAATACTTATCTAGGATCAACACTAAATTTTTTGGAAAATACAAATTCTTTAAATTTCTTGGCAGTGGAATTTTCCAATAGCTATGATAACACGCAAAGTTGGAGCGGCTCTGGCTGCTGGTTGCACGTGTGTCATCAAGCCAGCTGAGGACACCCCACTTACTGCTTTGGCTGCCGTTGACCTAGCTGAGAAAGCTGGAATCCCTCCTGGTGAGTTTTACCTCTAAGCTTGATATTTCTTGCTATTCTGTGTAAATACAGGAGGAGTTTCCTTTGCGACCCTTAAACATGATACTGGTAATATCCATACCAAAAGACTAGAACTGATACTGCTGGCAAATTTTGTGCAGTATTCTCTTAGAGGGACCCAGGCCATCATGTTGCAAGGAAGAAACCATAAGTAAAAACACTACGTTATAGGTAAAACAAAATAAAAGCTATATTTAGATATATTCAAATTCATCAAGAAATTCAAAACTGCTAATAGCCACACCATCTCCCCCTTGGTTATATATTAAGTTTTACTGATAAGGATGACCACTCCCCCTTGGTTAAATATTAAGTTTTACTGATAAGGATGACCACAAGAATTTTGGGGGCTACTTTGCCATTTTTGAGGGTGTATGCCTGTTTCTAAATAATATCTAGTTCAATTTGATATTAACTTTGCTCCAGTGTCCTTGCATTTTACATTAATATCACTGGTTACAATATTGCCATTGTTCAAAACATCTGTAATTTGTGAAACTGATTTTCACTTGGCACTAAATTCACAGAAAACAGCATTGATGAACCCTGCCTCACTCTGCTCCCTTCTCTTGTCTTTTTCACTTTGTGCTTTTGGGACACTATTGGGTGTAGCAGCTGATCAAAGCACCATCATTTTTGGAGCCTTGTCTTAATGTTGTGCCTATGTGGTTACTTTTCCTGAATATCTGTTTTCCATGTAAGGGATAGTTTTCTACTGAGCATGAATTAACTACTGTTTATCACATGTGTTGAAATTATTAATCAATCATTAATATTGACACAGGATGGGATACCGTATCAAGCATGTATGAATCAAAATTTTGGTAATATGGAAGAGCTGTCCAGTATCTCATCAAGTTATGTGATGTACCAGGTGTGGTGAATGTCGTGACAGCTTCTCGTGCCAACACTCCTGCAGTGGGCAACCTGATGTGCACCAGCCCTAAGGTGGCTGGTGTCTCCTTCACAGGTAACCAAAATCATAATTGAAACATGTATTTTTAGCTTTCAGATTTACACACTTAAATAACTGAAATATCAATGAATTTCAATGGTGTGACTATTTTCATAAATTATGACAATAGATGCTTTAAATGTAAGATAGATTTACAAGAAAGTTATTACTTGCTTTCGTAAATATATACTTTCTACTTTATTAATAATTAAATACGTTGTCAAACCTCATGTATGATAACTGTGTTCGTGACATACTCATCCATTGGATATACTTTCTACTTTATTAGTAATTAGATATGTTGTCAAACCTCATGTATGATACCTTAGTGTTCGTGACATACTCATCCATTGACATAAAACATGCGTAACTTTCATCTCATCCTTTATTCTACTGCCACAAATCACCTGCTTGTTGAATATATCTGAGTTTGAGTTTGTGTTGCCTATTCTCAGTGCTAAGTCATTTCCAGTGTTACTATATAATTATTCCTGATTATTCTGTGCTTGAATTGTTTTTACCGCAAGGTTATTCTGTTTATCATTTCTTATGTTTGTTATGCTGTATTTCTGTTGTGCCATTTCCATACATCTGGGAAATATTTATGTTTTAAGGTATTTGGTAGGTGTACAGAAGATGGATTGAAGATTTTCATGATCATGCTTTAGAAAGTAAGCTAGAGACTAATGCTTCCACATTCTATGACTGGCAACACAAGCAAGCGCTGCTCTTTGGAAAATAATATTTTTGAAATTTTTTAACATAATTTGTAGTGTGGCAGTACCTGTTGTAGCATATTAACACATATAAATGACAATGACAATATAAATGACAATGATCAATGACCAAACCATCCCCCTTTATCATGCATCCTTCTCTTCCTTTTTTTCCTCTTTTAGGATCAACTGCCGTAGGGAAGCTACTGTACAAGCAGTGTGCACAGGGAATAAAGCGTATTGGTCTGGAGTTGGGAGGCAATGCACCATTCATTGTTTTTGATCAAGCAAATCTCAAGGCTGCAATTGATGGTCTCATCATAGCTAAATTCAGAAATGCAGGGCAGGTAAGGATTTGGTAGTTATAACCTAACCAGAATAATTAACCCTCAGTTATATATTGTATTTCACATCTAAATACCTATTCTTATCCTTCCCCTTGAAAGTCCCCTCATGAGGGTGACTACAACAAATGTTATCTAACCCCATGGTGTGTTGTATCATTCTTTAGCTCTGTTACTCCTCCGTTGTTCCTTTCTCCAGTTGTCATAATTTTTTTTATTTTCTATTATGCTGCTCATAGCAATGGTAGACTCTCTTGAGGGGCCTGGTGAACAGCTTCAGCCTGTTAGTGATGTGGGTGAATATTATTTTAAGTGGCTGGCATGATATATGACTATTGCTTGGCCCGTGCTGCTCCACTGGTGCTCCACCTGACTGAAGTCACTGAAATATCGGTTGACTGAAGATCTGGGGAGCATTTGGGCAATATTCTGCCACTCATTGATAGTTTGCAGTTTATCAATCTGTCAAACAACATTTTTCATTTTTTTTTTTTTTTATATATTTTAATAGTTTCTGTGGCATCTTCAGTATTTAAGTCTTAATACTGTTGTGTTTCAGACCTGTATCAGTGCCAACAGGGTGCTGGTGCAGGCTGGGGTGTATGAGCAGTTCTTGGCTCTGATGAAGGAGACTGTTGAGCAGCGCTTGGTGGTTGGGGATGGTATGGATGAGGGAGTCAATGTGGGTCCACTCATCAATGCCAGTCAGCTCAAAAAGGTCAGTGCATAGCATTAGATCATTTAGATATTTAATTTGTGTATAGGAATTGGATGTATTACAGTTCTTTCAACCCACAGTATTATAGACTCCATAGTTGATTTCAGATTTACTTACATTTAGACTCACCATCAGAGGATTTTTTTTAATACATTTTTTAAGTTTTATCATCCCTGGGATATGAGGGTTAAGACTACTAGCAGGGACATATTCCTTATGATGCAGAAGGATGAGATATGGGGGCTGGAGCCCCTTCAATTACTTTTGCATGGGTCACTCATCAAAATGATGAACTCCCCCATCTTGTTTACCACTGAATTATGATGATATCTACTATATATATTTTAAGGTAAATAAAATCTCAGCCACTGTGGGTGCTTGTCCTAATCTGAAGTTGTAAATATGATACTGTCTCACAGGTTCAGAAGTTGGTGAATGACACTGTGGAGCAAGGAGCCCAATTGGTAGTGGGAGGCTCAGTGCACCCTGCAGGGGAACTTTTCTTCCAGCCCACCATCCTGACAGGGGTGACTGATGACATGGTCTGTGCAAAGGAAGAGATATTTGGGCCTGTCATTGCTGTTCAAAAGTGAGGATAATTTTAGTTGTCAAAAAAAGTCTTTCTTCTTCTTTTTGTGTTTTCTAATGAATATATGTTTACTTTTGAATGTATTAACCTTAATTTCCACAACTTAAGCCCAGTTGCCTTAATTGACTGCACAACCTTTAGAAAACAGGTATGGAATTTTGTGACAAGATGCAGACTTGTTATTCATCCTTATTATTATTATTTTTTTCTTTTCTTTTAGACATAGTAGGGAGTCAAATCCTTTTGTTATATATATATATATATATATATATATATATATATATATATATATATATATATATATATATATATATATATATATATATATATATATATATATATCTCTCTCTCTCTCTCTCTCTCTCTCTCTCTCTCTCTCTCTCTCTCTCTCTCTCTCTCTCTCTCTCTCTCTCTCTCTCTCTCTCTCTCTCTCTCTCTCTCTCTCTCTCTCTCTCTCTCTCTCTCTCTCTCTCTCTCTCTCTCTCTCTCTCTCTCTCTCTCTCTCTCTCTCTCTCTCTCTCTCTCTCTCTCTCTCTCTCTCTCTCTCTCTCTCTCTCTCTCTCTCTCTCTCTCTCTCTCTCTCTCTCTCTCTCTCTCTCTCTCTCTCTCTCTCTCTCTCTCTCTCTCTCTCTCTCTCTCTCTCTCTCTCTCTCTCTCTCTCTCTCTCTCTCTCTCTCTCTCTCTCTCTCTCTCTCTCTCTCTCTCTCTCTCTCTCTCTCTCTCTCTCTCTCTCTCTCTCTCTCTCTCTCTCTCTCTCTCTCTCTCTCTCTCTCTCTCTCTCTCTCTCTCTCTCTCTCTCTCTCTCTCTCTCTCTCTCTCTCTCTCTCTCTCTCTCTCTCTCTCTCTCTCTCTCTCTCTCTCTCTCTCTCTCTCTCTCTCTCTCTCTCTCTCTCTCTCTCTCTCTCTCTCTCTCTCTCTCTCTCTCTCTCTCTCTCTCTCTCTCTCTCTCTCTCTCTCTCTCTCTCTCTCTCTCTCTCTCTCTCTCTCTCTCTCTCTCTCTCTCTCTCTCTCTCTCTCTCTCTCTCTCTCTCTCTCTCTCTCTCTCTCTCTCTCTCTCTCTCTCTCTCTCTCTCTCTCTCTCTCTCTCTCTCTCTCTCTCTCTCTCTCTCTCTCTCTCTCTCTCTATATATATATAAATGAACTTATTATACAGTGAAATTTTTCTTGCTTATACCAAATTTGAGCTTCAGTTCCATATAGCAAAGTTGATACCAAGACCCCTTCATTTAATCCCCCAAAAGTTTTCCCTCTTTTTCCCTTCCATAAATGCACTTCTCCATGATTCAGCTTCCATATCTCCACAGGTCTGCCTTGGTGACAAATTGCTCATAGAATTATAAATGTTTACAGCTTTTCTTCTGCGGTTATTGAAACTTGTAAATATTGTTTTTCTGGGTATAAATATCATTATACTGTCATATTTAGAATATGGTTGTTAGTATACATATATTAGTGGGTTAGTTCTCCATTCTTTCTGTATGAATTACATGATGTGCTTGCAAGCTAAAAATTGAATTTCCATTTTTCATCACACCAGAAGTGACTTTTGAACATATGTGGATGTAGTCACTGGTTAGCTTTGGATCCAATCAGTTAGCTATTGAAATCATTCTGAAAATTTACTTGACCTGTCTTTTTATCTGCTCAGGTTCCAGACAGAGGAAGAAGCTATGGAAATTGCTAATTCTACTCAAAATGGACTGGCCAGTTATTTCTACAGTCAGGATGTTTCTCAGGTAAGTGGAGTCACGGGATACTAAAAAGATGATGCTTGTTCCTAAAGTAACTCTTAGAAGTTATTGTTTAATGGACTAAACAATGTATGGAAACATTAGGCTTTGAGAAGATTCATTGGAAATGTACTTTTATGCCCATTCATAATTAGATATGTGTGTTGTGTTTTGGGGAGGCTGTGCATAATAAAAAAATGAGTAAAAATAATAAATAGCTAATGTATTTTGTGGGAATTATACAATAGGCATTCCTTTAGGGTTAATGAGTTTGTACCCTCATATTTATGATCTCTGCTTTCATGTGACTTTGCAGCATAGTCCTTTTCATTGAGCTTAATACAATAACAGCAGCCACAGAAAGTTTAGATGCAAGGGAACTGGAGGGGAACATATGGTAGCCTAGATTTAAAACAATATCCAAGACAGCCTAGTTAATAATACTAGAGAGATTTCTTGGGATGCAAAAAGCCAAAATAGGAGGAACAGCATGGTGGAATAAAAAAATTATAGGAGTTGTGGAGAGGATGCAGGAATGCAACTGGCATGAGTGAATAACCAAAGGTGAGCAGCACTCGTAGTACATTTCAGTGCCATTATTGGTAGCGTCAGTACATTTCGGATTTATAGTGCTATAGGTACCATCTATACTTTTTGTGCCATTTTCTTAGCGCTAGCAATAATTGGTACTTTTTGGTGAAAATGTACAGCTTTTAGGAAAAGTGTCAGGCAGCAATAGTGAACACCAAGGATGTCACTAATGATTGATGACTGTCCGTATAGCAAACACTTTGCTTGCTATCACAAGTGAGAAAGAATACAAAGTTTTGCTTGACCATGACTTAGAAACCAGATAACTGTGTAGGTTTGTGTGTGTGTAATTCACCCACAGTCTGATCACATGCTGGACTCATAATCACCAACCAGTACTCTCCCAGAGAGAGCTTAATAGCTCTTCAGCTGATTTATGGGCACAACTGAGACCTTACAACACCCCATCCCTCTTTCTTAAGTGGGGACAGTAACTGCTCTTCATCATCATCATCATTTCATCAACGCCTGCTCCTAGGAGCTCCCACCAGGGGATGGCCACGGCAGAAGAGCTTCCAACTTTCTCTATCCAGACACTCCCTTCTTGCCTGCTCAAAGCTTCTCAAAGATCTTTCCCCCCTCTCCCCAACGTACTCTTGCACCCTATCCCTCCATTTCACTGGAGGTCGTCCTCTAGCATTCCCTTCCTCTATCTCACACACATACACCCTTCTGGTCATCTTACTCTCCTCCATTCGCTCCATGTGGCCAAACCACTTTAAGGTCTGTCGCTTCACTTCTTCCACCACTCCACACTTCTTCCCTTCACCCCTGTGACACATTCCAAAATGCTCGTACACACTTTCATTACTCATTCCATGCATTCTACTCACACCACAAGCACTCCTCAAATAACTCATTTCCACTGCCTGCACTCTAGACCTCTGACTTTCATTCCAGGCCCACGTTTCACTTGCATATGTGAGGGTTGGTACTATTATTGTATTTCTCAAATCCCTCTTTACTTCCATGCTCACACTTCTGCCATTCATGATTCGTCCCAAAGACCCTACCACCCTTCTTCCTTGCAATGCCCTTTCTCTTATTTCTCCCTCCATACCACCATGCTTACACATAACTGATCCAAGGTACTTAAACTCATTGACCTCCTCCATTTCTTCACCATTCAAAATTATTTTGCATTCTTTTTCACATTCAATTCCCACTCTATATGGGCATACAAAATCTACAACCTCACTTCTACTTCGCTCACAAACCATCACTTTACATTTGTTGACATATACTTTCAGCTTTCTCCTATTACAGACACTCAAAAACACTGACCAAATTTTGTAGGTCACTTTCATTTTCTGCAGTGAGCACCGTGTCATCAGCAAACAGTATCGAATTCAGTACCCACTTCCTTCCCTCATCGAACAGTCTTACTCCAACTTCTCCAACTTTGCCCTTCATTTATCTAATGACACCATCCATATAAATATTGAATAACCATAGTGACATGACGCACCCTTGTCTTAACCCGACTTTTATCTCAAAATGTTCACTTGTTTCTCCAGTAATTTTGACACATGCAGATGCATCCTCATAGAAAGACTTTATTGCAATAAGCAGTTTTCCTCTCACACCATAAATCTTTAAAACATCCCACAATGCAATCCAATCGACTCTGTCATAAGCTTTTTCCAAATCCATGAAGGCAGCGTACAGTTTCTTTCCTTTTGCTATTATTTTTTCTACTACCATCCTGAAGGCAAATATCTGATCCACACATCCCCTTCCCTTCCTGAAGCCTCCTTGTTCTTCACTGATTTTCTCTTCTGTTGCACCCTCTCTATTATGACTTTTCCATATACCTTTCCAGGTATACTCAGGAGACATGCCTCTATAGCTCCCACAATCCCCTCTCCTGCCCTTCCCCTTGTAAACTGGGACAATGATGGCTTTCGTCCAGTCTGCTGGCACCCCCCTCCCATGCTACTTCACATATCTTGACCATCCATTTCACGACTTCATCTCCTCCACACTGCAACATTTCTGCTGTGATTCCATCAATTCCTGCTGCCTTTCCATTTTTTAATCTTTTTATTGCCTGATTTACTTCTTCATATGTTATACTTCTTTCTTTATATACTCCTCCTCTACCTCTACTCAAAACTGCTGCTGTTACAGCTGCTGGACGTCCATCATCAAAATTCATTAAGTTTTTGAAATATTCTCTCCATCTCTCTTTCACAGCTTCCCCGTCTTTCAGCATCTTTCAGTTCTCATCCATAACTTCATTTATTTTACTTGAGATATTTTCTGCATTTCTTTTGTTTTTTACTTCTTTCCAATATGATTTCCTGTTCCCTTTATATTTTTCACTTGGTCTTTTTCCAAAGTCTTCGTCAACTCTCTTCTTACTTTCTTTTATTGCTTGTTTTAATTTCATGTTGCATTCTCTATATTTCTTTTTCCTTTCCCTTTTTACTTGTTCAGACACATTTTTTTCTTGAGTTTTCATAAAAAGTTCCCTTTTCTCTTTTACTATCCTCCTTATCTCTTCTGTCCACCATGAATTTCCTTTTCTTTTTCCATCTCTCACCACTTTCATCCTTAACACTTTTTTTGTTGTAGTTACCATTATTTCTTTAAATGTTCCAAAACCTTTTTCAAAATTTGTATTATCTTTTACTTTCCCATTTTTCACTTAAGGCCTCTGCCATTTCATGGTTATATTCATCTTTTATTTCTTTTTCCTGTAACTTTTCTATCTTCAGTATTTCCTTTTTTACTTCACCTTTCTTTTCAAACACCCACTTTTCTTTCATCTTTAACTTTGCCAGCACTGCAAGATGGTCAGATCCATCGAACATTCCTCTTACTACCTTTGCGTCACAGATTTCTTTTCTAAGCCTTTCATCTACTGCCACATAATCAATCAATCCTTTTTGCTTAGTATCTTCTCCCCTCCTCCATGTGTGTCGGTGGATATTTTTGTGCTGAAAGAAGGTGTTCACTAGGAACATTCCCCTCTCAGCACAGACATCCACCAGGCACTCTCCATTTTCATTCTTCCCAGGTATCCCCCATTTTCCCACCACATCCATCACACATTCATCACCCACTTTAGCATTCATATCTCCCATCATAATAAGTTTCCTTTCTTTCTCAAAACTCTTCAAACATGCATTCACTTCCTCCCAAAAAGCTTCCCTTTCTCTCAGTCCTTTTTTACTTTTCACATTTACTGGTGCATAAATACACACCCATGCATACTTTACTAAACCTACTTTTCCTTTCACCCACACAATTCTTGATCCCTTCCAACCATAATCAGTCACACCATTCCACACTCTTTCAGACATCACAATAGCACATCCTTCCTTACTCCTGCCTCTATACTTCTCACCCATCCCTGTCCATACAACCCCCCCAGGCACACCCTCCCATGTACCCTCTCTACCATCACTCACACCAGTTCCTCGAATATGTGTTTTACTTACTCCCAACACATCCACTTTACCATTTACAAAATTTTCAATCATCACTCTCCTCTTTTCCTCACCACCATTCACATTAATAGACACCAGTCTCATACATTCCTTTCTCTTCTGCCGCCCTCTGGCCATCGCTCCTGCCTCTAAAAACCCGATAAAAGTATCAGAGGCCACCAATGGGTGGCCAGTCCAATGTGGTGTTATGGAGACTTGCTCCTTGTCAAGGCTAAAAGGATTAAAACAAAGCAGCTGATGGTCACTGCCCCCCTTCCCGTTGGTTCTACCCCGCAGGGTATACTAACGGTGCGCACCACTTGAAGGTGAGGATGGGGTAGGCTACCTTCCCAGTCAGAGGGTAGCCGTATTGCTCCTTTCCCAATACCCTAAACAAGGGAGCTCTACGCATAGGCAGCAAAAATGCACCTCGGATGAACCTCATTGGTTACGATACTGCCACTGCTCTTGTCATTGAAAAACCCATAGTGGTCTGAGCGTGACTCAAGGCAGTTGACAGGCAGGGGTGGTATGCACTGTGGTCTGGAGTGGTGTGTGTCTGTGTTTGTATTTACCTAGTTGTGATAAACAGGAAATAAGCTGCTCTTGTAGGGTTCCATCTCTGAGTCTCAATCATTCTTTTTAAGTTTTTTGTTTGAAGTGCCTTTTTGTTGAGGAGAAGAAACAAGAGAGATATCACTTTCGTTACATCATCATTAAATGTAAAGGGAGTAAATGAAACAGAAATACAAATCCATTTCATTGTGCTTGCTGAAGATATTGACCTGTATATTTAAAGCAAGCATTTTAGTATCAACTGTCAAGACAGCAATGGTAATATATAGCAATAGATGCAAAGTTAAATGTATTTGCTAATTTTTTCTTCTTATTTAATCATATATTGCTGAGTAATGAACAGTTGATCAATATACTAAGTTTCTAATCTCTTAAACCAGGTGTGGCGTGTGGCACGGAGCCTGGAAGCAGGCATGGTTGGCATCAATGAAGGCCTCATTAGTGCAGCTGAGGGTGCTTTTGGAGGTATTAAGGAATCAGGCATAGGAAGAGAAGGTTCCAGGCATGGCATTGATGACTACACTTATATCAAGTATCTCTGTTTTGGAGGGATTAACTAGCCCTGCCCTTATTGACCACCAACACAAGATTCCTTCATGAGACTATTTTCTAAATCTGCATGGTATGATGTAGTCATAAGTCAAATAATTGAATATAGACAATTTTCCTTTAATTTTGTTTAATTTCAAGTATAGTTAACAGATGGCCTAGTTACTGTTATTATATCCAGTTTGCTTTACACTCACATAGTTATGTACAGCGGTGCACTGAACTTAGCGCTAATCAGTATTACAACAAAAATGTGGGAAACCTTTTTTCATGAAAGTTGGTGCATTGATGTCCAGGGTAAAAGGGTAACTGGTACTGTGTTCATCCAAAAACTTGTCCAAATGCCCTGTTTCCAATAAATGAACTAACTGAAGGCACCTGAAATCTAAACAAAAACCATACATTGCATTCATTAACAAAATAGAAAGAGGAAAAGCCTTAAGCTGGCATCACATTGTACCTTCATTTCACTTGCTGACTGCCAAACACCAAGTATTTGCTGGCCTTAGGATTAATTTCATGAATGACTTGTTCTTCCCATCTGGAGGAAGAGCAACTCATCAGTAATCCCCAAAATAGGAAACAAAGGGTATGTACTATGACTGGGTGAGTAGAGTGGTATTTCTCTCATCAAGAAGGTTTTATATAAAGAGTCAAGCACTGTTTCACAGAGTTATACAGCCCCTATTATGAGCCAGAAATTAATGCATATGCAAGTATGTTTAGCCATCTAAAGTTACCTTGATTCACTCCTGCTGAAATTGTTCATGTGGCTCATCCTGTTTAACCCAAAATCAGCAATGTTCTCAAATCTCATGTCTATTTTAATATGGAATGCCATTTTTTATGACATGAGATGAAAGTGTGTTTCTTATCTTCCCCATCATTAATTTTGTACCTATAACACAGGGTAAATTCTGCACTTGTATGCCTGTCTTTGTGTTTATCTGCCTGTTAGTAAGTCATTCCATGTGTGTGTGTGTGTGTGCATTCTGGCGTGTATGTGTGTATGCGTGTGGGCAGGCAACCAGGCAGGTCAGTCTGTCTGTTCTTGCTCTCATGCATAGTTTTGTGCCATAGTCCAATAATATTATCCCATACAGGTATTATGCTGTAATACTAGGTAAATACATCCTTTGAGTTGCAGCTATGTAGCTTTTGTGTATGTAAATTTATATTGTCTTGGTTGATTGCCTTATGGTTGTTTTTAGTATATTTAGCTATGTTACAGAGCCTACACAGTATCAGACTGGGTTCACTGTGGCCTTCTTTCCAAGATTATGAAAACTTGAAGAGGGAAGTCACAGATAGGTAATTAGTGTCTGTGGATGGGTAAGGGCATGAGGTTCTCTGGATTTGTTAATGAAATTAGTTTTCTAAACTTTGGATTACATGTAACAATAATCAAATGTGAATGAAGGTTAACCTCACTAATAGTACCAACATGGCATTGGTTAGACACTAAAAATTAAAGAGGAATGAACACACACATATAAAAAACATTTAGAAAATCCTCTGCTGGTAAGAGAGGATTTTTTAAATGTTTTATGTGTGGTAACACATATAAAAAAAAAACAGTATAAAAAAACACAGGTAACCTCTATCTCCATACTTCACCCCCGTACTCCAATTACTCATGTTCCACCCCTCATCCAACATTACCGATTGTTTTCTTATTAGGAACAGGATGGAAGGCATGAGGGTTGGTTAAAGTCCTGTGATCCCACTAACCCCTGATTACATAGACATTCCCTATCGCAGGACAAAAGTTGATTTTTGGGGGTAGGAGAGGCTCAATGACTTACCCATCAAAAGCCTAATTGAACCACTACTCCTATTAGCAAGGACCAATGAGTCTGAGAACATTCCAGGGGTGATACCTGCTTCAGCTGTTCTCCCCTTAATTCGTGCATTACACAGGGAAACTGTGGCCTTACAGCAAAGATTCCTTGGACTGAGGCAAGGCAAGTTTTTGTTCAATAAAGTCTGTAAAATTTTGTATATGCTAATTCATTTCCCAAATTTAGCCATATATCTATCTTTTTGTGTAGAATATAAGTTGTAATAATTATGTTCATAATAACCTTTCCTGCAAATACAATACAATTGTCTTGCTTTTTGACTAGGTTGGCTCCAAATTAATCATTTCTTGGAGGCCTGTGTTGCTTTGATTTGTAAATTTGCTTTGTGTAGGCTGTCATACATCCAGCTATTTAGCCTCCATGCATTACTCTGTTCTCTGCCTTACTGGAGGATCTTGTTTTCATAAAGTTCAATACCATTTAGAGAATACTATTTACATTGCATTCATTACTACTGCCATAATCTATTCCTCTATTCAAGCGTCATTTTATTATCAAATAGGTTTTTATTTGTCAACCAATATACCATGCAGTATGAGTAAAGAGTATTTTCTTATAGTGAAGGTTTGAATGTAAGATTAATGTAGTAGAATAAAGTGCTGTGTGTTTATGGGGGAAGGGGGTAATTTAAAACAAACGACAGCCATCAAATTAAGGTGAGTGGAGGGAAAAAATAGGTTTGCATTGTAACTAAGATTTGCAACATTTTATTTCACATTGTAAACTATTAAGAAATAATGAATAAAGGTTATTTGTTCAACCAACTGAACTATAAAAATTTTCTTGGTGAATGGTTATTTGAGGATGAAAACAGAAGAGATGAAATTAGATACCACATTCAAGAACCCGGAAAAAAATGTTTAAGGGCTGTGAAGGCACAATCAACCATAAAAAAAAAAAAGCCCTAGAAGAGGAGCCGTTACAAAGGCGATCTCTGCACATGACCACAAAAATACACAAGCTTCAAGACCAAGACCAAAATCCAACATAAACAGGCCACAAGAAGAAGAGCGGCTCGGATAATTAGAAATGTGTGGATAATTCGTGCGTTCCGTGTGTGTTATTTATCCTTAAGAAACCCAAAGCAAGCAGACAAGCGTGAGGATACTAATGGTTGCCTGGGAGGGAGAATAAACACTTGAAAATACGGAAAAGAAGGTAAGAATGGAACGCCGGGTGCTTATCTGTGTCCCTCTTCCTCCTTTCATCATTCATTTTTTCTCCACTTTCCTACTTCCATCACCTCTAATCTCCCTTCCTAATTTGCTTTGACATATTCATAGTTCCTCTCGTTCCTTCCGCAGACGTCTATAAATGAAGAAGATTAATTTTTCCTAGATTATCAACTCTATAGCTTCTGTCAACACCATTCATCCAACACCTGGCCAGTGACCCCTTGTGTATGTTATAAGGCTCGAGGAAAAATAAATGACCCAAGAAAAAAAAAAAAGGAAGTCTAGGAGGCCATGCTGCTCTAGTTGGTGCATCCTGTCAAGCGTCAAACTAATCCTGCCAGCACATTCTTGAACTGTATCAATGTTCAGCACCTGCCTGGCCCAGTTTAGGTTAGTTCTACTGTTACCATTACCACTGATGAGGTTTCAGGCCCTGCTTCGCCGCTGATGCAGTGCTTGAGGGCTGTCAACAATTACAGCGTTAGCCTCAGTAATAGCCTCCGATGCACATATTCTCAAACATTGTAGTGAGTGAGTGTGTCTTCATTTCGGTATTATTCTAGTGTTTGCCCGTACTCACCCCTCGCAACCAAAATTGGCTAGGGGGCCATTGAGACTTCGGGGAATGCGGTGGTAAACATGAAATGCGTTGCAAATGCATAGTTTTTGAGTTATGAGGGGTTGAAAAATACCGTAGATGTAGGGAAATTCCTTACAATTACTTAGATGTAGGGAAATTTCATACATTTCGTTTTTTATTTTTACAATGTACGAAAACCACGCAAGGTAATTATTGAAAATCACTCTGCACCTCGAAAATACGATATTACGCCTCCATATTGTATTTAAGGGCATATTATACATACGGACGATGTATTTACATGGCGACGCCATTGCAATATGAGCAGCGTGTGAGGAAGAAATGAGGGACACCATGAGCGACTGGCTAGTATTGGTACCGGTACCGAGCAGTCTGGTACCGGTACGTACCGTATAGCTGGTACCATTAGTACCAGTACTGGTACTAACGGTTGGTACCCCTATTGTTGAGTAACGTGGCAGCGTGATTACTGTATTGTTGTTCAAGTGACGTGCGGGAAGAACTGAGCTCAGCTGTGTGGCCGCGGAGCTGTGTGAGTCCAGTTGCGTGAGACATCTAATGGCCAGTTCATAAAATATCGTGTAAAAGTGAAAAAAACGTGTAAATTAAACACTTATTTGGATTTTGGACCCCGCGTTATTTAAAAAACGCATAAACCAAACTCGCGTAAATCGAAAGTTACCTGTATATATATACTATATATATATATATATATATATATATATATATATATATATATATATATATATATATATATATATATATATATTAAGACCTGTGAGGTCATATTGATATGCTCATTGCAACTCAAATCTTGAAGTCTTCATTATAAGTTTTCTTTGGTTACTTTTGAACTATACATGCATTGCTAACTCCTCTGCTTCCCCAACAGATGGGCCTTCTAACAGACCCAGGCATGGACCAGTCACCTCTGCCAGCCGTGTTGGAGCGCCACCACCGCCTGCTGTGTGTGTGTCTGTACATCTTTGGCTGTGTGTGGTTTCTGGCACTTGCACACAATGCACTCAACCATGGTGGGTGTTTGGGTGTTCGGGGTGATGAAGGCATAATTGGGAAGGGTGTGTGTGTGTGTGTGTGTGTGTGTGTGTGTGTTGATGTTATCTTTAAATTATTGCTTTTGTTCTCTGGGTCTCATTCTCCCTCTACTCCTTTTCTTCCTACATTGTATATTTTTTTTCCTTCCTCTCTATGTCTTTATATCTTCCTACTCATTTCCCATTTACTGTTTTCATTAACTATACAATTTCCCTGTTATTCATGCTTTCCTCTCAATATACCAATCTCTTTATTTGTGTACTTTATAATCAACAAAGCAGTGCAAAGAAACATCCCAAAACCAGGACAGTCCCAGTACACCCACAGGCTCACTGTTGCATTTTCCCCCAGGGACATACTTCTCGGAGAATGCACTGCTGCCGGGGCTGGTCCAGGGTGACTTTCAGGGTGATTCCGAGGCCTTGCGCTACCTTGAGGTGGGTGATGGAGGTGGTGGGATGGTCAATACACTTTCTCATTTTTTATCATCTTTATTAGTTTCCATGGCACCGTTAAGGACAGTGCTTGCTGACATTGGTAGCTCTCCTGTCTGATTCCACAGGTTGATTTTTTTTTTTATAATATCTCATTTTAGCTCATTCTCCTGCTCTCTTTGTGTCACATTCTGGTGTACCGTTACTTAACCAGGGCTGATGTAACTGCTTGTACAGTCGACAAAGAAAGTACTGAGCACTAGCCATTGGTACCCCCCTAACCAACACAACACCATGTCTTTAGATTTCCCTCAAATTTTATTCAGTTAACTTAAGGGTGTTCAATACTCTATTTGTTGACTGTACATGGTTCTGGAAATATGCTTCAGCTACTAAGTACATACAGTGCAACATGTCAGGATGGTTAGGCAATGCATCTTGTGTTGTTTCAGGAAGAGTTACTTACTGCACCATACAACCAATTTTATATCCAGCATCTTTTTTTTTTTAGGCCTATTTTTCAAGATGTCACTGTATACACCAGAATATACGTTTTTTAAGTCAAATCATTATAATATTTTAATGTTATACTTAGTTTCTACTCATTTGCTCCCCTTTCTCCCCCTTTCCTTTTCCTTTTTTTCTCATTTCTTATTCTTCCCTCCCTTTGTTCCTCCTTCCTCCCTTCTCACCCCTCATTTTCCTTCTCCTCATCTCACCTTTCATTTTCTTTTTTTTCTCCTTTCCTCCTTTCCATTTTTTATTTCCTCTGTCCCCTCCCACCCTCCCTCCCTTCCTTTCTGTTGCTTCTTTCTTCCCATCCTTCTTATCTTTTGTCTCTATTCTTCTCTGTCTTCCTCTTTCCTCTTACACTTCCCCTCTCTCCATTTTCCTTCCCCTCCTTCCTTCCTCCATTCCTTCTCATCCCTCACTCTCCTGTCTTCTCTCCAACCTTCTTCCTGACATCATTCTCCTCTTCCTAATCTATTTTTCCTTATCTTCCTCATTCTTACATTCCCTCTCCGTTCCTCCATCCATCTCCACCATTCCTCCGCCAGAGCCTGGAAGAGGAGGGGAACAAGCACCCGTCATCCATGCCTCACCCGTGGCTGGTTGGACAGTTCACCCAGCTGGGCCTTGACACATACACCCATTCCTTCACCCTGCAGTACCCGATGGGCCGTGGGAAGGTGAGACTTGAGAGTTGGGAGGGTACTGAGGGAATGAAAGAGCAAGGAAGGGAAAAGTAAGGAAAGAAGAGACGAGAAAAGAATGAGTGAAGAGTCAGAAAGAGAAGTGAGGAACAAAGGAAGATAAAGAATGAAGGAAAGACTGTAAGATGGGAAGGAAAAAGGAGAGAAGGAAAGAAAGGAAGGAGAAAAGGGATTATTGAGAAGAAGGAAGGTTGGGAAGGTGAGGGAATGGAAGTGTAAGGAAAGAAGGAAGAAAGGAAGGGAAAAGTAAAGAAAGGAAGAGATGGGAAATGGAAGGGAATTGAAGGGTCAGAAAGAGAAGGGAGGAAAAAAGGAATAAAGGAAAGAGGGTTAAAAGAAATATGATGAATAAAGAAGGGAAGGAAAAATAGGGAAAAAGGAAGGCTGGAGTAGGAAGGGAAAAAGAGGTTATTGGGAAGGAGATTTTGTAAGAGGAAGACAGGAGGAGGAAAGAGAAGATAGGGAGAGAAAGTGAGGGAAAGTGTATGAGAAGAAGAGGAATATGGAAGAAGAAAAAGAAGGAAAGAAAGAACCTGACAAAAAGAAAATGAGACAGGGAAAGAAAGTAAGGGAAAGTGTGTTAGAAGAAGACGAATTATGGAGAAGATGAAGCAGAAGGAAAAAACGAACCTAACCTAACCAAACCCAATCCACACCCACAGAACTTTACCGGCCGCAACGTTTATGCCATCCTGAGGGCATCGCGAGGCAGCAGCACCGAGGCCCTGGTAGTGGCGGCCCCCTACCGACCCCCCTCCTCACTCCTGCAAACCACCGCCCCTTCCATCGCCCTAATGCTGGCCATGGCAAAGTTTTTCTCCAGTGAGTTGTGTTGTGGTGGTGTCTCTTCCTTCTTCTCTCCTTCCCTTTTCTCCTTCTCTTCCTCTCCATCTCCTCTTTGTTCTTCTCCAGTGAGTTGTATCGTGGTGTTGTCCCTTCCTTCTCCCCTCCCTCCTTTTCCTCCTTTATCTCTTTCTTTTCTTCTCCATATCCTCTTCCTTCCCTTATATCTTCCTTCTTTTCCTTTTTCTTCCCCTTCTCCTCCTTCCCTTCTTCATTGCTCCCTCTCTCCCTTCGTCTCCTCCTCTATCTCCTTTCCTTCCTCCCTTTGAGCTATTCCTATTCCCCACTTTCTCCCTTCATTCCTCTCTTCCCTCTCCTTCCCTTTCTTTAACACCTTGGACCTCAGGACATATGTATTTAGAACCTGTGTACTGTGGTGGCAGTGTGAGATAGAAGGAGTAAAGTTTGTATAATAACAAGAACAAATATTAACATTGTGTCCCCCTCCTCAGAACAAGTATACTGGGCCAAGGATGTTATTTTCCTCATCACTGAACATGAGCAGTTGGGTGCCCAGGCCTGGCTCGAGGCTTACCATGGCCCCCCACCCACCAGCCACACCCCATCCCCACCTCTGCTGGACCCTGGCAACTTGGAGGGGCGGGCTGGGGCAATACAGGTGCGAGAGAGAGAGAGAAAGAATAGTATGGTTGGTTTTACTATTACTATTACTTCTACTTTTCTCCTCTCCTTCCTTCCCATTTTCTGCACCATTATTCTTCCCTTCCTTTTTTCTTTCCTTTATTTCTCCCTACCTGCCTTCCTTCCTTCTCCCCTCTCTTTTTTTCCATTCTTCCTTGCTACCATGCTTTCTCCTTCCCTTCCTTCTTTCCCTTCTGTTCTCCTCCCCTCCTTTCTTTCCTTTCTTCCTTCTTACCTTCCTTTCTCCATCCTTTCCTTCTCTTTTCTTCCTTCATTCTTTCTATCTCACATCAATGCTGCTCCTCTATTTTCCTCCTCTTCCATCACCCCTCTCTCTCTCCCTGTCTATCCTCCCCCACCTATCCACACAGCCTCCCCCCAGAACCCCACTCCTAACCCCACCACCCTCTCAACCCCACAGGCCGGCATCAACTTGGAGGTTCACAGCCCTCATGTGACACATCTTGACGTGAGGTTGGAGGGCCTGAATGGACAGCTGCCCAACCTTGACCTGGTCAACCTCATCCATCGTCTCTGTCAGCGTGAGAATGTGCCGCACACCTTCAAGAACAGGGTGGGTATTAGGGTGGGGTAGGGCATGGTCAGGTTGAGGTTTGTTAGTTTGATTGGGATAGGTTAGGTTAGGTATTTCTTGCAGACAGAGAGGTGGAGAATGTAGGGAAAGGTCTTTGTCCACACCTCTCCCCCATTCCTTTCGTACTCTTCTTTCCCATCTTTCTCCTCCCCTCCCTTTCCTTTATACCCTTCTTCCTTCCCTTCTCCAGCCATATGTTCTCCTTTCCTTCAACCTAGCCTACTCCTTTCCTTTCCTCTTTTACTATCCCCTCCCCTCCTCTCCTCTTCTTGTACATCCTCCTCTCTCTTCCCTTCCCCTGAAATAGCAACCCTTTCTAAGCTAACATAATCTCACAACTGTCTCCCCCTTCCCTTCCTTTCCTACCATCCTTTGCACCACCTTTTGTTTACATCCTTCCTCCCTCCCCTTCCTCTAATCTTTCCCATTGCACTCCCCACAGGCTGACCACCCTAGGCCAGAGACTCTACAAGGATGGCTGCACCAGCTAAGCACCCTATTGGCCATGGTGACTGCCCAGGCCTCGGGGGTGCCCACTGGTAACCATGGACTGTTCCACAAGTAAGCTGAAGGGGGAGGAGGAGGAGGAGAAGAGGGAAAATTAGAAATGAATAAAACTAAGGAGCACTCAAGACACACACTCAAGCACAGACATTCTCCGTCACCTCCTCTTTCTCATCAACCCAAACATCCCATTCTCTGCAGATACGGCGTGGCAGCAGTGACAGTGTCTGGGGCAGCGCGGGGCGAGGGTGAGCCGGCGGTGGGTGTGGTGGGGCGAGGCAGGTCAGTCAGGCTTCACCAGGTTGGACGTGTGCTGGAGGGAGTGTGTCGCTCGCTCAACAATCTACTCGAGCGCTTTCATCAGTCCTTCTTTTTCTACCTCCTGCCAGCGACGAACAGATATATTTCCATAGGTGAGAGTTTGTGTGAGTGTGTGTATATATTTTCTTTCTACTCGAGTGCTTTCATTAGTCTTTCCTTTCCTACCTTCTGCCAGCAACAAACAGATATATTTTAATAAGTGAGTGTTTGTGTGTGTGCTACAGTGAAACCAAATTGTCAAGTCTGTTTTGGCATTGGCTTCTGCGGGTCCATTTTTCCCCTCTGCTCTGCCACATAGTCCCAACACCTATTTTTCCTCTCATATGTTACGTATAGCTTACATATGAGAGGAAGAGATGGGTGTTGGGACTATGTGGCAGAGCAAAGGGGAGGAAAGGACCCACGGGAGCCTAAGCCAGACCGGCCTCGACTTATTTGTAAGACTACAGTACCCTCTCGAGTTTTTTCGTTCGTTCGATTCCGAAGGTATAAGCTAAAAACTCAAAACTTACCGTCTATGAAAACACTGAAAAAGCTTATTTGTTCCGACCCGTGGAATTTTTTTTTTTTAATTACAAGTGAACTTTGGCCACGGTAGACTCTCCATCTGGGCCTGATGGTGCGACCTGAGCCCCGTCATTGCATGAGCAGCTGTTTATAGTGGCACCATTATAACTGGCTTCTGTTTCCCCCGGGCAGGGTCTTTTTTCCTCCTTTACTCCTTTGTTATCTCAAAATCAAAGTAAGAAAATAGGAAGAGAGAACGGGTCGTTCCTCCCCAAATCCTTCTCATTTCACCATCTGTGTGTGTGTGTGACAGGTATGGACATGGCCTAACCTAGTTAGGTAATGTCCTGACCAATGCCCTGACCTGACTCTCCTTTCTGACCCTCCCTCCTCACACCCTTCTCCTTTCTCCTTGTTTTCATCCTGTCTATATCACCTTTCATGAGAGGGGCTCATAACCAGAGTGAAGCACCTCTCTCTCTCTCTCTCTCTCTCTCTCTCTCTCTCTGCCATAGCCACAATGTTTCGAGGAAAACGTCCAGTGTAATAGTACCTTTTAAGATAGCGTGCGTGACGCCGATGGTAAGTAGGCGTGACCCGTACATGTCAAAGCAATGAAGAAAGTGATAATGCGGGAAAGTCGGGATGGTAAGAATTGAGTACTAATCGCGAAACTCGAGGATCGCGAAACTCGGACAGCGCGAAACTCGAGAGGGTACTGTATAGTGCATGTATGTTTTTTTTAAGTGAATTGACAGCTGTATATTCTAGTCTTGATTTTAGCAGAGATTTTATTAACATTCTTAGCATCTCCTCGCCCATGAAGTCAAATGCAACCTTTCCACATGTCAGCAACCTTAAACATTCTCCACTTACCTTGTTGATATGCTTTTTGGGAAAGGTTACCTTGTACTACCACTCCCAGGTGTGTATATTTGCCTAGTTATCTATATATTATTTGTGTATCTATTAATCTATTCATTTTATTTATTTATTTATTAATTTATTTCCGTTGCCCCATAGGTGTTTACATGCCACCCTTCAGCCTGATCGCTGGGGGGGTGCTGGTGAAAGCTCTCGCTCTGTGGTATTCATCAAGCTGTGGAGAGGCTGTGAAGGACGGAGAGGGAGGAAAGAGTAAGGTAAGGGGATGGGAGGAGAGAGAAAGGAAGAGTAAGAGAGACAGGCAGAGATTTAGAGGAGAAAAAACAAAACAAAAATAAAACAAAACATAAGAAGAAAAGGAAAAGAAAGGAAGGAAAGCAATATAAAGAGAGAGTGAGAAACATACTATAACTACCACTATTACTACTACTACTACTACTAATAATAATGATAATGGTAGTAGTATTAATTCTACCACCACTACTACTATTATCATAGCTACTAATAATTCTACTACTACTACTACTACTATTACCATTACTATTACACAGGTCAACTACAGCCTGCTCCAGTGGGTTCCAGTGGTGGTAATGATACACGGGGCCTGCATCCTACTCTCGTCCTGCCCTGCCCCTCTCTCCCGACTCGGCCTGGCCCTGGAGCTGATCCCGGAGGACAGTGTGGCCCTGGGCGTGTGTAGCGCTTGTCTGGCCCTGATGCTGGTGGCCATGTCTCTTTCTAGGTGAGGGGAAGGATGAAGGAAGGTATTTGAGAGTAAGGTGGAAAGAAAAGTATGGGTAAAGGGAATGGAAGGATAGAGTTGAGAAATTGGGAAGAAAGGAAAGAGAGGGATGGAGTGAGGAGGGAGAGAGTGGCAGGAGGGAGTGAATGCGGAAAGAAGGTATTTGAAAGTAAGGGAGAAAAAAAAAGTATGTTAAGTGAGATGGAATGGGAATGGAGGGAGAGAGTTGAGAAATTGGGAAGGAAGGAAAGAGAGGGATGGAGTGAGGAGGGAGAGAGTGGCAGGAGGGAATGAATGATGAAAGAAGGTATTTGAGAGTAAGGAAGAAAGAAAAGTACTATGTGAAGTGAGATAGAAAGGAAATTGAGGGAGAGTTGAGAAATTGGGAAGGGAGGAAAGAAAGGGAGAGAGTGGCAGGAGGGAGTGAATGATGAAAGAAGGTATTTGAGAGTAAGGGAGAAAGAAATGTACTGTGTGAAGTGAGATAGAAAGGGAATGGAGGGAGAGAGTTGAGAAATTGGGAAGGAAGGAAAGAGAGGGACAGAGAGTGGAAGGAGGGAGTGAATGAGGAAGAAAATTCAAGGAAGGAGAAAGGGAGAGAAGGGAGGGGCAATGTAGGGAGGTGTGTGAAGGATAATAATTGTATAGTTTGCTTACTTTTTTAGCCTTATGTTTCTTACTATTTTCCTTCTTAATTTTCCTGCCTTTCCTTCTTTCTTTCCCTTTCTCTGTTATCTTCTCCCAATTCTCCTTCCTTCTCTTTCATCTTTCTTTCTTTCTAATTTATTCTTCCCTCTCTTCTTTCTTTATCTTTTCCCTTCTCTCTCTTATCCCCTTCTCTTGTTTACCCCATCTTTCCCTTCATGACTCTCTCCCACCTTCTCCCCCCCACACAGGTATCTCGTCAAGCCAAACAGCAGCTGGGAGGTTCTCAAGATCTTTGCCGTGCTGGAGTTGGGTGTTCTTCTCTTTGCTGGGGCTGTCTACAACTTCTCCCTGGCTCTCCTTATAGCTGTCATATACACACCAACTGCTCTTATGGCCTCACCCTCTGCTAGCAGGTGAGAGACATAGAGAGGTTGTGTGTGTGTGTGTGTGTGTGTGTGTGTGTGTGTGTGTCAGAAACTTTAGCTAGCAGTAATAATAATATAGTTGTTATGTAACAGTAATAGTAGTGGTGGTAGTAGTAATTGTTGTAGTAGTTGTAATTTGTTGTAGTGTGTAGTTAAAATTTAGGTTGTGTCTTTGAAATTCACCCACGGTCTGATCACTTACTGGACTCATGATCACCAGCCAGAACCTTCCCCAAGAGAACTTAGGAGCTCATTAGCTAATGTGTGTGTCTGTGTGTGTGATGGAAAGGTTAAGAAAGAAGGAAAGGGGAGAGGAGATAAAGAAGGAATAATAATTGGAAAGGGCAGAGAGAATATAGGGAAGAAAGGGAGAGAAGAGGAAGAAGAGTTGGAAGATAGTTATAAGAAAAGAGGGGAGGAAGGAGGAGAGATGGCAAGAAGAAATAATTAGATGACGGAAAGAAAGTAAGGAAGAAATGAGGTAGAGAAGAGGAAGAAGAGTTGGAGAATAGTTATGAAGAAAAACTCAGATACTAAAAAAACATTCTCTCCTTCAAACAGATTACTCCGTGCGGGCAAGTCAGCACTACTTCTCCTGGTCCATCCTCTGAGCCTCCTATACCTCGCTGTTATGTTCGACACATATTCCAATTTCCCCGAACTCAGCGTGCTCAAACTGTTGAGTAAGGGCGCTGTAGGGGCCAAACGTGCTCTTATGTATAGTGTGGTGGACTCCTTTATCTACTCCAATTGGGTGTTTGATGTGGCAACGCTGTGTCTGCTCCCGGTGTGGCTGTTGCTGTGGCAGATTGTACATCATAAAGTTAGTGTTGAGGAGGGTAAGTGTAAGAAGGAGTAAGTGTGTGTTCGTGTGTGTGTGTGTGTGTGTGTCTTAGATTTCTCCATAATTTAACCCCTTCACTACGGCCGGGCCAAAACAGCGCCCCGCGCCATATCCAAGATCACCGCTTGCACCAAATTTCAAATGTCGTAATTGAATATAAGTATAAATATAAGATAAAATAACTCGTATATTGGCTATATAAATATAAGATAAAATAACTCATATATTGGCTAAAGCGAGCCAGGACGCAGTATGCTCGTCCTCGGATATGGCACGTAAGGACGCAGTATACGCATCCTCGTGTTGAAGGGGTTCAGATCACCAAGTTTGTGTCCTTTATATATTGTTCAAGCTAAAGTGTGTGTGTGTGTGCATTCAAGTCATTCCCATATAATATAATGTTTCCTTTTTTGATACTTTTTTGTTGCTAATTTTCTTCTTTTGTACCTTCAGAATTGACAAGTATTATTATTATAGGGTTCATTGCTAGCCAGGATGATGTATGGCATTATTGATACTTAAGATTAGCAATAATTTTTTGTGTGAATCTGCCTTTATTCATGTAACCATCAGAGAAAGAGAGAGAGAGGGGGGGGGGGGGAGGAGGAGGTGTTACTGGATACAATATAGGCTACATTCATATCAAATAAGACAAAATGGTAAATTATTATTATTACAGAAGATGACTACTGTTGATTGTATTTCCCGTTTCACATCTCCCTTGTATTTTCTTCCACAACAATAGAAAAATAATACTGTACAACACTTTTCTTTACCATACAATAGTTTGCCATCCAGATAAATGTTCAGAATGGAAGATGAAGAGGATCATAGTAAATGGTAAATGGTAAAAGTGTAGGAAGAATCAAGAGGAGACTCTACAAATAGGGTAGCTAAGAATGGCAAGAGGATTATTAAAAAGGATGTCAAAAGGGCAATTATCTGTGGCATAAAGGATCTTATTGAGGGCTGGGCCTAAGTTTTGCCCTCTATAATCTGTTTCAGCTTCTGGATGTTGTGGAGTATGAGTCATAACTAATTTTCTTACTGCTTCTATTGATTTGGTTTTGTGTTTTAAAGTAATTTCTTCTGTCACTGATGATGAGTCCAAGATATTTGATTTGTTGTATTATTTTGATTCCTTCTATTTCTTGTTGTGGTTTCATTGTGTTGTATATCATTATACTGGTTGTTTCTGGTTAACCCGTCCGCTGCAATTGGCATGGATTTGGCTTTCACTGGTAGCCACTTCCAGGCCTTTCTCTGCCTCTGTGGTGGATAGTGGAGTGTTTCCCATGTGGTATTGGTATGCTGGATATCCACTCCCAAGGTGCATGAGTTTACATTTAGCTTGGTGATGTCTTCTTGTAGGAAATCCACAGTCAAGGGGTTAAGCCACATGTCAGTGTTGCCTCTTCAAGAGTTTTGATGGCTCTTATTAGCCTACACAGCCCAGTCCAAGGAGCCTAGAATCCCTGGCCAGTCAGTAGCGATAAAAAATAACAAAAAAAATTTCATGTATAAATCTGGAGTTCAAAATCGAAAGGAAAAGCGCCTGCCCAGCCAAAACTATTTTCTATTATCCATTATACTACAGCCCTTCCTCTATTTTTCTGCAAATAGGTAATAAATCTTCTATACCTGTTTGTCTTCACTTCTCCATGAGAATAGAATCTATGAGAAGTGAGACAAACTCTGAAATGAAAACTTGATGATGCTGAGAATAAACTTGTCTAAAAAAAATTATTGCTACAGTAATAATAGAGGTGTCTCAGGAAAGAAGCAGAGATCTGGAAAGGTTACTATCAGAGCTTAAAAGAAAGAATGTCACAAATGAAGACAGCTCGTCTGTTAAAAAAAAGTAATCACTCAATTCACAGGCTTTGCTGACATAAACATTGTTCCCCACATGCATGCCAGTATATAGAAAAAGGGGTTGATGTACCTGCTTACAAAACACAAAAAGAATACTCAGAAATGGTAACAGTGAAGATGGCAGTCCAGGTTTCAATAAGCCCACTTTTTTACCCATGAAGCTATGAGCTGATGTGGCAATTAAGGCAAGCAAACTTCAATTATGAGCATTGGGAATCAAGGAAATGGTGATAAGAAAAGAAATGGAATGGGACAGGAAAAAATGTTACGTAGGTGGTTTTCTCCTGTCCGCTTCCAGTAGGCTCTGCAGAATGGCACACTTTGGAGAGAACATTAGCCAGCAGGTAGTTATTAAAAATATGGTGATGAACGGTGGTCTTTATTTCTGAAGCAGTACAACAGTCACAACTGGAAATGTGTCAGTGTTGTTGCCTTTCCCAATTCATGTGTTTCGCCTCACTGACTGCCTGCTACCTGATGAGTGCCTAGGTCTGAACAAGGATTCTAGAGTACTCCAGATGTCACACTGACTCTGTGTCTTGTGGTAATGGGTTCTTATCCATCACAGGTTCAAGGGCCAATGTGACAGATGAGCACTGAGGGCAAACTTAGTGTTTGCCCCCAAGTTTCCCAACTAATTGATGCTTCATGAGTATGCCCTTTTATACATCCATTTTCTCTCAAGAAGGTTCATGTGCATTCCATCTGCAAACATGGTAGACATGTCTAGAATCAAGTACATTACGTACGTAGATAATAACAAATCATACGTAAACTTCCCAGAAGCAGTACAATACAGCGGCTTAACATGATTAAATTGACTTTGGCATCGAAATTTTCGATGGTACTTTCCCAGTAGCAAGAAAAGCTCTTACAATCATGATTGTGACAGTGAATACTGGCTGGAAGTTATGGGTTGGAATGGATATTTCATAATTGCAGGACTAAATGCTACAAAGCTGAAATAAATTTCATTCAGTTGGTGTTACAGTAACATTGCTAACTTGATGGAACATCTTAGAATCTATCAATGATCTACAATTTTGGGTAAAGCTTTGAGTATAACAGTTTAAAATCAGTTTCTTCTCATCCTGTGACAAAGAAATTATTTACCCTTGCTTGATATTATCAATTAAAATAGATTGATCTACAAATACAGCATAATTAAAATTTTGGAATTTCAGTAAATTTGTTCCTTAATCTCTGGGTGTTTTATATACACTTGATGAGGACAGGAAAGAGACTCTGGCCAAGTTAATTTCAACAGTTTCACCAATCACATGCAGCCTGAGTTGAAAAGTGTGATACGTTTATCATGGTGTCACGCTATGACTATTAATTTCCTCCAATAAATGTTTATTTAATCTGGTATTCTTTAAGGAAGACACTATCCTCCACCATCTCCACCATCACCCACCACACAACATCTCAGAAGTGGATCTTCATGTGTTGGGCAATATCTTGTTTTGTTTTGAAATACTTTCCACAAACATCACATTTAAACTCTCTCAGGCCAGAGTGCCTGAAGACGTGCCTATTCAACGCAGATTGCAAGCCAAATCTTTTCCCACACTCTTCGCATTCATAATTTTTCTCAAAAGTGTGAATGCGTGTGTGTGTATTGAAAGTAGTTTTATCAACAAATCCTTTTCCACAGATGTTACATTCATAATTCCTCTCACGGGTGTGTAAAAATGAGTGTCTTTTGAGGGTACCCTTCTGAGTAAAACTTTTCCCACAAATGTCACATTCATAATTTTTTTCACCAGTGTGTGTAACTAGATGTTTGTTGAGGTTACACCTCTCACGAAATTTTCTTCCACAAATTTCACATTCATGATTTTTTTCGCCAGTATGCCAGTGATAGTGCTTAGTAAGGTCACCATTGAGCTTGAATCTCTTCCCACAAAGTTCACATTCATAATTTCTTTCATCTGTGTGTGTAACGCTATGTGTGTTGAGGTTACCCCTGAGCCTAAATCTTTTTCCACAAATTTCACATTCAAAATTTCTTACACCAGTGTGTTTAAGGTTGTGTGTCTTGAGATGATTTTTCTGAGCAAATCGTTTTCCACAAACTTCACATTCATGTTTTTTTTCACCAGTGTGTATAAGGTTGTGCCTGTTGAGGCGACTCTTCTTACTAAACTTTTTCCCACACTCAAGGCATTCATGATTTTTTTCACCAGAATAAGTGGGTGTGTCTGTTGGAGTCACTCTTTTCAGTGAGTCTTCTTCCACACTCATGCTACTCATTATTTCTTTCACCAATGTTTACCGTTTACCACTGATGAGGTTTCAGGCCCTGCAATGCTGCCAGCGCAGCACTACGCAGGGCCGTTGCTTTCTAGCTGAAGATAACAGCAACAAGGGGCTGGTGGTGGTTGATTTGATCATCCGAAATTCTCTCATCAGTGACAGTCTGCTTCTGCTCCTTGGTCCTGGCCACTTAGGCTGCAGCCCAACCTTTCTGTCTCCAGTGAAACATTATTCTTGATATGAGAAGGTGGCTGGTCTGGCAGGAACCCCGGGGAAGCTGGGGTGGGTGGCATGGTTCCCCCCTGATGCCACACTCTGAGACTGAGCAAGCAGGCAAAGTCAAGGAAGCACCAAGGAGTCCTGCAGTCAAAGGCATCAAGGATGAAGCAAGCATTGAGCACAGCACCTGCCTCAAACTCTCACTCCAGCACCATTAACAGTGGTAGCCATTGGAATACAAATAGTAGTATGCTGTCTCTTTGCCACAAAGCTCCCCACCTCAGCCACTTGCTTCAGCACCGGCATCAGCACCACTGGTGGCTGTTGGGACACAGAGTCATGAGCTGTCTGGAAATGAAAACTTTGAAACAGACTGCTCAGGTCAGCTAATTAATCTCAACTGATTTTGGAAACTATTGCTTTACTTACTACTCGTTTTACTGGCACGTAGTATATACTACATCTTCAAGTGATGTTATGAAATAAAAGATATTATTCCTCTACACTCCAACAAACATAAAACACCCAGTAGTGAGGAGGGCTGTGAGGACCAAGGAAATAATGGAGTAACAGCACACATTGTGTGTTATGCACCTGAAAGGTGCCCTGCGCATCATAAATTCAGATTACACTGATATTGTCCAATGAAATGAAGTGATTCTATGCAATATCTTTGTTTAAAATTATTTTTTGTAAAAAAATCCAAGTGTTATGACAACCCTATAAGCTGTTATCAATAATGTATGGCAATAAGCAATTGTAGCAGTTTACATCAATAAGTGAAAGAGGTTACGTGCAGAATGTGTGTGGATATACAGGTACCTGTTGTGTTGAAGATGTCTATAACAACAAGAAACTGACTTGCAATTACTAATCAGTGTATCAGTCAGCAGGGGAAGATGCATTTTTAACAGAATTGTCTGCCCACAGCACCGCTCAATATTTCATGGTGTCACTTGCCTGATACATGTATATTTTAAGTATCAAAACATATCCTATCACAACACCTACACTGACTTCAACCACTTTAATGTTTGCACACCTTGTTTATTCTGTCTCAATTATCCCCTGGGCTAGTAATGAAGACTGGTTTGATTAATGCGCCAATATCTTGTCTCCTATTCAAGCAACCGCTCTGCTGTTGTCAAATACATACTCTACGGTAAAGATTCATTTTAGTACCGTGCCAGTATCTCATTATCTACTTTATGAAACATCACTATCTCTTTTCTGCAAACCTTCAACAGTCATGGAAATGCTTTCAAAATCCAATTCAAGGCCCCCCCCACATGTATATGCGACTTATTTCTGCAAGGAGGTATTTCTCGCAACACCGGCTGCACCGCCGCCACGCCCGTCGCCAGAGCAAACTTGTTATTTTTATGCAAATACCGCGAATTTTATTATGGAGCATGAATATAACCTTACCTAACCAAACAAAACCCCCTGTGAGCTATTTTGCGGCGGCGGCACCACAGTCGCCGCGGCCAGCACCAGAGGAGGCGATGCGCTTTCGTAAACATTATCCCCTATTTTTAAGAGTAAAAAAAAAGTCCTTGAATTGGATTTTGAAAGCGTTTCCATGACTGTTGAAGGTTTGTAGAAAAGACATATGAAGAGATAGTGATGTTTCATAAGGTAGGTAATGAGATACTGGCACGGTACTAAAACGAATCTTAACCTACTCTACTAACCACAAACAATCCAGAAATCAATAGGAAAAAAAGGTGTAGAGATCAATGCAACTGAAAATTGGGCTGGTAAAGTTTTATCAACGCGCCAGTGTCCTGTCTCCTCCTCAAACAACCGCTCTTCTGTTGTCAAATACATACTCTACTAACCACAAACCCTCCAGAAATCAAAAGAAAAAAAGGCGTAAAGATCAAAATAACTGGAAATAGCCATGAAATGTGTGTGGGACCCGAGCTGTCACGGACGGCTGAGAACCAGAGTAAAACCTCACCTCTGACAGTGCAGTCTGCGGCCCCTGCCTTGACACCTTCGTAAATACCCGCGTGCCAGCCTGGGGAAGATTACAGGGAGCAGAGGCAGGCCATTTACAGGCGCGTCTACATCCCAGAGCCTTTTTACAGCGAGACAAACAGTGATGGGCGGGGGGCGAGAGCTGTCACTCGGGGCGGGGGCAAAGCTTGGGGGGCAGTGCTGGGTTGGGTGCGTCCTGCCACGGTTGGTCTTGGTCTTGGAAGTTATATTGTTTAAGATTGGGTGCGTCTTGGTAATTATTATTAGAGCGTCTTTCTTTTAATTAATTAGTATGAAAATAATGATAATGGGCCGCATTTTAGGTCTCTAACCTATACGCTACAGCACCCCACCGGAGCGTAAGGCGCAGACTCTCCCACGGGACCACGGGAGCCCCCAAGTATAGATTATTTTCAATTAAGCAGAGTATGGAGATAATGAAGAAACGAATGGAGATAATGATAATGAAGGAAAAGCTAATTTCATTAAATCTCAACACATTTAATCCCAAAAGAAGAAGAAGGAAAAATTATGAAGACAAGAGGAAACAGCTGAAATGGACGCCGTTACAAAGGCTGAAAACAACACTGAAGAAGAAGACGGGAGAGAGGAGCACGTTTATCACACAAGTATAGATAAAACAAAGTATGGAGAGTGTGACCGAGTGAGAAAGACATATTTAATACTTCGTTGGAGGAGAAGAGCAAGAAAAAACAGGTGGGAGGAACAGACAAAGTGTATTACCGCTAGCACGTGAAGGAACAACTAGGCCGTATTTACATGATTTATTTCCAGGTTTTCTTTTTCTAGTTTTTCAGTGTTTTTAAAGCTGTTCGCTGTGGTTGGCAGGTATAATTTTAGTAGCTTTATCCATCTTTCTTTCCCACGTCCTTCATATTATTTCAACTGGGCCGTCTGTAATTGCTTTTTATTTTTAAGTTCTTTTTCCTTACCGTATTTAATGTGTTGTAGGTTGCTATTTGAGTATATGTGGCTGGCATGTAGAATTTTAGTGGCTTAATCCATCTTTCTTTCCCACCTCCTTCATGTTATTTCAATTGTGTCGTCTTTAATTGCTTTTTTTTCAGTTGTTTTTCCTTATTTAATGTGTGTTAGGTTGCTAATGGTGGCTGGCATGTAGAATCTCAGTAGCTTTATCCATCTTGTTTTCCCTCCTCCTTTATATTATTTCAAATGGGCCATCTGTAATTGCTTTTTTTCAGGTTTTCTTTATTTTTTCGTTTTCCAGCGTGTTTTACGTTGCTATCCATGGCTGGGATGTAGGATTTTAGTAGCTTTATCAGTCTTGTTTTCCGACCTCCTTCATATAATTTCAAATTGGCCATCTTTAAGTGCTTTTTTTTTAGTTCTTTTTTCTTTATTTAATGTGTTTTATAGTCCGGCAAATTTTAAGTGGCAGCTCTGACGTAGACAGCCTGTAGCCACATCTCACCTGTCTCACCTCTCTCTCTCTCTCTCTCTCTCTCTCTCTCTCTCTCTCTCTCTCTCTCTGTGTGTGTGTGTGTGTGTGTGTGTGTGTGTGTGTGTGTGTGTGTGTGTGTGTGTACGAGGAAGATAGAAAAGTGGGGGTGTACTCTCATTCGGGGAGTATATGGTGCACGACAATGCATAATAATAATAATAATAATAATAATAATAATAATAATAATAATAATAATAATAATAATAAACCTCTTTAACTTTACAAAATGCACCAAGACTCTTTACCCCTTGAGTGGTGTTGAAATAAGGTCAAAGTGTAATATTTTAATGTTCTTAGCGACCACTCCTTCACCACTCCCTGGCCATCCCCAGCGGAACCTCACCATTCACCTGGATGACTCACATCAGAATTTGCTAGACGGTCCTGGCATTCCATATACAGGTACAGTCTCCATATTTTATCATAATTATGCCATATGACTGACATTGTATGGCATATGGCAGACACACACCAAAAAATGGCAGAAATGCGATAATTAAAGCAGGCAGAGCAACTGGCAACTATGGTGTATTGGGTTGACTTGAGCTGACACCGTCGCGGTGGCAACGCTGCCAAGTGTTGTACAAATTTCTTTGTGTTCACTCACAGATAGAGAATCAGTCAATAAAAAAAACATATTTGTTTTTATACTAGAGTGAGAGAGAAAGAGAGAGACACGGGGAGAGAGAGAGAGAAGGATGTGAGAGACACGGTGTGCGAGGTCAGTTGGAGACATAGCACCAGTGTCTAGCGGGCTGTCTACGTCAGAGCCGCCACTTAAGATTTGCCGGACTATAGGTTGCTATCTGTGGCTGACTCGTAGAATCTCAGTAGCTTTATCCATCTTGTTTTCTGACCTCCTTCATATTATTTCAACTGGGCCATCTATAATTGCTCTTTTTTTTCAGGTTTTCTTCATTTTTTAGTTTTTCAGTGTATTAGGTTGCTATCCGTGGCTGGCATGTAGAATTTCAGTAGCTTTATCCATCTTGTTTTCCCTTCTACATGTTATTTCAAAAAGATTTCTCTCTACAGTTTGCTACTTGGCATGTTTCACGTCAACATAACTCTCCATCAAATATCGTGTCTCTCAAAAGTTAAACTAAGATATATACATTAAACAATCTATTCTAGAAAACTTCAGATACACTTACCAACCAGTGACAGACCTCTTGAATCCTTGCCTGATATGATATGTATTATAGCAAGCACGTGTGGGAACAACTTGGCTGCGAGAACATGGGAACACATTAGACAAACATCACTATCAAACATTGTGGCTCTTAATTGTTAAAGTAAGATATATATGCAAGACAGTCCAATCTAGAAAGCTACAGACACACCTACCCAGCAGTGACAGACCTCTAAAATCCTTGCCTGCTTCATGCTCACCTCCACGTACCAAAATCCCCTATGGCTAGGAAGCTAAAGGGGAGTTACAGGTCCCTACTCTTAACCCTAGAACACTAACCTTAGAAAAAGTCACACCACTACTAACCATGGGTACATCATACCCGATTTTGAAAAAAAAAAAAAAAATTAAATGTAAAGTTTTAATGGAATAAAGTTACATGAAGGGACTTCAAACTTTGTATCTTGACTTAACATTAAGAAGAACTGAAAAACGTATTGTTTTGGTATGAAAATCAGGTACTGAAAAATGTTACTAAAAATAGGAAAAATGTTCAAAAATTTCAAAAAAAAAATTTCATAAAAAAAATTATCATCCGATGGCTTCCAAACTTCTTGTATGGCCTCCCAGGGCCTGTGATCCACTGCACAGGTGATCACTAAAAAAGTACGTAAACAATATCATAGGGACATGTACAACACCCTGTATCACCAACCATGGGTATGCCAAATGTAGGCCTACAACAAAGGTGAGCAGAGAGAGCGAGACAACGTGACCTTCCCCTACACTGTCAAGCGGGCACATGAAGCTACTGAGGAGGTGGGTACCCTCAGAGCACCGGAACCATACACAATGGCAATGACGTCATTCGCATGGGTACCTCATACCCATGGTTAGCGTTCTAGGGTTAAATGTATTGATCTCCCATTACGACTATTTTCTAAGGCCACAGAGAAGATTATTTGGGTTTATTATATGGGTGTTATTTCCATTCAAGATGCAGAAGCGGTGTAAAACTATCACTAGCATCACAAAACAGTCTATGGAAATCCCATTAACTTTTATGAGAGGCTTTTCAAACAGGGGAACTTAGGCGCCGATATGTTTAAAAATACAGGCTTCAGTCACTCTCATAGACTGCTGTGAGACAAATTATGAAATGAGCTTTATATTAGGCATTGTTGGAGGTTTTCAAGGTAATAAGATCATACCTCTCCTCCAGCTTCCTTGCCCCATGTCCTCACACAGCCTACTTCTTCCTCTTTTCTTCTTCTTCTTCTTCTTCTTTTTCTTCTTCTTCTTCTTCTTCTTCTTCTTCTTCTTCTTCTTCTTCATTTGTTGTCCTTACTTTCCCTTATGGTGTTGGGTGGCCTGACACACCTCCTCGTGTACTGCCCAAGTTTCCACTCTATCCTCTCTGTCCTCTCAGTTTCCTAATCAAGCTTCATATCCACTAAGGCTCAAGAGGCTATGCTCCCATGGCCTACCCAGACCCCTAATAAACTGAAGAAGGAAAATAAAGCAAAAATACTTTTATTTATTTTTATTTTTCCAGCTTTGTTTTAAGTGATTCAGTATTCCTTATTGCTTGTTTGAAGGACTAGAACTTATCAGAAGATATTTGTAAGCCATAATGGGCAAGTCCAGAATCTGGACTTGCAGTAAAATGCATGTTAAAAGCAATCAAAACTCATGGCTGTATTTAAGAAAATTACATTGTCTAGAGGCAACTTTATAAATATAAAGCATCATGTACTATTGTATTTTAATTATTGTCCAACAGGCCACAACATGAGTCATCACAGGATCCCAATGTTGGCTCTTCACAGCTCACATTTTCAGCTTTTTTACATGCTACAGGTTAGTGAACTAAATGCTTGTAGCTTACATAGAGTTTGACATTTGTTTCCAACTGTGGCAAATTGACATCTTTAAGAGCACTGAGAATCTTATATACTTTGGTAAATTTTTATTGAAATTTAAAGGAAGTTTAGCTTTTTAATGGTCAGAATACAAAGGTATGCAGGCTAAGAAAAAATAAACAAATTTATAATCTATCAGGCACATTTAAAGTTTTTAAGGCAGTAACAGATATTTCACTGAAGGAGAGTTTTGGATCCATGTATAGCTATCATCCCATGACAGGAGATTCACAAAAACCTTACAGTATTAAATCAAAGCTCTGTTGAAGAAACTAGATTATCAATTATGGCAAGGATTGGCTGAATTTCTTCATAAAAGCAAAGGAATTAAATAAAGTTTTAAGCAGGATCTCACCAAGACAAGAGCACATTGTTAAGACTGATTCCTTCATAACTATGAACTTTGCTCTAATATATTTGATATCAGACTTATGGCAGTTTCACCTCATCATACTGATTGTGGCTCCATTATTTTTAGTATTAGTTTGGCTCCACAGAACTTATCAAGAAGAAATTGTGCCAATAGTGTATTCATGTTATTTTTAATTTCAGACACGATGCATGTCACAAGCCCAGTTTCCAGTGATCACGATACCTGTGGCATTGCAAGAGAGGCGGAAAAGGGAAAAACTGAAAGAGAATAAGAATAAGAGAGCCCTTCAGATTCATCAGTCCAGAAAGGGGAATCATAATGTGAGTGAAGGTTTCTGTATTCACGTCTAGTATTTACCTGTAGCTTTACTAATATTTTGCATGAGCAACAGCTGCTTCATTGTCCCCTTGTTTTTCTCAGCCTTGGTTAATCCTTCCCATATTTTTATATCATTAAATTATATTTACTAGCATGTGTTTCTCACCATGATTTTCTTTAGAACCATTCTTACATTAAATTATGTCTTTCTGAATTGTTATTTTTATTATTAATATTGTTATCATTATTATTATTATTATTATTATTATTATTATTATTATTATTATTATTATTATTATTATTATTATTATTATTATTATTACAATTATTATTGTTGTTCTTTAAATTTTTTATTATTATTATTGATATTCAGTGCCTTATTAAAGTTGCCTTGAATTTCAGATTCCAATAATAAGTTGCCGAAGGAAGGAACTGAACCATTACTTGGGACAGTCATACAACAAATTTGCTGAGGTTCCGCTGGCCTCCAACGGTTGGCTCCATAAGAAGGCAGCAGGTGACTTCTTCACTATCAATGGCCATGGTCCAGTAAGTTATTTCTTATATTTGGGTTAATGAATTAATCTAAGTAGTGTTATTATGGTTTTTGACTGTTCTTTGGATTTGTTCTCTATTTCCAATGCCTTTTCTCCTCACAGAGACTTTCCTTAAAAGATGGCCATGCTAGAAATGTCTCCAAGCTTCCCTGTCATAACCCGTGGTGATGAAGGACCATTATGGTGTGATTCAGTCTCATGTTGTCGTCTGCCTTTTCAGAATCCAGCTTTTGCAGACTGTGATAATGAGGATGAAGACTTCACCTCACTTGGACTGGAGAAGAATCTTGTTGCTCAGTTAAACAAAATGGGGTTTGAGAGGCCAACTAATATACAAGTAAGTTTGTTAATTTTAAAATGACATTAGGATATAAAGTTTGTAAATGGAATGTATTTTTAAAAGGTCAGTGTGCTCTTATTCCATAGTCATGCAAATGTTTGATGTCTTGGTTTTTGCTCAACTCAGATGATGATGTTAAATAGAGAACTATTGTCTTGCATTACTGGTCAACCATAAGTACCTTTCAGTTTACTAATATAACTGACAATTGACAATTACATTCTCTTTCAGTCTCTGGCAATACCACATGTTCTGGATGGAAAAAACACACTCATTACTGCAGAGACAGGTAATGGGAAAACTCTGGCATTCATCGCTCCAATGTTGCAGCAAATAGCAGAGAAAAAGAAAGTGCAGTCTGAGCTACCAATGAATTCCCCAAGAGGTCTTGTCATGGTGCCTGGCAAAGAGCTGGCAGCACAGATTCATGTAAGTCCATCTGTATGTATTCTATGCCCTGCAGTAATTCCAAAGAAGCAGTTGAGGGATAGTCAGGCTGTTGATAAAGAGTATAGAATAAAATAATTCTGAAATATAGCAATTTACACCGACGGATAATTGTAATCTAAAGAAAGAAACTTTTTTTTTTCCCTTCTTAATGGATACCATAATGAATGCTTTGTGAACATGATGGGAAGTATTTTTGAGGTCTAGAATTATTTTAGTATACTGGATGTACAAAATAGATATTGAGGGCTACAAATGAAAGCTGTTATTTCTGTTGCCAGGGTGTTGCATCACAAGTAGGAGAGGGTTTAGGAATTAAAGTGAAGCTGCTCACTGGGGGAGGGACCAAGAAAAAGATGCTCACTCCACCCATGTCCCAGCAGGATCTGCTAGTGGCAAGCTTTGGTGCTATGTCAAAGTTAACTACAGTTGGTAAGTTTGTACACATGCCGTGGATTTGAAATATTAATGTTTTCATATAATTTAAATGGATATGTTTTTTGAGAATGCATCTTCACATTAATTGAGAATGCACTAAAGTTTGTTCTGAAGGAAGTTGTTCCTTCAGGGGTGTATGACATGAGCTTCCTGACCCACATCACTTTGGACGAAGCCGACACACTGCTTGACGACTCCTTCAACGAGGAGGTCACTCGCTTCATCACCAAACAGCCAGTAAAGTTGCTTCTCTGATTTTTGTAAGATTGAGATTGACTTATGTAATTTTTTTTACAATGCTCTCATCTTTTCTACAATAGTTACAGCACAGGTTTGAATGTAGTGAAATTATGAAACCATAGGCCAGCATGTGTAGAAACTAGAAAACATCATTATCATCATACCATCTCTGCATCATGTTCTCCATCTTCTCTTATCAGTTTCTCACATCAGAGTGGCAAGTAGTGCTTGTAGATATTTAATCATTGGGGTTTATCATCACCATCATCTCTTGTACTGCGGTCTGTTTTCTTCATGGGAAATTAAAGGGATCATGAAAAGACTTCAATAAATAATCCAGAAGAAAAGATTAACAAAATAAATGCATGTTCACTCACTTATGTAGTCCTAGTTTATATATTTACTATGACCGGTATATTGTGTGTCACAGCCCAGTGGTCTGAGGCTAATGAGTGACTATGTGTTTGTATTGTGGATAAATAAATACCCATATCAATCACCCTTCCCAGATACAAGGTTCAGGAGATGACGAGCAGCCAGAAGTCTTGTCAGGGGCACAACTCACCCTGGTGGCTGCAACGACACCTACGAGCCTTGCCAAGATCCTGGACCCCATAGTAAATGTGAGTAGAGAGACAGTACCTGAAATTAGCACTTCATTGATTTCCATCTTGTTGAACTTACTCACATCCACCTGCTTTTTCTTATTCCTAGTTTTAAAGTTGTACTGCTTCTGTTTTGTCTCTGGCTGATTGTACTCTCAAGTTTTTATGGTTTTGCATTAATAGTTTAGTTCCTGAAAAGAGTTTACTGTGATTTATGGATTTTTTATCTTCTAATGCTGCTATTACCTCTTTTAGATATAGAAATAACATACACTTGTTCTTGTGACTTAGATATTACTTGTGTATCCTTAAACTTGCTGAATATGGTGGCCAAAGATATGCTTAATACTACCTTCTTCCCTTTGTCATACAGGTAAAGTTTACAGCCCCAGAACAGCAATCTTATATGAACATCGTTAAAAGCTGTCAGGTCCAAAGAAAAAGGATAAATTTCTTCTAAGCATTTTTTTCTCTTCCCTATGCAGCTTGATTCACTGGTGCATCTTTCCACACCTCACCTGAACCGTTCCATGCCCCATGTCCATCAGCGCTTCCTGCGGGTCAACAGCAAGACCAGAACGGAGAAGCTTCTAAGTATTGTGAAGAAGGATGTAAAGAGAGGAAGCCCTGTGATCATATTCAGGTAGGCAAGAGTGAACATCTTGTGTATTGATTAAGAGTCTTATAGGTTAAGTTATTTGTGTTTGTTTCCATATTAACACATGTACCGTCCTTTTTTCATATATTAGCACTTTTCCTTGCAAGCAATTGGTTTCTCTAATCCATTCCAAGCATCTATGCTTCTGTGTGTAAAGCTGTATTTCTTGTCATCATTCGCACACTTTATTTTCTCTTTATACAGCAACAAGAGCAGCACTTGTGACTGGATTTCCATGCTCCTCAATGAGAATGGTGTGCGCTGCATGAACCTGAATGGTGCCACGTCCTCGTTCCTCAGGGAAAAGCACTACAAGGCCTTCACTGCTGGTGAAGTGAAGGTGCTGTCCTGCACTGATCTCATCTCTCGTGGTCTTGATACATACAAGGTAAGCAGAAGATACAGAGGTTGCATTGAATGTTATGATCATTACCGATATAGATTCATAGAATTATAACAAAAAGCTAGCACAAAAATAGTGAATTATATGATTTTAAGGGGTAGGGGTCAAATGGTAAGCACATAGGAATGGTAAATGCTGGGTTCTAAGTTCAAGTCACAACTAATGGAGTGCTCTTTACTGGAGGGGCCTGGACCATCAGGTTGACTGGCATGTAAAAATTCAGTTAAAAGAAATAATAAAACAAGATCTACAACTGGTACAAATTACTTCCCTATAAGTAAAAGTATAGGAGTATTGCAAAAAAATGTTTTTAAAAGACTGCAATGGCTAAGGCAATTCTTAATAAAACACTGCGAAGGCAAGGCGGCAAAGGCAGGTGTTGGGGTAAGAAAGACAAAGTGTTTTTGTAATGGGCAAGGTGCTGTGGATGAGGCAGTGCTGATTTGGGCACATGCCATCAGTTTTGACTAAATTTATTAATATCATATAAAAAAGAAAATAAATCATTAGTAAATAGATGTAACAATTCTGGATAGGGTCTCCATTTATTCTAAAGAATTTAGGGTCAATACATATGCTCCTTATACTGCAGTCTTCACTTTTCCTGATTCAAACCACAGTATTATCACATGCACAAATATGAAATGTGAAATGGTAATCTTTCCTTGTTTCTTTTGTCAATCTTTTATTTCATTACCTTCATTTCCATTTTCCTTCCAGGTGCCGCATGTGATCAACTTTGACTTTCCAAGTTATGTCGCTGATTACATCCATCGGTGTGGGCGCACAGGGCGGGTCGGTGGCGCCTCTTCCTCTGTTGTCACCAACCTGGTCCACCAGCCATGGGAAGTAGAGTTGGTCAAAAAGATTGAGGTAAGAGTGAGTCATGACACCTGTAAAATGAAGGATTAGAGTTATACAGTCTGGCACAGAACCTAGTTCAGTAGACTGCAACAAGAGGCTTAAGATATGAAGTAAAGGTTTTTATAATGTTGAGCAGGGAATAAGATGTAGCATAGGAGACTTGGCTTTCAAAAACGAGTCACAAAGGGATGTAGAGAGGAATGGGCAGTAGTAGTATAAAAAAATAGTAGTTGAAGTTGCAATGGTAATATTAGTGGTTGTCGATAGTCAGGGAACTTGGGCTTACTTGGGCTTGGGATGCTGCATTTCTCAGTTTTCACAAAGCAGCCTTAACAATCATTGAAGTTGTTGCTGAAGGTGAAGCATCCTTATTGCTAGGGGGTGACATGCAAGCACCCTCTAATGGTGATCAAGTGATCTGATCTGGAATATGGTCTGTTATGTAAGATTATGATCAGTCATGATCTATACTGTTTTTGGTCTAACATTTGATGCTGTGCTGTGTAATACATTATTTTATTTTTCTGTCATGCAAAAGTTTCTAATGTGATGAAACATTTATTTATTAATATTTTTCTTAATTTCAGTATGCAGTCAGGAAGGGAGAGGAATTCCACAATGTGAATGCCAATATTAAAAGGATAATTACAGCAAGAATTCAAAGAGAGGAGGAACAGATGTTGAAAAGCATAGTATAGATCCCAAACATGTAACTCATGGAGGAAGAATATCCCTAGGTAGGCCACCAGGTAAAAATAAATGATATATACATGTACAGCATCACTTAGTTTCTCAGCTATATCTATCTATCTATCTATCTATCTATCTATCTATCTATATCTATATCTATCTATCTATCTATCTATCTATCTATCTATCTATCTATCTATATATATATATATATATATATATATATATATATATATATATATATATATATATATATATATATATATATATATATATATGCAGTGAACTTCATGTATGTATTGTAAACATATTGTAAAAAGAATCACTCATTTTTGTAAGCTGACAAAATATTTAAAAATCTGCTATTATTGTATATTTTCATTAATATTCCTATTAATTACTGTGTAGCAATGATGATGCTCCGTATTGTTTGTGGTGGGGATGACACATTATCATGGATTAGTTTATGGCACCTTTGCTTCTCCTCCAACCATAGGGGAGGGCAAGTGGTAGGAGGTAGTGTGAAGCCAGAGACCCTTTGTTCCATGGCTGAGTAGAGGCCCGTGTCTGTCCCGTCTAGGAGAAGGTTAGCAGTGTCATGCAGTGGCCTTGGGCTGCCGGATGCTGCCGGGACAGATTGCAGTGTGTTACCAAGTAAGAGACTTAGCTTTGCACTTGGATGGCTTGCACACACATTGTTGCCATCTTCATATCTTGTTTTGTTTGTAGAGTTGACTGTAGAATTGTTTTTTATTACTTTGCGATTGACTGAGAGAGAGAGAACGATTTCACAATCGGTGAGTATTTCATGCCATTATCTGATAGATATGCATATTTTAATACGTGTGAGATATCATATGGTTTAGTAAGACAATCTGATGTGGCGACTACTTTGTGGTTTTAATGATAGTATTGACTATGCATAAACAGTCCTTATTTAACTGTGGTCGGCTGCATGTTCAAAATCTCACAGATGGGATGAAGAAAGTAATGATAGTGGGTATGAGAGTTTCGGTGTGGGTGTGACATTAATCGCAGGGAGTTAATTAATTGTTGAGTGGCTGAATGAGCAAAGTGTGGTGCTTGAGATAGTTCAGACACGATATGAATGGTTGAAAAAAAAAATTGAAAAGTGAATGTATTATATTAACCATTATACTATTCAACCAGTCCCACTTGGGTATAATCTAGTTAATATAATACGAACTGGCATAATACATAGGTGTGGCTGGTAGGATTTCTCCGGGCACCACAATTATTAACAGCCGATAATATTGGAGGTGACACTATAAAAGAAAACGAACATGCAGTACCCTAATGGCCCCGGGGGTATTTTTAGCGTCGCGGGGTGGGTCTTACGTAAATATGCAAATTACTTCAGTTACCCCATCAGGGAGTTCACCGGCTCCGACAGTAATGAAAGCCGCACTCTCCCTACCACAGCAGCGTACTTTTACGTGGCTGAAATAAAAGAAAAAGTAAATCACGGGGCTCTGTCAGTGGCGTCAGTGTGCCGTGACGAAACAGTAGTAGTACACCTGCCAGAAGGTTGATTTTGGCGGCTGTAGATTATAGATATTAACCCCGGCGATAACAACATTACTTTGAAGATACCTGCGTTTCAAGAGTTAAGTGATAATTTTGTGCTGGTCGTCGTCGCGTGTCCTCGGTGGCTGTGTGGGTTCGTTTCGAGGCCGAGGAGAGAGAGTTGGCTGCCGTAGACTATAGTATTAACACACCATCTTAACAGTAATTTGAAGATATCCACCTTTCTAGAGTCAAGTGATCGTTTTATTGTGGGTCGGTGTCGCGTGGCCTTGGTGGCTGTGGGTGGGTTCGTTGCGAGGCCGGGCGGTGTCTGGGCGCGGGCGGGCGGTCGCCGGGGGACAGGATGGATGGCGGCCAGCAGCGTGGTTCCTGCTGGTTTAAAGGTGCAGCATCAGAGGCGACACGGCCCACTAACCTGACTTTATTTACTCATTCGTTCATTTCATTTCGTTTCGCTACGATGGTGTGCAATGTGCAGTACTAGTGGAGCAGCTTTAAGGCCGCGAGACGGAGCTGTGCGCCATAACAATGATTCATTATTACCGTGTTGAAGCCCACGCGTGATTTCATTTGTTGACTTGATCAGATGCGGTTTTATATTGTATTACTGAATGGAACACGGTGCTTTTTTATTAAGAGTAGTACTAGTTTAACCATCACCATTATCATCATCGTCACATCACTATCATCATTATCATCATTTTTGCCTGAGGGTGAACCGGCTTCGTCATATTACTAAACTCTAATGAATTCCTCACCCCTTGTTTTCCCACACTTTTCCTGCCCCGAGTTATAAAATTACTTACTGGGGACACATATTTTCCGAACTCGCGCTCGGAAAACACGCCCGCTCGAACTGGGGCCCGAGGAACTAACCGCAGACTGATTAGGCGATGGGAGAAGACTGGAAGGGATAGAGAAGGCTTCGTTCGTTTGGCTTTCCTCAATAGTCGAGTGTCGTTTGCTCTGTGACTGCTGACGGAGGTGATGGTGATTTTGATGTAACTAAAGTGTTCGTCTCCATGGGGGTTGTAATTCCTTCCCTTCGGCTTTCTCGTCCTTGTCTTCGTCTTCATCTTCGTGCTCGTCCTGGTCCTTGCCCTAGTCATTCTCTTTTCATCCTTGTTCTCCTTGTCCTTCTCATCCTCGCCCTTGTCCTCCCCATTCTTTTTCTTCTTTTCTTCCTCCCCCTCCTAATTTTTTTCCCTTCTTTTCCTCCTCCTCCTCCTTCTTCTCCTTCAGGATCACCGCCCTCTTCTTTTGCTCCTAGGGCACGAGTCAGCTTCCCCCCACCTCAGATATTTGAACGTCCCCCCACCTCTCCCTCACCTTCCCCTTCCCTCCATCCCTTCTCCTTGCACTGCCTTCTCAATTTTGCTCTCCCATCCCACTCTCTCCTACCACATCACGCATAGCTTCTTCATGTGGCGCTGCTACACACTCCCACTTCTTCCCCATTTCTTTCCCCTCTTCCTTATTCCTTCCTTCTTCTCCAGCTGTTCACCTTCCCCTCCTCTCTCTCTCTCTCTCTCTCTCTCTCTCTCGCTCGCTCGCTCGCTCCCTTTACACATCGCCACCAACTTTTTTCCTACTCTTATACTTTTTTTTTTTCACTTTTTTTCCCCTCCCTCGCCAACCCTCCAGTTTGCTCATATTGGCGTTATTTTTTTCCGCGGTGTGTTTATCCCCATTGTTGACACGGGGCTGTACACACACACACACACACACACACACACACACAATGATCCCTCTCTGCTGCCGTCCCGTCTTGGTCCACCATTATCGAGGAGAAAAAAGAAACCCACGAGAAGGTAAATATACTTGAGAAAATTAAGTAACTGAATACACGGCCCTGCCCTTTCTATTAAGCTGATGGCGAACCGTTCCCTCCTCCCCCTCTCCCCTTTCCTTCCTCCCTTCCTTCTTTACTGTAGATCTGTTTAATGGTCTATCTATCTATATCTATCTATCATATTCACTGGGGAAGAGGTGTAAGTCGAGGGTAATTTGGGGAGGGGGGAGGTTAGGTGTGCGTGAAGGGGGGAAGGGGGACAAGGTGGGCCATGCAAGTACGTCAAGGTTGGTGTTTTTTCTGAAGGTGCGGAGTGGGTGGTGACGAGGCGGAGTGCGTGAAGCGGCTGTCTGGGCGGGAATGTCATCAGTGCGAGGCGGGACAAGGTGACAGGATACGCCATGCATGTGTGTGTGTGTGTGTGTGTGTGTGTGTGTGTGTCATTACGATTGATGTTTGTCGGCCTGTCTGATTTTGGCAATATTGTTAGCCTCATTGGACGCTCGTTTGGGTTCCCGTCAAAAAATCAAAAGAGTGTGATATGAGCAGCATGTGGGCCAAATTCGGTGCTTTGGGATGGATCTGAACCAAAGTATTCCCAGCAATCCTGTTTGTCACTCCACCAACAGACACCGCAACATTAACATTCACTACTGGATGAAAAAGAGTGGGTCCTTTCCCCTTTTTCAACGTTAAACAGGTCCGATTTTACCGAAGAGGAACAAAACAACGTAATTATTTCTGTATCATTACGTTAGTGCAGAATTTCAATGTTAGATGGAGATGGGGCAAGGCTTTCTAGGTGTGAGGGCTTATTTTATAGTCCTGTCCAGCTAACCGACGGGAGGGAGGGAGGAAGGGAGAGGAGGGAACGGAAGGTATAGGCTATTGGAGGAGAGGCCGTGGAGGAGGGTATGAAGTAGAGAGAGAGAGAGAGAGAGAGAGAGAGAGAGAGAGAGAGACTAATAGGTTGGTATGCTCAGATGCTTTCGTCTCTCATATCAACTATTTCTAAAACCCGAAAAGGAGGCTAATCGGGTTCTCATAAAATATTTTCCTCGCGTTCATAGTATACTGAAGCATGGTCAGACTGCCACCAGAGTCATTGAACTACCTATAAAAATGCCTACAACTACGAAATACTTGTCAGATATGTGTGCCTGGGCGCAGAGATGTTTAACTATATTGCCCATAGGCTGGAGTATGAGGGGGGGACGGGTGTGTGTGAAGAGCAAGCTAAGATATGTATATAGTCTTCAACGACAGAGTGTATGAACAGGTGTTGCAAGTCACATATTAGGAGGAGTTTTGTCCCCGTGTGTGCACCTGGATGGAGCAGTGCCCGGCGATTAAGCCTTTTATGTAAATGTGCGTGGGTACATCAGAAGAAGAAGGGCGCAGTCAAGGTTACAATATTCACAGTAAATCTTAACACCTCATTTTGTCTCTATCATGGTGACAAATCTTCCATCCTCCGCAGCCTCAAAGAAAACGAGAAAATACTGTATTGGATAAGGAACGCGACTTGTAGATTTATTTTATTTACCCCCGTTTGGACGAGAGAGAGAGAGAGAGAGAGAGAGAGAGAGAGAGAGAGAGAGAGAGAGAGAGATTAGCGCTAAAAAGACTTAACAGGTGTATCCCGCCGCCTCCCCCCTCTCTCTCTCTCTCTCTCTCTCTCTGGGTGGCGCGGGTGGAATAGGCGGTGGTCTAATATTATACATTTACTTCCGGCCATCTGGCGGCTGACGAACCGACCACCTCTTTAAGTCTGTTGTCATTGCGCTTTGTTGATCGCCATTATTGTCATTATTACTGCTACTACTACTACTACTACTACTACTACCACTACTACTACTGCTGCTGCCTCGATTCTCTTCCTGCCTCAATTCTTTCCTTTATTTCGTACCATTCTTCCGGTTCCTTTCTTCCCACCCTACCTTCCTTCCTCTTTCCCTTTCTTCCGTCTCTCTCCCTCCCTCTCTTTGATTCTCCCTGTTTCCTTCCCTCCTTTCTTTCTTCTCTCAGCTTTCCTTCGTTTTCTCCTTCCTTCTCTTCCTGAATCTCTCTACTACTACTACTACTACTACTACTACTACTACTACTACTACTACTACTACTACTACTTTTGACACAACGACTACTTTCCACTATTTATTTTAAAGCTTTCATATATTTATCTTCTATTTTCGAGCAACAAAGTAGATGCAGGAGATAAAAGGCGGTGGGAAAAAGCTTAATACCTTGCTTCCTTCGTCTCGCCGCGCGGAACAAAGTTTATATATATATCACAAAATTGAGTGTGAACGCTCAACTTGCGAAGGTATTTATGGGGAGGGGAGGGAATATTCTCTCTCTCTCTCTCTCTCTCTCTCTCTCTCTCTCTCTCTCTGTTTATTTTCTTGTCTCGTTTCCTCTCTTTGTCTATTTTATCTATCTGTATGCATCTATCTATTTATATCTGTTACACACACACACACACACATGCACACACACACACCTGATCACCAGTGTTTGTGTTCGCTTGATTAGTTTGTTGCAGCCTCACCTGGACGAGCCTTGTGTGTGTGTGTGTGTGTGTGTGTGTGTGTGTGTGTGTGTGTGTGCGTGTGTGTGTGTTTCTGGGTAGTGTTTGTTAAGTATGTTCGTTATTGATTGATTTGGTTATTGTTCTTGAGGTCTCTCTCTCTCTCTCTCTCTCTCTCTCTCTCTCTCTCTCTCTCTCTCTCTCTCTCTCTCTCTCTCTCTCTCAAATAAATTTATACGCGAAAAGTGATCATTAACTACTACTACTACTACTACTACAACTATTCTCAACGATCACAACCCGGACACGAAAGGAGGAACGAAGGTGCAATAAACTATCACAAAAACACATAGTTCACCGGTGGGTCTATGAAGGGAAAGACACGAGAGAATAGAATAATAAAAAGGAGAAGGAGGAAGAGAATTGTTGTGTGTTTGTGTTGAAGATAAATCCCTGGCGCCAGTTTTACCTCCCTCTCTCCCTTCCTCTTCTCCTCCCTTTCTATTTATTCCTCCCTGTCTCCTTCTTTCCCTCTTTCTCTCCTTCTTTCTCTCCCTCCCCTCTCATCTTCCCCTGCTCCTTTTCTTCCTCCTCTAACTCCCTGCCTCTTCCTCCGTGCCTGTTTCCTCCTCTCCCTCCCTACTTTCTCCTCTCCCTGTCTCCCAGCCTCCCTGTTTCCCTCCCTCCCTCCCTCCATTCGTCCCTCCCTGCCTCAGTTCTTTCCCTCATTTCTTATTCTTCTTCCGGTTCCTTTTCTCTCTCCCTATCTTCCTTTTATCTCCCTCTCCCTATCTTCCTTTTCTCTCCCTCTCCCTCTAATTCTCCCTGCGTCCTGTCTTTCCATCTTCCTTTTCTCCCTTCTTTCCCTCCCTTTCTTCTTCCTTCTTTTCCTGTAGCCCCCTTTCCATGCATGTCTCCCTTTTCCTCCTATCTCCCTTCTTTTCCTACATCCTTACCTATCTCCCTGCTTCCTTCTTTCCCTCCTTGCCTTCCTCTCTACTTTCCTTCAATTTCGATCTCTCTCTCTCTCTCTCTCTCTCTCTCTCTCTCTCTCTCTCTCTCTCTCTCTCTCTCTCTCTCTCTCTCTCTCTCTCTCTCTCTCTCTCTCTCTCTTCATCACTTTCCTTGCCTCCCTCTTCCTTCCTTTCTAACCTTGCCTCTATCTCTCCAGTCATCCTTTCTTACATCATCTCTCGCCCACCCTTCCTCCCAGCATCCATCCCTTCATAGCCCCCTTCCTTACCTGCTTTGTCTCCCTTCCTTCCTCTCTTCACTCCTCTCTCCCGCTGGCTACTGCTGCTGCCACTGCTGAGCTCTCCTCCAGCACAATTAATGATGCCGATCCAAAGGGTGAGAGTAGCCAACCACGTAAGGCTTGCAGCGGTAATATCAGGAGGAGGAGGGGGAAGAGGAAGAGGTGGAGGAGGAGGTCTTGGGTACAGTTACGTCAGTGGTCCACCTTCTCCTCCTCTTTCGACAGTTCGTATTGGCCACAGTACTCCTCATATCCTGCTGTGTGTGTGTGTGTGTGTGTGTGTGTGTGTGTGTTATGGGACATTCACGTCGCGCCCGATGAGATAAAGGAAAATAAGTGGGCACAACATTTTCTCTGAGATTCGTACTTAAGATAAGGAAATCAAAGTGGAGTGACTAAATGTATTAAGGGGGAGGGGTCGGTAGGGGGAAGAGGGGAGGGGGGAATCGGTAGGGGAAGGGAGGGAAGGGGGAAGAGGGGAGGGGGGAATCGGTAGGGGGGAAAGGGGAGGGGGGAATCGGTAGGGGGAAGGGAGGGTGGGGGGAATCGGTAGGGTGAAGAGGGGGGTGGTGGTATCGGTAGGGGGTGGGTAGGGGGGTGGGTAAGAGGGGGAGGCGTTTAAACCCACACCCACCACCCACCTTCAATCCACCCACCCTCACCTCCCCCACCTCCCTCCCCTCCCCCATCCTTCTAACCACATTACTTTGCTTCTTTACGCTTCCAAGATCTTGTAAGACTTCATCCTCCCCTCACCTCCTCCTCTTCCCTGTCCCCTCCTGCCCCCCCCCCTCCCTCATAATCTTTGGTGCATAACAGGGCTAGGAGGAGGAGGAGGAGGAGAGATGGAGGAGGTGTGGAGAAAAGGGATGGAGGGTAAATTTGGTTTGATACTGTCCCCTTTCCCCCTTCCCTTTACCCTTCTTTTCTCTCCTCCCTATCTGCCTATCTTTTCTCCCTTCTCCCCTTCTTCCCTTCTCCTCCCTATCTCTTCTCCCTTTATCGTCCTGGCTCTTCCTCCCCCTTCCAATCGCCTTACATACCTCCCTCTCTCCCTACCCATCCCTTTACCCTCCTCCTCCTCCTCCTCCTCCCCCCCCTCTCCAAGCTGTCACACAAGGAACGTCACCCACTGCAACATTGCTAGACCTAATTATCGTCTCCTTGTGTTAGAGAGAGAGAGAGAGAGAGAGAGAGAGAGAGAGAGAGAGAGAGAGAGAGAGAGAGAGAGAGAGAGAGAGAGAGAGAGAGAGAGAGAGAGAGAGAGAGAGAGATTGTTGTAGCCACCCTTCTACGCAATGTAATTAAAATGATCTACTTACCGTATCGCACACACACACACACACACACACACACACTCAGAATCGTTACGAAGTCTACAGGAAATGATAGCGAGGGGAAAAGTGAGGAGAGAGAGAGAGAGAGAGAGAGAGGAGGAAATTTAGTGTTGTAGTGTTGACATGAAAGGAAAGCAATGAAAAAAAGAAAATTGGGAGACGAAATATATACAAACGAAGCGGCTGGAGAGAAAGGGAAGAGGAGGAAGAAGAAGAAGAAGAAGAAGAAGAAGAAGAAGAAGAAGAAGGAGAAGAAGAAGAAGGAAATAGGAACAAACTGAATAAAATGAGGAGGAGGAGGAGATGGAGGAGAAATAGAAATAAAGAGAATAAGGAGGAGGAAGAGGAGGTAGGCGTTTTTCGAGGGCCCTCTGCAGGTGGTCAGAGGTAATGGGTTAATTGGGTGAGATGTTAATTGAGCGTTTGATGAAGGACCGACATGTCGTATTTGGCGAGGGCACAGTAGGAGGGGGAAGGGGGAAGGGGTGAGGTGAGGGGCAGGTGACGAGAGGGAGGGAAAGGGGGATGGGAATGCACGAGGAAGAGGTGAGAGAAGGGGCTGGTGATGGGAAGGGAAGGAAAGAGGTGAGGTGAAGGGAAAGTGACAAGAAGGGGAGGGAAGGGGGGATGAGGTTGCACGTGGAAGAGGTGGGAGGAAGGGGAAAGGCAAGAGGAGGGATGGGCAGGTGAAGGGCAAGGAAGGGGTGAGTGAGGAGAAAGGTGTGCAGTGAAGGGAAAAGAGGAAGGGATTGGAGTTGCACGTTGAAAAAAGTAGGTGAAGGGGAGGGAGAGAGGGAAGGCAGGGACAGATGAGGAGAAGGGGCAGGTGATGGGGAGGGAAGGGAAGGTGTTTGGAGGAAGAGGAGGGAAAGGGAGGGGGGATGGAGGCGACGGAGAGAGAGACAGCAAGGTAGAGGTGAGGGAAGGGGGTCGTGATGGGGAGGGAGGGGGTGGGTGAGGAAGTGATGGGAGGAATGGGAGGCATGAGGGGTTACTGTGATCGTGGGTGACAGTAATGAATGAGCAGGACGATGGGTGATGAGTGGTGAGTAAAAAATAACACACACACACACACACACACACACACACACACACACACACACACACACACACACACACACACACACACACACACACACACACACACACACACACACACACTGATATAATTCTTCTTGCTATTCATTTATGCATGTATTTCATTTCCTTCATTTATTTATTTATCTATTTATCGTCATCGTCACGTTATATTATTCTGATCCAAGACATAAGCCGATTATTCCTGTCGCGTGCCGCTAAATCATTAAACGTTCCATTATGCTTCTTAATTTTATCACACCATCGCATGAACGGCCTTCTTTCTCTTGGGTCTTCCTTCTTATATCAGTTATTTTCAGTCTGTCACTCATCTTCTCCACGTGCTGTCCACTTTCCCGCGTATGTGTCCTGACCACTGCCATTTCTTGATTCTAATTGCCTTTGTTTTGTTGTCTGCTTTTGTCTGTTCTCTGATCCATTTGCAGTTCTTCTCCATCATAGTGGTTTCGAGCATTGATCCCTCCATCTATCGTTCGACACATCAATTTCCTGGTTCAATGTCCATGGACCGTATACTCAAATCTTTCGGCGCCCAAGATCATCTGTTTCACAAGGCTTTCGTGGGAATTTGGGGCATTTCCAAGGCTAGTTTTATAACCCTGGTGGTAGTCTGAGCCTTCTTCTGTACCATGATCCCCAAAAAACACTCATTAGAACCCGACTGATCTCCTTTTAGGCCTTTGGAAAGAGTTGGTCTGAGGGATGGAAGCGTCTGAGAATGCCGACTCATGTCATGAAGGGGAGAAAACACTCACTGAATACTCCCTGATTCAAGCACAAAGGTAAAGAGAGCTCCTGAATAGCCCCCGAAAGCTTTCCAGCCAAGTCTTATACATCCTTTTTATTTCCCAGTTCTAACGAGGGATTTATTTATGTCAGTTGTCCTAAGTTTTCCTATTCATCAACTGTTTCTTTAGCTTTCTCTTGGATGACTTACGTGTTCGATATGAGCATGACTGTTGGACATGATTTTCGTATGTGTCCTATTCACTTTATCCGGCAAAAACAAAGCAGGAACAAGAACAACAACAACAACAACACTAATAATAATAATAATAATAATAATAATAATAATAATAATAATAATAATAATAATAATAATAATAATAATAATAATAATAATAATAATAATAATAATAATAATAATAATAATAATAATAATAATAATAATAAGTGTTAATACCACAAAAACTGTGCTAGATCGGCGTCGCATGACCCTCCAACAACCCCCCCCCCCACACACACACACAATTTATATTATGCAACTAGGGGTCTAAAATGGAAAATGCTGAAAAGTAAAGATGGCGCCACTATAAACACTTGCCTGCGCCACAACGGGCTGGGGTCGACCATCAGGCCCTACTATGAAGGCCTACCGCAAGACGTAAAAAAAAGCCGACTTTGTTTATAATGCCATGTTGTGGGGTTCATCAGGGCTAACAAATGTCATTATCCAATGTCAAGTCTACAATGCATGGGTAAGCCAGGAAAACAACTTGAAGAGAACAACAAGAAGATGGACAATCTGTTGATCGGCGTCGCAGACGCCGATCAACAGATTGTACACCTTTGTAAACACCAGTTTAGGGCGGTACTACATCTCTCACAAACACAAGTAAAGACAAAAATAAACAACAACAAAAAACAAAAGCCCCTAATAGAAAATGTCTCGTGCGAGGAGGAGGAGGAGGAGGAGGAGAGGGAAGAGGAGGAGAAGGAGGAGGAGGAGGGGGAGGGGGACGGTGGTGCTAATCTTTTAACGTCCCATCTCCGTCTAAATGAATCCTCGAGTGCCAGACGCCTGCACCAATTATTTTGCACTTGTTAACACGTTTCCCTCCCCCAGGTGACGCTTTCCCCTCGTTTAGTGGCTGCGGGGTGAAGAGAGAGATGGAGGGATAAAATGGAGGGAGGAATGGATGGGGGAGGGGGAGAGGGAGTGTGGTGGGCTTGCAGGTAGAGGTGGGAGATGGAGGGAGAAGGGAGGGAGATGACAGGAGGTGAAAGACAGGTAGGAAGGCATCATAATAACATAAGAACGTAAGGAGTCTGCAAGAGGCCGGTTGGTCTATACAAGGCAGCTCCTGTAAGCCTAACCCCACCTTACCTCCCTATCCATGAATTTATCCAACCTCCTCTTGAATGTATCGACTGTATTGGCACTCACAACATGACTGCCAAGCGACTCATTTCTTTTTCACGACTCACGACTCTATTTTCTTTCTTCTGCTTTGTTTTCACTTTCTTCCCCCTCTCTCTCTCTCCCTCTCCTTCTCCTCCGCTTCCCCCTCCCCAGGTCTTTATTTACTGATGTCTCTCTCTCTACTTCCTTCTTTCTTCTGCTCTATTTCTGTCTCACTCCCTCTTCTTCCTCCCTCTCCACCTTCATCCCTTCTTTCCTTCTCTCTCTCCCTCCCGTCCTTCTTTCCTCTTTTTTCGTTTCTCTCATCGATCGTTTTCACATATTTCTAATGATTAAATTTTGTCACAGGACCTTGTAATTATTTCTATGCCCTCTGAACCCTTTTTATAGTATTTTTGCCTGTCTGTGTATGTCTGTCTGTTTGTCTGATTGTCTCTTGATTTACTGTATACATTGTACCAGTGTCTTCTCTCTCTTGTTTCTCATTTTGTAATATTTATAGTTTTGTTTGCATACGAAGATGTGGTTTACTCCCTTCTACTCGCATTCCCTTCATTCTTATTTTCACATCCTCTACTCCTTTTACTATGTTCGTTATGCAGTCCACTTCTTTCCTCTCTTATTCCTCCTTTTCATATAGTTTTTCATTTTGTTTTGGATTCGAAGCTGAGAGTTGAAGCTGTTTTCCCGTTTTCTCATATTTCTTCATCCTCTAAATGTATCTATCGTGCCCACTCCCTTCCCTTCCTCTCGTGTTCCTCCTTCTCATGTTAGTCTTCTGTATTCACAGCTCAGTCGACTTTTCGTTTACTATTCTCTTGTTCTCGTCTTTCTCTTCCTCGGTTATCACACACACACACACACACACACACACACAATAACATAGCTCGCATGTTCTCCGTTGCATACATTTTTACCTTTCTTCGTGTAAATTATGAATATATGCTAATTTTCGAATGACGGAGGAAGTGAATTAGACAGTTAGTTGAATAGTTAGTTTACCGTTCGTTAGATAGTGACTTAATTAGGTTGTTAAATAGTTAGTTTAGTAGAGTCAAATATTTAGTTTGGATAATTAAGGTTAGGATAGTTAGGGTTAGGTCGTTAGATGTTTTTTTTTTGGTTAGTTAAATATTTAGTTAATATATAGTCTAACAGCTATATTATTGTTAGTTAGCTAGTTAGTTTGTTAGTTACGTAGGTAGGTAGTTTAATAGGTAGCTAAACAGTTAGAGTTAGCTATTTTTTTATAGTTAGTTAATTTTACTGTATTCTATACTTATATATTTATGTATTTATTTATTTATTTATTTAATTTTTATTTATTTTATTTTATTTTGTTTTCTTTTTCTTTTCTTTTCTTTTATTTTTATTGTTTTTCTTTTTCTTTTCTTTCTTTTTTCATATCATCCTCTTTTTGATGTTATGGTGGTCTGGGTGAGCCGCTTTCCTCCCAGAAGAGACTCACCCATAATTTTGGCGATGTTAGTGAGGGTCGAAAGGTGGATGATGTTTCTTATTTTTTCCTTTTCTTGATGTTGTATTTTTCTTGTTTTTATGTCTGTCGTTTTTCTTTTTTGATATTTTTTCTGTTATATTCTTGATACTGTTTTTCCTTTTTTATTTTTAGTGTTCTTTTCTCTATCATCCTTTTGTTGATGTTCGTTGGTCTGGATGAGCCGCTTTCCTCCCAGAAGAGACTCACCCATAATTTTGGCGATGTTAGTTGTGGCCGAAAGGTGGATGATGTTTGTATGTTTCTTCTCTTGATGTTGTTCTTTTGTTGCTGTTACTTTTCTTTTTCGATGTTTATTCTGTTCTTGTTTTCTTTTCTATATTTTTTTATGTTCTTTTCTATATCATCCCTTTTTGATGTTCTCTGGTCTGGATGAGCCTTTTTCTCCCCAGAAGAGACTCATCCATAATTTTGGCGATGTTAGTTGGGGCCGAAAGGTGGATGATGTTTGTATGTTTCTTCTCTTGATGTTGTTCTTTTGTTGCTGTTACTTTTCTTTTTCGATGTTTATTCTGTTTTTGTTTTCTTTTCTATATTTTTTGGTGTTCTTTTCTATATCATCCCTTTTTGATGTTCTCTGGTCTGGATGAGCCTTTTTCTCCCCAGAAAAGACTCACCCATAATTATCTTGATGTTGATGTTAGGGCCGAAAGGTGGATGATCTGTGTTTGTTTGTTTTCTTTTCTCAATGTTTCGTTTCTTTATTTTCTTTTCACTCTTCTATTTTATTATCTTTCTTTTGGTGTTCCCCTTTTGTGGATTGTCTACGACATCTAACGAGCACCACCGTCCCGGGTTTATTATTCGGAGTTTGCTCTCCTAGGTGTATTGCCTATGACGGCTCACGAGTCCAACCTGCCCGGGTTTATTATTCGGAGTTTGCTCTCCTAGGTGTATTGCCTATGACGGCTCACGAGTCCAACCTGCCCGGGTTTATTATTCGGAGTTTGCTCTCCTAGGTGTATTGCCTATGACGGCTCACGAGTCCAACCTGCCCGGGTTTATTATTCGGAGTTTGCTCTCCTAGGTGTATTGCCTATGACGGCTCACGAGTCCAACCTGCCCGGGTTTATTGTTCGGAGTTTGCTCTCCTAGGTGTATTGCCTATGACGGCTCACGAGTCCAGCCTGCCCGGGTTTATTATTCGGAGTTTGCTCTCCTAGGTGTATTGCCTATGACGGCTCACGAGTCCAGCCTGCCCGGGTTTATTATTCAGGTTTGCTCTCCTAGGTGTATTGCCTATGACGGCTCACGAGTCCAACCTGCCCAGGTTTATTATTCGAGTTTGCTCTCCTAGGTGTATTGCCTATGACGGCTCACGAGTCCAACCTGCCCGGGTTTATTATTCGGAGTTTGCTCTCCTAGGTGTATTGCCTATGACGGCTCACGAGTCCAACCTGCCCGGGTTTATTATTCGGAGTTTGCTCTCCTAGGTGTATTGCCTATGACGGCTCACGAGTCCAGCCTGCCCGGGTTTATTATTCGGAGTTTGCTCTCCTAGGTGTATTGCCTATGACGGCTCACGAGTCCAACCTGCCCGGGTTTGTTGTTCGGAGTTTGCTCTCCTAGGTGTATTGCCTATGACGGCTCACGAGTCCAGCCTGCCCGGGTTTATTATTCGGAGTTTGCTCTCCTAGGTGTATTGCCTATGACGGCTCACGAGTCCAACCTGCCCAGGTTTATTGTTCGAGTTTGCTCTCCTAGGTGTATTGCCTATGACGGCTCACGAGTCCAGCCTGCCCGGGTTTATTATTCGGAGTTTGCTCTCCTAGGTGTATTGCCTATGACGGCTCACGAGTCCAACCTGCCCGGGTTTATTATTCGGAGTTTGCTCTCCTAGGTGTATTGCCTATGACGGCTCACGAGTCCAACCTGCCCGGGTTTATTATTCGGAGTTTGCTCTCCTAGGTGTATTGCCTATGACGGCTCACGAGTCCAACCTGCCCGGGTTTATTATTCGGAGTTTGCTCTCCTAGGTGTATTGCCTATGACGGCTCACGAGTCCAACCTGCCCGGTTTTATTATTCGGAGTTTGCTCTCCTAGGTGTATTGCCTACCACGGCTGACGACCTCCACCTGTCCGGGTTTATTGTTCGGAGTTTGCTCTCCTAGGCAGACTGCCTACCACGGCTAACGACCTCCACCTGTCCGGGTTTATTGTTTGGAGTTTGCTCTCCTAGGCAGACTGCCTACCACGGCTAACGACCTCCACCTGTCCGGGCAGTGGCGTTCCTGAGGGGGGGGGCGAGGGGGGGCTGTTTGAAATCGCCCCCCGGGCCC